>NC_092711.1:238070179-238372448 GCF_047496885.1 Scyliorhinus torazame | reverse complement strand
GCACAGAGATCACAAACAACGACGAGCCAGACGACAGAAGGGAGATAGATCACTTGGTTGCATGATGTACCAAAAACAACCTCTCTCTAAATGTCAAAAAAACCAAGGAACTGATCATTGACTTCAGGAAGCATGGTACCACACATGCCCCCATCTACATCAATGGCTCCGAAGTGGAGTTGGGCGACAGCTTTAAGTTCTGGGGATCACCATCACTAACAGCCTGTCCTGGTCCACTCACATTGGTGCAACAGTCAAGAAAGCCCAACAATGTGTTTATTTCCTACAAAGCTAAAGAAATTCGGCATGTCTGCATCGACCCTCACAAACGTCTACAGATGTGCCATAGAGAGCATCCTATCCAGCTGCATCGCTGATTGGAATGGCAACTCTTCGGCCCAAGATCACAAGAAACTTCTGAGTGTGGTGAACTCGGCCCAACGCATTACACAAGCTTGCCACCCTCACATTGTTTCTGTCTACACCTCATGCTGCCTCAGGAGGGCAGACAGCATTGTCAGAAACCCCTCGTGCCCAGGCTTTGCTCCCTTCCAGACCCTTCCATCAGGCAGAAGATACAGAAATCTGAAGACCCGCACATCCAGACATAGGAACAATTTCTTCCCCACAGTTACTAGGCTCCTCAATAACTCTCCCTTGGATTGATTTGTTAGCTGTAAGACACTATTCATGACGCCCTATGCTGCTCTTGCTCATGTCGTATTTGCTTTGTTTGCCCATTGTTCTGCACTGTAACCAATTACATATTTGTCGATGTACTTTGTCGATTATTCTTTTGTCTACTGTGTACGTACTGTATATGTTCCCTTGGACGTAGAAAAATACTTTTCACAATACTTCGGTACATGTGACAATAAATGAATCAAGCAATTAATCAATCAATTTCTGGAAATGTTTCCTTGAAAACTAGCCACATACCCGAACTGTCATTACGGTACTTCTAGTTTTTACTTTCTCTTGCTGGTGTCATCAGAAGCAGCTAGGTGTACAGTTCTGGGGCTGAGGACTGAGGAATGTAATGGCTGCAATAAACTGCAGAATGAGAGAGTATTCAAAAATAATGCTCAGTTGTTCTCTTGCTGTCGTAGTACACAGAATTCTGTACTGTTGGTGAACATACCATTCCAAAACCAAAAACACCTAAATATATTATTACTAAAATGGAAGCTTTCAGATAAATCACAGGAAGAGGAAAAGATCGGAGGCTGGCTCATTGGATTAGTAGCTACCTTTTTATTGACTTACTGTAACTGCCTCGAAGACTAAATTGCAGTAATAAACAATTGATATTCCTAGCCAGGGTTACTTCATCTGCATTAATGTAATTTTCCATTGGCAACATTCAATGCTGTAAACACAAAGACACTCTCTAAAATGTATTTTTGGATGTATTGCAAAAATATATATCATAGCAAGGGCAATGCTGTACAAAAAAATGTTGTATATCGTTTCATTATTAATGACAGTGCCATAAATGATGCATGTTGTATAAAAGATTGAGGTCTGGCAGAGTGCCAGAGTGAAGGACAAGAAAAGAAACAAATGATGATGAATCAAACAATGATTCGAAAAGATACGAATAGTCATGTTGCCACATGCATCATTCTGCTTAAAGTAGCAATTAATTCAGCCAGAAAATAAAGTATTAAATGATATTTATATAATGGTGGTGAAAGTCTTTTGATTCGTAAGACCATTTTCCAGTATCAGCCATTGAATGCTTCAGTATTAACATTTTAATAAGTATTTGGCTGCTAATTATTTCACAAATTTGAATCACATAATTATTTTGCTGCAAGAAGTGACAACTATTTCTCATAAACTAAACTACCCTGTTGGAGCTTTCACTCGAACCTAACGGCAAAGTTGTTGATTTTTTAATGAGGTTTTATTGTGTATACGTTATTGAAAAAAAAAAGTATCCAGAAGTAAAGCTGTGTGATTTGTTTAAATGGATTAATTGCATCCTTGAAGTTCTGAGCCTGTACTCCAGCGGTTGCCACATCTTTGGAAATATTCAATTAAACTGCAGTTTTGTTCCTCATCCAATTAATCTAGAGATTCCATATAAATTGATAGAGAATAAACATAACTGTGGAGAAATTGTTCCTCCTAGATCGGCATTCCATTGACTTAAGGGGATCCACTAATCTTGAGAATAAAAGAGCATCAGGTACAGTAATCAAATCCCACTCTGAGCAGGCAATACAGAGATGCCTTGTAGCATGAAAGTTAGAATGTAATTCGACAATGGTATTTTTCAGCGGTGGTATCATGAAGCTATCATTTTGAACATTAGTGTGTTTAAAAGAATGTCTATCTCATTGCAAATAAAATAATACTTTAATATATAGACTGCTGCGTGTTTAAAGATTGATATTGTCATGAAAACCAAGGCTGGTGGTGAAGGTCGACAGTTGGGTCTTTCGACACAGTTACATTGTGTACACTATGGATTTACATTTCAAGATTTATGCTCAATGCTTTAGGTCACTAATAAGCAACCACTGGGACAATGTTAGTGATGTATTATCATTACCCAGTAAGTCTCACAGTTGCCAAATGTCTCAGAAGTGATGACATCAACATTAGTCATGCCATAAATGCCATGACATCAAAACGCTCGATGCAGACAAATCGACTATTTCACTTAAGCAAACTTTAAACTCTCGCAGCATCAAACCATAAATATAACCAACGTATCCATCATCGTCACTGTATCCACTTATACACTTAACAGTACAACAAATAAGCAGCTTGAGCTCAAAAAAGTAACATTGAACAGGTGCTGTGAATAATGTATTATTAAACCTACTGGGATTTCCTAAGTGATGTAATCATCTCCACAAAAGTGAGAGCCATTGTTGACCGTGCTGACAATGATCCTGCTGTATTTTTCTGAATTCCAGTCAGCCGACTTCACTGAGAGTGCAAAAAGATTAAGGAGCATTTATGTAGCACCTATCACAACCCAACGTGTTTTACAGCCATTGAAGTGCTTTTGAAATATTGGCCAGGACTTATTCAAACGAGTGCCATGGGATGTTGTACATCAACCTGAGGGCAGGCAGGACCCCAATTTAATGTCTTGCCTGAAACGTAGCACCTTCAAGAGTACAGGACTTCCTCAAAATTACACTGGACTTGTCAGCTTTGATTTTTACTGACAAATGCAGGAGTGGGTCTTGATCACAGAACAGTCTGACTCAGAGGTAAGCTTTTGACACCACAGCTAACATACAATAACCGGATAGCAAATAAGGTTCGACTGTAGGATTGAAACATTTGCAGCAACCTAAAGGGACAGACATTAATGGAAGACCTTTTACAGCAAACCAAGAATTTTCCAATTTGTAAAGTGTTAGACAGGATAGCTGCAGTGTGTAGAAGCCTCGTCTCAAATACTGAAATAAAACTGATCCTGCAAAAAAGGAGTGACAAGAGAAATACCCTTTTTGGCACTGGCAGCAGAACACTTCAATAAGAATGGCAGTAAAAAAGTGTAAAGGGATTACCACATCAAGTTAGGTGAGAAGAGTCAACACTTCACATGGAATGCACTGCATAAACATGTTTGGCAATTAAAACCACCTTCCTACAACATATCACAAGAAAAATGCGCTTGCTGTCCCAGCCTTCACTTGTACACACTAATTCACTGGTTTCCTTATGCATAATCTTAAAGACTTACTTGAAGTGTAAATGACTGTCTCAGTCAACTGCAATAGCCTCATTATGGGCGACATGCAGATAACAGTACTCTATTGCATCTCATGGTTCCAACGTCTTTATACCAAGGAGAGATTAGTAAGAGTTGGTGACATGCTAATTCTCTGCTTTTGCAAGCTGAATAAGGAACACGTATTAGATCTTTGCTGAAGTAAGGCTGTGCTGTAAGTCTTGGAAGAGGAGGTATCAGGGCAGGTGTCCGTTGGAAAATTGAGATTGTCCCTCATCCCTCTTCCATTCGTATCCCTTTGTATTCCAAGGCCACAATCCATCGGCTATGTTCGCCATGGGCGCAGATCCCATAATTCCACTAAATTTCACAAGAGGGCCAAAACAGGATGTACGCCAGCGAAACCTTAGTTTGAGATCTTTTCCCCCTCCTCCAGCCAATTACGTGATCAGGTTCACGCCCAAAAGGTCACAAACCTAATTTCCATACATTTTAATAAATTACTGTGTAATTTCCGATTTTGACACCATAACATCTGCCTCTGAATTATTCTCCCAGCTGGAATGACATCAGGCTGGTGCAAATCACTACTGGTTTTCAGAACTGAAAAGCAGCCATAATGAACATGCTCGGGGTGCAGAGGTAAGTATAGCCCCTGGGTGGTGAGGGTCAGAGCTTCTGGTAGCGCCAACCTGGAGGTGCCAGGGGCGGGCCTCTGGGGAGCCCATGGACAAGGTGCAGGGAGGGAGAGGGAAGAGCCCCGATGTTTGGGGGAGGTGGAGGGCGGAGTGGGGGGGCGGGTGGGGCGAGTGCTGAGAGCCCCGATGGCTGTATGTGGTGGGAGAGGAGAGAGCCACAGTGTCTATTTTGGCAGGGGGGGGTTTACTCCCGATATCCCCGCGGAGGGGAGGGGACCTCATCTGAAATTGGACATTGGGGTTCCATTTAAAAATTGAGCCCTGATCTTGGAATTCCTGGAATTGCTGGCATCATTAGGCTCCATCCCTACAGCTGATGGTGTGAATCTTACTTCCCCTTTTAAAATGCATAGTGTGTTATTCAATATGGTGTGAAAAGCAAGCTGTGTTGCCTGTGAGCTTCACATCGGTTTTCTCGCCTGAGCCAACACTCATTTTTGGGAAGATTCCGCCCCAAGTATTTGAAATCTTACATGTCATGACATTCCAGTGCCACTCCTAGTAAGAGTAACCAGTGAACTCTGTTCCTTAGCCATTCATTTAAATCTTGTTTCATAGAATCACTACAGTGCAGAAGGAGGTGATTTATCTTATCGAGTCTGCATTGACCCTCCGAAAGAGCACCTACCTAGGCCCACCCCCACCCTATCCCAGTAACCCCATCTGCACATCTTTGGACTGTGGGAGGAAACCGGAACACCCGGAGGAAACCCATGCAGACACAGGGAGAACGTGCAAAGTCCACACAGTCACCCAAGGCCAGAATTGAACCGGATTGGGTCCCTGGACCTGTGAGGGAACGGTGCTAACCACTGTGCCACCTTGCCGTTTGTTCTGACCTTCCTCTACGTGACTGAGGAAGTAGCAGCAACAGGCCTTTCTGCAATTGTGTAAAATTATTGGGCTATTGCTCCTAATATTCCCAGTGGCATCTATGAATGACCCTTTGGCATAAAGGTTTGGAGCAGTCATCTTTACAGCAGTTATACAGAAGCTCAAGTACCAAAATTCCTAACTCAACATCATTCATTCATGACTTTCTTTGCAAGTCTCTAATAGCTTTTCATCTGATGCTTTGAACTGCAAGGCAGGAATAGGCTTATGGTCCTCAAGTTCTGCTCCTGGGAACATAACTAGCAGCTGGGCCCTGGCATGGAGGCACCATGAGGTGGATGCTGTACATCTCCAGAGTGACTACGATTTAAGTCAATAGTTGGAAAATTGCATGTAGTGTGCATAGCAAAATCTGATATATATTACCAGCAAATGAATATCCTCACCCATAGGAAAATGTCAAAAAATTAAAATGACTCCTTCAACATAGAGCCGGCGACTTATGCAACCTTCTTCACTGAACTGTCTTTTTTTGGTGAAACACTGGTCTTCGCTGTCTCACAAAAGGAGAATCTGCATTTCTGTGTGCGATACACAAAGAAATTCCTTGTCATTGAACAGCTGCAGGAGGAGGCACAGTCCAGTGGCCAAGTGCCAAATAGCAAGAGGGAGAGAGAGAGACCAAAGATAGATGGATGAATCATCGTAGGCTACCTTCACACGCAACTGAACAGTTTGTTCAACGGAAACGCTGAAAACGTTGTAAGTAGGCTGTTTGCACACCCCCTCATGGCTCTGGAATGATGCATGGCAGGGAGGAGAACAGCAAAAATCACAGATTTAAAAAAATTACTTTTACTATCCTTTCACTATGTCACGCTGTCTCTTGCACGGTGCGCAGTGAATACCAAGTAACATTGCAAAAAGCAGAACATTTTCTTTTCTTTTTAATAAACCACACAGTATCTATTACATATAATGAATAGCCAACAGTGAGTTTAACAGTATAATTCAATCATGGTATCCTGCTGACAATCTGGCATTCCACACCCATCATAAATGCAGCATTAAATTACAGTTTTGCAACTCGCTGGCAGCTATCATTATTCTGTATTTATTTGATGGAAGTGAATGACAGTTTCACAGCCCACAGAAGCAATAATTGGCAGGTGTAAATAGAAAAATGGTAATCTGCGTGAATTCTTACTTTATTGTTGCCAGATATGTACAGTATCTGTGCTTAAGACTCCAGAAATTCCACAGACCCGTAAAACGTATAGAATAATCCCAGCGGCAAAATGAAAATTATTTTCTTCAAGCCAAAGACATTTCTAACTCACAAATGCCTCTGACACTTGAGTTCACACAGAGTGAAATTCAAATTTGGTGAATAACTGATGGATGAGGTGGAGCCACCTGTTGTGTCCAATTCTTCTTTCATCTTTCATTTTTTGCACAATGGAAAGGCCAATGACGGGCTTGTATAACTGGGAACCAATGTACTACTGCCTGGTTTGGACCCAGTTTGAAGTTGAATTACCATCCCTAAACCATTGTTTCCAATACCCTTGTGTGTGTGGGGGGGGGGGGCGGGGGGGGGGGGGGGGGGGGTTGAGAAAACAGATAAAGAAATAAATCTTAACATACGACATGGGAGAGAAGTTTTTTCACCTTTACTTGCTGCTTGTTCCGGGATTTGCGTTTTTATGGGAGAGGCCAAGAAATAGTTCAAATGTTAAATAAGAAAAGCTAAAACTCTTTCATTTTCTTCTACTATTATATTATGTTCGCACAGATGTCAATGTAAACAAACATGTTTACATCACGTGAAATGTCCCTAAGACACTAAATAAATCATAAACAATCTAAATCAAATGCTATTCTGTTTTGCTTATTTAAAAAATGAACTTTGCTGAACTAAAAGATGGCCATCACAAGCTGTCTGGAATTGTAAGATGATCACAAGACATTTCATGGATTGCACTAGCGACATGCCCTGATATGTTGTTCATGAAATCTCACACATGGTCCATTTAAAAAAGGAACTATTGAAAGGAAATGGACACTATCTGCATCTTCTAAGCTTACACCTCTAGCAGAGTTCAGGGCTCCACTAAGACAGTAGCTATTTGGAACAGGGTGATCAACACGGATAATTACTCTTTCAGAAGCTAATGACTGGGACGACAGAAGCCACAAACCAAAAGCCAGTTCCAGACACCAGATAAACATCCCTCTATGAAATCATTGGGGAGGGATGAGGTCATATCGCCCAAGTGATCATTTTGAGAACACTATACAGTTGAGACCCCAGAAGCAGGGCAGTCTGCTAATTTACCTCCAACCTGCAAACATCCACCAGCAGGACTCCAAGCTGACCAAGCATCTGTAACAAACCCTCCACAAAGCCTGTTTATCTGGAAGCCATGGGCTACTGCCTGCCAAGCAGACTGATGTTAGTGTCAAGCTCATCTCACTGTGTCACTTAGATATGTAAAGAAATGCTGTATTTCTGCTTTCAGCCAAGGACTTGCTTCAACTGGAATTTGTCTATGCAGGAACCCCCTCTCGATTTGGACCATCTGGAGTCTGGCAATCATGTAAATTGATAGCCATTTGTGTGTTTACACGTGTATGTGTGTGAGTGTGCATGTTTGTGCAATCCTCCCCCTGGTGTAAATATCTGAATATGCTAAACTTCCAATTTAATGTGAAGAACATTCTCTGTGAGTCACTTTAAAAATTGGCCACATAAACAAAAGAATTTTGAATAGGTGCCACAACCTATCTTAAAAACCAAAACACCTTTGTTTACAGACAGGCAGATAATAAAGGAATTCGATTTTGCCTATCTCTCCTGTCCATAACATAAGACTTGAGGTTCCATTCCATGAAGAGGGGCTGGATTTATGAAAGACTACAATCATGGGTTCCCGCAGGGATCGGTGCTGGGCAGCTATTCACAATATATGTTAATGATTTAGATGAGGGGACAAAATGTAATATCTCCAAACTTGCAGAGGTCACCAAGTTGGGTGGGAAGGTGAGCTGTGAGGAGGATGCAGAGACCCTTCAGTGCGATTTGGACAAGTTGAGGGTGGGCAAATGAATGTCAGGTGCAATATAATGTAGATAAATGTGAGGTTATCCACAAAAACGTCAAGGCAGATTATTATCTGAACGGTCATAAATTAGGAGAGGGGAATGCACAACGAGACCTTGGTGTCCTCGTACACCAGTCACTGAAGGTAAGCATGCAGGTACAGCAGGCAGTAAAGAAGGCAAATGGGATGCTTGCCTTCATTGCGACAAGATTCGAGTACAGGAGCAGCGATGGCTTGCTGCAATTATACAGGGGCTTGGTGAGGCCACACTTGCAATACTGTGTGCAGTGTTTGACTCCTTATCTGAGGAAGGATGTTTTTAGATGAAAGGGAGTGCGGCAAAGGTTTAGTGGACTAATTCCTGGGATGGTGGGACTGATGTATGAGGAGAAATCGCATCGGTTCAGATTGTATTCGCTGGAGTTCAGAGGAATGAGGGGCACCTCATAGAAACCTATAAAATTCTAACAGGACGAGACAGGGTAGATGCAGGAAGGATGTTTCTGATGGTGGGTGTATTCAGAACCAGGAGTCACCAGGATACGGGGTAGACCATTTTGGACAGAGGTGAGGAGAAGTTTCTTCACCCAGAGAGTGGTGAGCCTGTGGAAATAACTACAACAGGAAGCAGTTGAGGCCAAAACATTGTGGGCTGGATTCTCTGTTTCTGACGTGTTGACGTCAACGCAGGATTTGTGGACTTTCACGACAGCAAAACTGGCACCGAACCTGGTTCGATTCAGCAACTATGAAGGGGCTAGCACTGGTGACACGTGGAACACAATCGATTCCAATGAAAAATGGTGCGGGATTCACCAGGTCCATGATTGACACTCAGGAGACTAAAAAGCTGCAGCCACATAAACACACTTCACTCACCACACACACCATCCTAGCCAACAAGATGGCAATGATTTTGCTGGAGTGTGCCCATACATCTGATGGGTCAGAGGGCACCTCGGGAGGCTGGCCTGGGGGACACCTATACGACCCGTGGCCCTAGGTTTACAGTGGGCTGTCAGCAGCGTCCACAGTTGCATGCTGCCTTGCCGACTGCGGCAATGGCATTCCATAAATGTCTATTCTGACCACACAGCCTACCTTCTGGCCATCCACCGCTACTTCCCCTGGCCCTGGCAGAAGGCCCTTGGGCAGCAATCTATGGCCATGTTGGCCACGTTCTGTACCCCCTCTCTCTCCCTCAGCAACCACGAAGCCGGTTTCACGATTTTTAAAAGCACAAGTGAACTCGGCCATCGGAGGCGGAACAACATGGAGGCCACGGAGAATGCCGGGTTGAGCCTGCTAATGACATGCAAACAGTGTTCACTGTACGTGCATTCCGGACTGCATTGACGCCGCTGTCGAGGTGACGGAGAATTGCGATTTGGCATCAAATCGGCCCCCGCCGCGATTTTGGCGACAGAACCTATTCTCCGCTCAATCGTGTTTCACGATATCGACGTCAGCCAATGGAGAATCGCCCTGTATGTTTCCAAGAAGCAATTAGATATAGAACTTAGGGTGAAGGGGATCAAACAATATGGGGGAAAACAGGATTAGGCAATTGAGTTGGATGATCAGCCATGATCATAATGAATGACGGAGCAGGTTTGAAGGGCCGAATAGCCTCCTCCTGCTCCTATTTTCTATGTTTTTATAACTAAGACTTACACAGTGGTGGGGTTTCTCATCCACCCTGATTGAACTACTGATCAAAGTCCTCGATAATTGATGTTGAGGAGCCCTCATGGTATCTGGTCTGCTTCAGAAGCATTCACATCATCTGGTAAGGCTATGCGATCTGCCTGTTGCATCAAGAGCTCACTCGCCATCCTTAATAGGATGGAAAGCTTGTAGGTGGCCATTTAGGAGGCCACCCCTTGAAAGATTGCTTTGTTTTTGCAAATGCAGGCTCAGGACTATATTTTCTAATGCCAGGATCTGAAAGGCTGCAGAAAAATCCAGCCCTTTGATTAACAAATTCCCTTCAAATTTTACTAAAGATTCAGTCCTTCCAGAGCTTGTTATTGTCTGAACAATAGTTATTTATAAGCAATAAGTACAAACAGAGATAAAAACAATGCTGTCACAATGTAGAATGTGTTGTTCAATACATAGATCTGCTCAAAGTCAGTCAAACCAATGTGTTTCTCCACTTAGTGGGTGGGATTTTCTGACCATTCCTGCTGGTAGGATCTTCTGGTCCCTCAGAAGGCGACCCTCCATGGTGGGTTCTGTTGCTAACTTTAGTCTTAGTTTAATTGCTCTGTTCTATCACCTTTGCTCTTGAGTCGCCAGGTATCTTTCTGATACCGCCACCTGGTTCAAGTCCGAGTAATGATCAATAATCCAATACATCGCTTAGTAAGAATTAAATCAAAGCACATTTATTATATACAGTAATCAATACTCATGCATAAATTCTATGTCTAAGCTACTTCCCACAACTAACAGGCCAATACTTAACTTGGAAATGGCCCACCAGGTCAGGGAAACGAATGGCCTTTCGTTCGGGTTCTGAGCCTGCGGGATTCAAAGCTGGTACAGATTGATAGCTAGGAGCGCCTATCTCGTTGCGAGCATTGAAGTAAGACTTACGGGATGTTTCGCGATGGCTGGACCGGTCACTGTCAAGGGTTGGTCTGCGTTGCTGAGTGACCCGGTCAGAAGAAGAAGCAGAAGGGTGCAGGAGGATGCAGAATGGTAGCAGCAGAAGGGTCGATTTGAACTTGGACTCTATTCTTATAGTCCCCAGGGGCTTCCCGCCTTTCGGGGCGGACCCTGTACCTGGTTCCAAGTGATTGGACTTTGTCCTAATCACTTGGTTCGATATTCTCCAATGCTGGAGCGATTCCTTGATCGATAGGCGGTCTTGAGGTGATCGTTCACATCCCTTTGTGTAGGCTTCTGCTGGCGCCGACGAGTCTGGGTTGGCTTTGTGTGTCTGAAATGTTGCACATTGTTCCCGGGGATTGCTCATTAGTATGCAGATGGCTGGTGTATTGTTATGCTTATGGTTGCCGGTATCGATCTTGTCTGGCCTATCCAGAGGTAAATACACACTCAACCTGCAGCTGCTTGTTTGTTTCCTGTTGGCTGACTTTCCCATCAGCCTTTGCCGTTCGCCATTTTAAATTGGGAGTTAGCCATTCTAAATCGGGAGTTAGCCATTTTAACTGGCTACAATTCCCCATAATGGGGCAGGCAAGCACAGCAAATCGTCATTGACTTTAAAGGGACCAGAAGATCCTGCTGGGGTCAGTGGACAAGCCACCTCTGCCTTTGCAAAATCATGGCCAATGGTTTTCTCCGCATCTCTTGTGTGCAACTCATTATCTACCAGACAAAGAACGGAAGAAAACTCACTTTTGCAGGGTATCATGCACCTCCTCGGGTTCTCCCAATGCATTTTATAGCCAATAATGTATTTTAAAAATATGATCACTGTTCTGAAGTAGAGATTTCAGAACCAATTTAAGCTCCTGCAAACAGCATTGTGATACTGGCCAGTTTGTCGTGTTAAGCACACGGATATAACACGGGCTGCAACTGGATGCAGCAGCTATAACTGAAATATGCTCCAGACCTTGAAGTTAGTTCAATTTGATTTATTGAACCTGTCACACAGTTAGCTCAGTTCTCTGTGAGTTCGACACTCTGCTAACTTAAGTGTGATTACTCTGTCTGACTGAACCAGACTAGCTCTTAGCCATGTGCTGTAGGTGTTATGTGATATATACACCTGACTCACTCTGTAGATGTCCCCAGCGGAAAGAGGCGTAGTGTGAGTGCCTCGTGCCTTTTATAGTGGGAAACCACCCCCAAGTGTTCTGCCTGCTGATTGGTTATGTCCTGTTCTCTGTGTTCATTAGCTGCCTGTCTGTATTTCATTATGTGCATGTCTGCATATCATGACAAAGTTAACCGATTTCCGGTTCATCAACAACCAATCGGGAGCAATTTTGCAGTGTAAATTAGATTTTACTAGCACCAAACAGGATTCCTGCTGTGGGTAAAGAACAGTTTGTGAGGTAATAGGAGGCCAGAGAACCATGGCAAATAAATGACCTCTGCCACCAAGATACAAATCAGTAAGCCTGAAGTGCTCCACAGGCAGAGGTTCACAATTCCCTTCCAATCTCGTGCAGACTGCAGTAAGGAATAGCGCTGGTGGTGAGGAAGTGGAGGTTGTGGCCTCCAACTAGCCCAATCCCCCATTTGCCCAGAGCTGCCAGCAGCACTTTTATTCCGTACAAAGTGAAAGTTATTGGATGACTCTCCAGCCTCAGGTGCTGATTTTCACTGCCACCTCCTCCTCCTGCTTGCCATCGCTAATTAAACATTCATACTGGAGTCAGCCACCTAATTGTGTGCCTCGTGTAAAACCTATCCCCGGAGACATACTGCCGTAGCGAATGTGTTCAGGACCTGAACATGGTCCCAGCTACCCAAAATGCTCATGGTCGAGAAGATTTAGTCCTGGAGGTCGGCTAGTTTACAATATATAACATTCATGCTTTCAAAGTGTGTCAGAAAATTTGAAGAGCTCATTTTGGAGGGTAGCATGGTGGTGCAGTGGGTACACTGCTGCCTCACAGCGCCGAGGTCCCAGGTTCGATCCCGGCTCTGAGTCACTGTCCGTGTGGAGTTTGCACATTCTCCCCGCGATGGAACATAGAACAGTTCAGCACAGTACAGGCCCTTCGGCCCACGATGTTGTGCCGACCATTTATCCTAATCTAAGTTCAACCTAACCTCCACCCCTTCAATTTACTGCTGTCCATGTGCCTGTCTAAGAGTCGCTTAAATATCCCTAATGACTCAGACTCCACCACCTCTGCTGGCAGTGCATTCCACGCACCCACCACTCTCTGTGTAAAGAACCTACCTCTGACATCTCCCCACCGAATCACCATTCCTCCAATCACCTTAAAATGATGTCCCCTCGTGACAGCCATTTCCACCCTGGAGAAAAGTCTCTGGCTATCCACTCTATCCATGCCTCTCATCATCTTGTACACTTCTATCAAGCCACCTCTCTTCATTCTTCGCTTCAGTGACAAAAGCCTTAGCTCCCCAATCTTTCTTCATAAGACATGCCCTCCATTCCAGGCAGCATCCTGGTAAATCTCCTCTGTACCCTATCCAAAGCATCCACATCCTTCCTATAATGAGGCGAACAGAACTGGACACAATATTCCAAGTGTGGTCTAACTAGGATTTTATAAAGCTGCAGCAAAACCTCATGGCTCTTCATAGAATCATAGAATCATAGAATCTACAGTGCAGAAGGAGGCCATTCAGCCCATCGAGTCTGCACCGGCTCTTGGAAAGAGCACCCTACCCAAGGTCAACACCTCACCCTATCCCCATAACCCAGTAACCCCACCCAACACTAGGGACAATTTTGGACACTAAGGGCAAAATTTATCATGCCAATCCACCTAACCTTCACATCTTTGGACTGTGGGAGGAAACCGGAGCACCCCGAGGAAACCCACGCACACACGGGGAGGATGTGCAGACTCCGCACAGCCAGTGGCCCAAGCCGGAATCGAACCTGGGACCCTGGAACTGTGAAGCAATTGTGCTATCCACAATGCTACCGTGCTGCCCAATCCCCCTGTTAATGAAAGCCAACACACCATATGCCTTCTTAACAACCCTATCAACCTGGGTGGCAACTTTGAGGGATCTATGTACGTGGACCCCAAGATCCCTCTGTTCCTCCACACTTCCTGCCTTTAACCCGGTTGAACTCCATCTGCCACTTCTCAGCCCAGCTCTGTATCCTGTCCATGTCCTGCTTTAACCTGCCATCAACACTATCTACAACTCCCCCAACCTTCGTGTCATCGGCATACTTACTAACCCATCCTTCCATTCCTCATCCAAGTCATTTATAAAAACCACAAAGAGCAGAGGTCCCAGAACAGATCCCTGCGGGACACTACTGGTCACCAACCTCCAGGCGGAATACTTGGGTGGGTGGTCGGTGTCTTTTCTCGGGGGCGGCGCGGTGGCACAATTGTGGCGCTGCGGCCTCGCGGTGCTGGGGTCCTGGGTTCGATCCCGGCCCTGGGTCACTGTCCATGTGGAGTTTGCGCGTTCTCCCTGTGTTTGCATGGGTTTCGCCCCCACAACCTAAAGATGTGCAGGGTAGGTGGATTGGCCACACTAAATTACCCCTTAATTGGAAAAATGAATTGGGGACTCTAAATTTATTTTTAAAAAGATCTTTTCTCAAAGGCAGGGGAATCTAAAACTGGAGGACATAGGTTAAGGTGAGAGGGGAGAGATACAAAAGGGTCCAGAGGGCATTTTTTTCACACAGAGGGTGGTGAGTGTCTGGAACGAGCTGACAGAGGAAGTAGGAGAGGTGTATAAAATTTTGTCTTTTAAAAAGCATTGAGACAGTTATATGGGTAAGATGGGTCTCGAGGAATATGGGCCAAATGTGGCAATTGGGACTAGCATAGTGGTAAAAACTGGGCGGCATGGACAAGTTGGGCCGAAGGGCCTGTTTCCATGCTGTAAACCTCTATGACTATAAACTACTCTATGACTTTCCATCCACTACCACTCGCTGTCTTCTTTCGGCCAATCAATTCTGTATTCAGACAGCCAAATTTCCCTGTATCCCATGCCCTCTAACTTTCTGAATCAGCCTACCATGGGGAACCTTATCAGATGCCTTACTGAAATCCATATATACCATATCCACTGCCCGACCTTCATCAATATGTCTCGTCACATCCTCAAAGAATTCAATGAAGCTTGTGTGGCATGACCTGCTCCTTACAATGCCATACTGACTATCTTTAATCAAACTATGTTTTTCTAAATAATCATAAATCCTATCACTCAGAATCCTTTCCAATATTTTGCTTACCACAGATGTAAGACTGATGGGTCTGTAATTCCCAGGGATTTCCCTATTCCCTTTCTTGAACAGGGGAACAACATTCGCCTCCCTCCAATCACCCGATACTACTCCAGTGGAGAGTGAGGACGCAAAGATCATCGCCAATGGTGCAGCAATCTCCTCCCTTGCTTCCTGTAGTAAACTTGGGTACATCTCATCAGGTCCAAGGGACTTATCTATCCTGATGCTTTTCAAAATTTCCACCACATTCTCCTTCTTAATATCAACCTGTTCGAGTCTATTAACCTGGTTCACGCTGTTCTCATGAGCAACAAGGTCCCTCTCTTTGGTGAATACTGAAGTAAAATATTCATTTAGGGCCTCCCCCATCTCTTCAGACTCTCGGTACAAGTTCCCTCCACTATCCCTGATCGGCCCTACTCTCACTCTGATCATCCTCTTATTTCTCATGTAAGTGTAGAATGCCTTGGGGTTTTCCCTAATTCTTCCCGCCAGGGCTTTTTCATGCCCCCTTCTAACTCTCTTAAGTCCATTTTTGAGTTCCTTCCTGGCTACCTTGTAACCCTCTAGAGCCGTGCCAGATCCTTGCTTCCGCAACCTTACGTAAGCTTCCTTCTCCCTCTTGACTAGAAGCTCCACTTCTCTTGCCATCCAAGGCTCCTTAACCTTACCATTCCTTCCTCGTCTCAGTGGGACAAAACTATCCAGCACTCGCAGCAAGTGCTCCTTAAACAATCCCCACATTACTGTTGTGCATTTCCCCAAGAACATTTGTTCCCACTTTATGCTCCTCTGCTCCTGTCTAATAGCAGTATAATTTCCCCTCCCCCAATTACATACCTTCCCATACTGTCTGTTCCTATCCCTCTCCATGACTATGGTAAAGGTCAAGGAGTTATGGTCACTGTCACCAAAATGCTCTCCCAGCAAGACATCGGACACCTGGCCTGGTTTGTTGCCGAGCACCAAGTCCAATATGGCCTCCCCCCTAGTCAGCCTATCTACATATTGAGTCAGGAAAGCTTCTTGTACACACCTGACAAAATCTGCACCATTCAAACCATTTGCAGTTAGGAGGCTCCAGTCAATATTAGGGAAGTTGAAGTCATTCATGACAACAACTCTGTTACTTCTGCACCGTTCCAAGATCTGCCGCCCAATCTGTTCCTCTATCTCTCTGCTGCTATTGGGGGGTCTCTAGAAAACTCCCAATAAAGTGACTGCTCCTTTCTTGTTTCTGACTTCCACACATACTGACTCAGTAGACAAACCCTCCTCAACTACCTCCTTTTCTGCAGCTGTGGTGCACTCCCTAATTAACAGTGCCACACCCCCTCTTCTTTTACCTCCCTCCCTATTCTTCTGAAAACATCCAAACCCCGAAACATCGAACAACCATCCCTGCCCCTGTGAAATCCATGTCTCCGTAATGGCCACAACATTGTAGTTCCTAGTACTGATCCATGCTCTAAGTTCATCTCCCTTATTCCTGATACTGCATACATTGAAACAGACACACTTTAACCCATTCCACTGAGTGCAACTTTGCCCTATCAACTATCTATCCTTCCTCACAGACTTGCTACATACTATTTCTACCTGTTCATAAGCTACCCTACCCTCGGATCCATAGCTCTGAATCCCATCCCCCCGCCAAACTAGTTTAAACCCTCTCGAAGAGCTCTAGCAAAGCTCCCACCCAGGAATCCGTCCTTCATGAACAGGTGTTTGCGTGGGTTTCACCCCATGTGGTAGTATGTATTGGGGGTCATGTGGGACTGGAAGCCCTAATGTCATTGGCTGACAGATCCCGGGTCCTGGTTGGCCGTTGACCTCATACTCCGCCCTGAAGGCGAAGTATAAGAAGCCGGTGCCTTCCCCCGCAGGCCAGTTTACTATCGGGCTGCTGGGGAACAGACACGCTTAATAAAGCCTCATCGACTTCACTCTATTCGTCTCACGGAGTCTTTGTGCGCCACAATTTATTAAGCGTGCCTAAAAAGGACTATGGAGCTCAGGATCATTCCAGAATGCCTGAGGATCAGCCCCCACGCAGTGAATGCGGCAGCAGCCTTCAAACACTGGCAGACTTGCTTCGAGGCCTACATCAGATCGACCACAGGCCGAGTCTCAGACGAACAAAAACTGCAGGTCCTGCACTCGAGGGCGAGCACGGAGATTTTCACCCTCATTGAAGACACCCACGATTTCCAGACGGCGTTCACAGCACTGAGAAGTCTCTACGTTCGCCCAGTTAACCAAATCTACGCTCGCTACCAGCTCGCGACAAGACGGCAAGCTCCCGGAGAATCGATGGACGAGTTCTACGCCGCGCTGCTGATTTTGGGAAGAGCCTGCAGCTGCCCGTCGGTGAATGCAAACGAACATATGGACATGTTAATGCGCGATGCTTTTGTGGCAGGTATGCAATCCTCCCAAATCCGCCAAAGACTTCTAGAAAAAGAGTCGCTAGGACTCTCAGAGGCACGGGCCCTGGCAGCCTCGCTGGACGTAGCCGCGCATAATACCCGCGCCTACGGCCCCGACCGCGCGGCAGGCCATTGGGCCCCGTACGTACCCGCCGCGGCAAACCCCCTACCCCCCCCCCCGGACACCCCACAGGCTTGCGCAGTCCAAACGCCGAGTCGCACCGGGGGCGCCCGCTGTTATTTCTGCGGCCAGGCGAAGCACCACCGACAACGCTGTCCGGCCCATGCAGCCATCTGCAAAAGCTGCGGAAAAAAGAGCCACTATGCGGTGGTGTGCCGATCCCGCGTGGTCGCCGTCGTCCCGGGGCCACAGGGAGCCCTACAGGCAGCCTATGCGTCCCAACCCCCCCCAGCACGCCATGTGCGACCCGCAGACGCCGCCATTTTGGGTCCCGACCACCGCGGTCCCGGGAGAACTGGGAGCCCTGCACGCCGCCTACGCTCCCCAACCCCCCTCCCCGCAGTCCATGTACGACCCGCCGCCGGCGCTCCCGATTTGGGTGCCGGCCAACACTCTCCACGGAGAGGAGGGGGTTTTTTGCATCCCGAACGCCACCCTCACCCCCGTCCCGCGCCCCACGCCTGACCCGCCGGCGCAACCTACCTGGACCCCGACCACCGCTGTCCCCGGCGAGGGAGCTCCGTGCGGTCCCAGCGTTCGCGGCCCCACGACTGACCCGCCGGCGCCGCCGACCTGGGCCCTCACCCCCGTCCCGCGCCCCACGCCTGACCCGCCGGCCTGGGCCTCGACCACCGCTGTCCCCGGCGAGGGAGCCGCCGCACGCTCCCAGCGCTCGCGGCCCCACGACTGACCCGCCGGCGCCGCCGACCTGGGCCCTCACCCCCGTCCCGCGCCCCACGCCTGACCCGCAACCTACCTGGACCCCGACCACCGCTGTCCCCGGCGAGGGAGCTCCGCACGGTCCCAGCGCTCGCGGTACTGACCCGCCGGCCTGGGCCCCGACCACCGCTGTCCCCGGCGAGGGAGCTCCGCGCGGTCCTAGCGCCCGCGGCCCTGGCGCTCGCAGTCAAGGAACTCCGCGCGGTCCTAGCGTCCGCGGCCCGGGCGCTCGCAATGCAGGAACTCCGCGCGGTCCTAGCGCTCCCCAGACCCCCCAGCACACCATGTGCGACCCGCAGACGCCGCCATTTTGGGTCCCGACCACCACGAGGGGAGGAGGGACGCAGCCATCTTGGACCACCCCCGACCTGTACGACGCATGGGGGCGGCCATTTTGTCCACCCCCGACGCCATCTTGTGACCCCTCAGCCACGTGCGATGTATGGGGGTGGCCATTTTGTCCATCCCCGACGCCATCTTGGACGGCAACAACGGACCCCACCCCACTACTACAACCACGGCTCGCTTCGGTTACACTCGATCAGGCTCGGCCCCGGACTCTCCAGACGACGACGACAACTGTCCTAATTAACGGCCACGAGACGCCATGCCTAGTCGTCTCCGGGAGCACGGAAAGTTTTATACATCCCGACACGGTAAGACGCTGTTCCTTAACTACCTTCCCCAGTGCACAAAAGATTTGTCTAGCTGCAGGATCCCACTCCGTACAGATCCAGGGATTCTGCATAGTTACCCTAACGGTACAGGGGAGGGAATTCAAAAACTACAAACTTAACGTCCTTCCCCAACTCTGTGCCCCCACCTTGCTGGGCTTAGGTTTTCAATGTAACCTAAAGAGCCTTACGTTTAAATTCGGCGGCCCCATACCCCCACTCACTATCTGCGGCCTCGCCACCCTCAAGGTGCAACCGCCGTCCTTGTTTGCGAACCTCACCCCGGATTGCAAACCCGTCGCCACTAGGAGCAGACGGTACAGCGCCCAGGACCAGACCTTCATTCGCTCCGAAGTCCAGCGGCTACTAAAGGAGGGCATAATCCAGGCCAGCAATAGTCCCTGGAGAGCGCAGGTGGTAGTAGTGAAGACAGGGGAGAAACAAAGGATGGTCATTGACTATAGCCAGACCATCAACAGGTACACACAACTAGACGCGTACCCTCTCCCCCGCATATCCGACATGGTCAATCGGATTGCCCAGTATAACGTCTTCTCCACCGTGGACCTCAAGTCCGCCTACCATCAGCTCCCCATCCGCCCAAGTGACCGCAAGTACACAGCCTTCGAGGCAGACGGGCGATTATACCATTTCCTACGGGTCCCTTTTGGCGTCACAAACGGGGTCTCGGTCTTCCAACGGGAGATGGACCGAATGGTTGATCAACATGGGTTACGGGCCACGTTCCCGTACCTCGACAATGTAACCATCTGCAGCCACGATCAGCAGGACCACGACGCCAACCTCCAAAAATTCCTCCAGACTGCCAAAGCCTTGAACCTCACAACGAGGACAAGTGCGTTTTTAGCACCGATCGGCTAGCCATTCTGGGCTACATAGTGCGCAATGGGATAATAGGCCCCGACCCCGAACGTATGCGCGCACTCATGGAATTTCCCCTCCCGCACTGCCCAAAAGCCCTGAAACGCTGCCTGGGGTTCTTTTCATACTACGCCCAGTGGGTCCCCCAGTACGCAGACAAGGCCCGCCCCCTAATACAGACCACGACTTTCCCGCTGTCGACAGAGGCTTGCCAGGCTTTCAGCCGCATCAAAGCGGACATCGCAAAGGCCACGATGCGCGCCATTGACGAGTCCCTCCCCTTCCAGGTCGAGAGTGACGCCTCTGATGTAGCTCTAGCGGCTACCCTTAACCAAGCGGGCAGACCCGTGGCCTTCTTCTCCCGAACCCTCCACGCCTCAGAAATCCGCCACTCCTCAGTGGAAAAGGAAGCCCAAGCCATAGTGGAAGCTGTGCGACATTGAAGGCATTACCTAGCCGGCAGGAGATTCACTCTCCTCACTGACCAACGGTCGGTAGCCTTCATGTTCGATAATGCACAGCGGGGCAAGATCAAGAACGACAAGATCTTGCGGTGGAGGATCGAACTCTCCACCTTCAACTATGAGATCTTGTACCGGCCCGGAAAGCTGAACGAGCCGTCCGATGCCCTATCCCGCGGCACATGTGCCAACGCACAAATTGACCACCTCCAAGCCCTCCACGAGTACCTCTGCCACCCGGGGGTCACTCGGTTTTACCACTTCATCAAGTCCCGCAATCTCCCATACTCCTTAGAGGAGGTCCGTACAGTCACAAGGGACTGCCACATCTGCGCAGAATGCAAACTGCATTTTTTCAGGCCAGATGGAGCGCACCTGATTAAGGCTTTCCGCCCCTTTGAACGCCTCAGTCTCGATTTCAAAGGGCCCCTCCCCTCCACCGACCGCAACGCGTATTTCCTTAATGTAGTGGATGAATACTCCCGCTTCCCTTTTGCCATTCCCTGCTCCGACATGACCACGGCCACAGTCATTAAAGCCCTGAACAGCATCTTCACGCTGTTCGGTTACCCCGCATACGTCCACAGCGACAGGGGGTCCTCTTTCATGAGTGACGAGCTGCGCCAGTTCCTGCTCAGCAAGGGCATAGCTTCAAGCAGGACGACCAGCTACAACCCCCGGGGGAACGGGCAAGTAGAAAGGGAGAACGGCACGGTCTGGAAGGCCGTCCTACTGGCCCTACGGTCCAGGGATCTCCCAGTTTCACGGTGGCAGGAGGTCCTCCCGGACGCTCTCCATTCCATCCGGTCGTTATTATGTACAAGCACTAATCAAACGCCTCACGAGCGTCTCCTTGTCTTCCCTAGGAGGTCCTCCTCTGGAACGTCGCTGCCGACCTGGCTGGCGGCCCCAGGACCCATCCTGCTCCGAAAGCACGTGCGGGCACATAAGGCGGACCCGTTGGTCGAAAGGGTTCACCTCCTCCACGCAAACCCCCAGTACGCCTACGTGGAGTACCCCGACGGCCGACAGGACACGGTCTCCCTGCGGGATCTGGCGCCCGCCGGCACCACGCACACCCCCCCCGACACCATCAACCCAACCGCCCCCCCTTCCTGCCACCGCCGCACCCTGCGACCGCCCCCTTCCCAGGAGGATCAGTCCCCCTCCCCTTTGCACCGACAGCTGAAACCGTGCGGCTCCCGGAGGCGACAACGCTGGTACAAGCACCACCACCACCGCCGGGGCCGAGGCGATCGACACGGACGACCAGACCGCCCGACCGACTCATGGCGTCGATGTAAAACAAAGATGGACTGTCCAATGAACATTTTGTTTTTCCTATACCCTCTGTAAATAGTTGTAACAGGACGATACTGTCCAATACTGTACTACCATGTAACTGTTCTATCCTCCCAGGACCAGCCCTGTAAACCCTTACCACCATACGAAGCATCACCCCGCCGGGTTCATTTTTGACAAGGGGTGAATGTGGTAGTATGTATTGGGGGTCATGTGGGACTGGAAGCCCTAATGTCATTGGCTGACAGATCCCGGGTCCTGGTTGGCCGTTGACCTCATACTCCGCCCTGAAGGCGAAGTATAAGAAGCCGGTGCCTTCCCCCACAGGCCAGTTTACTATCGGCCTGCTGGGGAACAGACACGCTTAATAAAGCCTCATCGACTTCACTCTATTCGTCTCACGGAGTCTTTGTGCGCCACACCCCAACAACCCAAAGATGTGCAGGTTAGGTGGATTTGCCACGCTAAATTGCCCACTAATTGGAAAAAATGGATTGGTTACTCTAAATTTTTTTTCAAAGAAAAAAAAAAAGAGTTCATTTTGGGCTAGGTTTTGATACGTGGAGCGAAATTCTCCATCCCGCCCCGCCACATTTCTGCCCCGACCCGCCGGCGGGATGCTCCGTGACACCGGCCGGTCAATGGGGTTTCCCATTTTGGGGCAGCCCCACGCCGTCGGGAAACCCCCGGGCGCCGGCAAAACGGAGACTCCCGCCGGCGGAGAATGATGCCCGTGATATTTTTAAACACTAGATTGTCCTATTATCTAAGTTATCTACAATGTCGGTTTTCATCATTTGTAGTGTCCTATCCATTCACAAA
The DNA here is from genome assembly GCF_047496885.1 of Scyliorhinus torazame. NCBI lineage: Eukaryota > Metazoa > Chordata > Chondrichthyes > Carcharhiniformes > Scyliorhinidae > Scyliorhinus > Scyliorhinus torazame. Next base: position 238,349,752 of record NC_092711.1, on the reverse strand, counting down.
TTTTCAGGAGGGAGCTTGAATTAAAAGCAGCAATTTTAGGTACAATCAGTTAGGTCCGACTTCCTCTTGAACAGCAGAATAAAATGTTGCTATGACTGATGCCACCAAAACAAATAATATCTCAATAGCAGATCTGATTCATATTCAGTCAATCAGGAACTGGGAAGACATGTAAGGAATGTTAGCAAACCTGAAAATGGGTTGGTTTGAGTCATCTAAATGTAAAAAGAAAAAATATATCACCAACTGAAACCTAGCCTACCTTGATCCCGTTCAAGACCAGTTTTAACAGAGATGAGACTGAGAGTGGGTGATCAACTCACCCTCGGGGAGTGATGGGTGGAGGGAGAAGAATCAGTGAAACATTTTATTGAGGTTGTGTGCCTCCCTTTTTTTAACCTTTGTTCCATTTTCAATGCTGATCGGGTGTTTTTTTTATAGAATCGGGAAACACAGCAGTTAAAGGGCGGCAAGGACTGCTGATTACACAGATAACAGCACTGCTTGTGAGTCATAAATGCTCCCTCCGGCCCACCAAGCAATCTTGTTAGCCTTCCCACTGATTACACCCCCACTCTCACCACAATCTGATGTCCTCACAATGCCATTCCACAGACTGAGGGTTCCTCCTGCTTCCTCCTGCTCCCAACTTTCATCTGCATTCCCTTGGTCCCTTCCATGTTTTTCTTTCATCCTACCCCAATCTCTCTTCACCTTTCATCAATGACCCCACCACTCACCCCCTCCCCTCCACCCCCACACCCCCTCCAAGTCACCAAACTCACCATCCTCATTGACGTCCATGTTCGCAGTCAGCATTCTCTGGCAAAAAACATGTTTCGAATGAGTACGAGGTAATGCATTGTGTAATATACAGAACAGATGTTATTAACAACCGGTTTGAGTATGATCAGCTTAACCAGGCCATAGAGAGTGGCTTTTGGCTTCAAGTTCTCCCTTTTGAACCCTCTGAAGATCTATTGATAACCATGCTCCCCATATGCTATGTAAGTTGTGAAGAGTATGCAAGGAGGCCTCAAGAGGACTTGGACAGGCTAAGTGAATAGATTAGAACATGGCAGATGGATTATGATGTGAGAATAAGTGTAAAATTATTCACTTTGGTAGAAAAAAAATACAGAGGTGAGAGGTTGGGACATGCAGGTGTCCAAAGGGGCCAATGCGTCCTTGCTTAAAGCAAGCAGGCAGGTGCAGCAAACAACTAGGAAGGCAAATGGTAAGTTGGCCTTCATCACAAGGGGATTTGAGTACAGAAATAAGGATGTCTTGCTGCAGTTATATGAAACATTGGTGAGATCTTATCTAAGGACGAATACACTCGCCATAGGAGGAGTGCAACAGAGGTACACCAGATTAATCCCTGGGAAGGCGTGATTGCCTTATGGTGAGAGATGGAGGAGACTGGGTCTGTATTCTTTAGCATTTTTAAGAATGAGGCGTAAACTGATTGAAACTTACAGGATATTGCAACATTGAAACATGACAGTGTGGATGCAGGTAAGATGTTTCCCAATACTGGTGAGTCCAAAACCGAAGGCCATTATCCCAGGATGGAAACCGATGCAGGAAATCGGAGAGTAGTAAAACGGGGCCAGAAACAAAATGCAGTCAGGGGGAAAGTGTAAGGCAGAGAAGCATAGTCAAAAATCAAAAAGGGCCACAGTACAGGGTACAGTGACTGAGGCGAGTGTGAAAAGGGAGGTAGTCAATGCAAGATTGAGGGTGTTATACCTAAATGCGTGCAGTATACGGAACAAGGTAAGGAATGAAGTTAAATCGACAGCAAGGAGCGATATAGGATCAGAAGGCATAGAATCTCTGTGGGTAGAGTTGAAGAATCGCAAAGGTAAAAAGACAATGATGAGAGTTATGTACAGGCCCCCTAGCAGTAGCCAGGAGGTGGAGCAGAAAATAAATCAGGAGATAGCAAAGGCACGTAAAAAAGGCAATATTGCAATAATCAGGGGGGACTTCATAATGCAGGTGGATTGGGACAATCAGGTTAGTTGTGGATCCCAAGAAATGGAATTTGTGGAATGTCTAAGAGATGTTTTTTTGGAGCAGCGTGTGACAGAGCCTACTAGGGAACAGGCAATTCTGGATTTGGTGTTGTGTAATGAGGCAGACTTGATTGGGAACTTGAGGTGAAGGAACCCTTAGGGAGCATTGACCACAATATGATAGAATTTACCCTGCAGTTTGAGTGGGAGAAGCTGGAATCAGATGTAACGGTATTACAATTAAATAAGGGTAACTACAAAGACATGAGGGAGGAGCTGGCCAGAGTTGATTGGAAAAGGAACCAGCAGAGAAGACAGTGGAACAGCAATGGCAGGAGCTTTTGGGGGTTATTAGGGAGGCACAACAGAAATTCATCCCAAGGAGGAGGAAATATGCTAAGGGCAGGACAAGGCATCCATGGCTGACGAGGGATGTCAAGGACAGCATTAAAGCTAAAGAAAAAGCATACAAAGTGGCGAGTATTAGTGGGAAACCAGGGGATTGGGAAGCCTTTAAAAGCGAGCAAAGGGCAACTAAAAAAGCAATAAGGGGGGAGAAGATGAAGTATGAGTGCAAGCTAGCTAGTAATATAAAGGAAGATATGAAGAGTTTTTTTCAATATATAAAAGGCAAGAGAGAGGCAAAAATAGACATTGGACCACTAGAATATGTGGCTGGAGAAGTAATAACAAGATACAAAAAAATGGCAGACGAACTGAATAGTTACTTTGCATCAGTCTTCATGGTGGAAGACACCAGTGGAATGCTAGACCTCCAGGAGAACCAAGGGCAGAGGTGAATCGAGTGACCATTACTAAGGAGATTCTGGGGAAACTGAAAGGTCTGAAGGTGGATAAGTCACCTGGACTGGATGGATTACACCCCAGGGTCATAAAAGAGATAGCTGAGGAAATTGTGGAGGCATTAGTGATGATCTTTCAGGAATTACTGGAGGCAGGAAGGGTCCCAGAGGACTGGAAAGTGGCTAATGTAACACCACTGTTTGAGAAGGGAGGGAGGCAGAAGATGGGAAATTATAGGCCGGTTAGCCTGACTTCCGTTATTGGTAAGATTTTATAGTCTGTTGTTAAAGATGAGGTTGCGAAGTACTTGGAAGAGCATGGTAAAATAGGACTGAGTCAGCACGGGAGGTCATGTCTGACAAATCTGAGGAGGTAACAAGGAAGTTAGACAAAGGAGAACCAGTGGACATGATTTATTTAGATTTCCAGAAGGCCTTTGACAAGGCGCCGCATAGGAGACTGTTAAATAAGTTAAAAGCCAATGGTGTTGAGGGTAAGATCCTGGCACGGATAGAGGATTGGTTGACTGGCAGAAGGCAGAGTGTGGGGATGAAGGAGTCTTTTTCAGGATGGCAGTCGGTGACTAGTGGTGTGCCTCAGGCGTCTGTGCTGGGACCACAACTTTTCACAATATACATTAATGACCTGGAAGAAGGAACAGAAGGCACTGTTGCTAAGTTTGCAGATGATACAAAGATCTGTAGAGGGACTGGTAGTATTGAAGAAGCAAGGGGGCTGCAGAAGGATTTGGACAAGCTCGGAGAGTGGGCAATGAAGTGGCAAATGAAATACAATGTGGAAAAGTGTGAGGTTATGCACTTTGGAAGGAAGAATATAGGCATAGACTATTTTCTAAATGGGGAAATGCTCAGAAAATCAGAAGCACAAGGGACTTGGGAGTCTTTGTTCATGAATCTCTTAAGGTTAATGTGCAGGTTCAGTCGGCAGTTAAGAAGGAAAATGCAATGTTAGCATTCATGTCAACAAGAGGGCTAGAATACAAGACCAGTGATGTACTTCTGAGGCTGTTCAAGGCTCTGGTCAGACCCCATTTGGAGTATTGTGAGCAGTTTTGGGTCCCGTATCTAAGGAAGAATGTGCTGGCCTTGGAAAGAGTCCAGAGGAGGTTCACAAGAATGATCCCTGGAATGAAGAACTTGTCGTATGAGGAACGGTTGAGGACTCTGGGTCTGTACTCGTTGGAGTGTAGAAGGATGAGGGGGGATTTTATTGAAACTTACAGGATACTGCGAGGCCTGGATAGAGTGGATGTGGAGAGGATGTTCCCACTTGTAGGAAAAACAAGAACCAGAGGACACCACCTCAGATTAAAGGGATGATCCTTTAAAACAGAGATGAGGAGGAATTTCTTCAACCAGAGGGTGGTGAATCTGTGGAACTCTTTGCCACAGAAGGCTGTGGAAGCCAAATCACTGAGTGTCTTTAAGATAGAGATAGGTAGGTTCTTGATTAATAAGGGGATCAGGGGTTATGGGGAGGAGGTAGGAGAATGGAGATGAGAAAATATCAGCCATGATTGAATGGCGGAGCAGACTCGATGGGCCGAGTGGCCTAATTCTGCTCCTATGTCTTATGGTCTTATTATCTCAAGATAAGGGATAGGCCATTTAACAGGAGATGCTGAGGAATTTCTCACACAGAGGGTGGTGAATCTTTGAAATTGTTTACTTCAGAGGACCATTGAAGCTCAATCATTGAGCGTGTTCAGAACAGAAATTGATAGATTTCTGAAGACCAATAATATCGATATAAACAAAGATAGTGCTGGGAAGTGGCATTAAGGTAAATGACCAGCCATGATCAGATTTAATGGCAGAGCAGGTTGCACGGGCTAAATGGCTGTCTCATGTTCCTATGTTTCTCTTGTAAGGATCATCCTGTTAATCCCCGTCTGTCCCTTGTTTTTCCTTTTAATTTCTGTTCTTTTGGCTATTTCTTTTTTTTTAAATTTAAAGTACCCAATTCATTTTGTCCAATTAAGGGGCAATTTAACATGGCCCATCCACCTAACCTGCACATCTTTGGGTTGTGCGGCTGAAACCCACGCAAACATGGGGACAATGTGCAAGCTCCACATGAACCTTGACCCAGGGCCAGGATCGAACCTGAGACCTCGGCGCCGTGAAGCAGCAATGCTAACCACTAAGGTTAAGAGGAGACTTAATAGAGGCATACAAAATGATCAGGGGGTTGGATAGGGTGGACAGTGAGAGCCTTCTCCCGCGGATGGATATGGCTGGCACGAGGGGACATAACTTTAAACTGAGGGGTAATAGATATAGGACAGAGGTCAGAGGTAGGTTCTTTACGCAAAGAGTAGTGAGGCTGTGGAATGCCCTACCTGCTACAGTAGTGAACTCGCCAACATTGAGGGCATTTAAAAGTTTATTGGATAAACATATGGATGATAACGGCATAGTGTAGGTTAGATGGCTTTTGTTTCGGTGCAACATCGTGGGCCGAAGGGCCTGTACTGCGCTGTATTGTTCTATGTTCTATGCATCACCATGCTGCCCTCATTTGGCTATTTCAATTGTTATGCCTGGACAGTTAATGGGACCTATGCCTTTAAGATGGACTTCACCTTTAATTTAAAACAAAATGGCTGTGCTGTTTGGTCTGTCGTCAGTGATGACTCAGTGATGACTTATCTTGATGGACTTAGTTGGCGGCCAATGAGCTCTTTCAGATTGTCAGAGTTTAGCAGATAATCTATGCTGATTGGTACTGACAGTTCTGAATTGTTCTTTCTTCTGAGAGACTGTGATTCCAGAGGTTAGTTTCGTTTTGAACTCAGAGAGTCTTTGAGTTTTTCTCTTCCTGAAAGGGTAAATCTCTCTCAGAGACCCGATTGGAGCCTTTGTTTTCTCCTCCGCATAGCTGGAGGACATTCCAGTGAGACTGGAAACCATGTTAGAGTAAAACAGGCTTAGACAACTCTCTGTGGGTTTGAGGGAGACAAAGAAAATCTTAAGGAAATCCTTAAGAGCCACCAGCTGAAGGCAGGGTCAGTTGTTTAAAAACCTCATGTAGGGAATTCTGCTCTTACCTCAGAAAGACTGTTAGACATTTTGGTGGAGTTGGACACAGATAAGAATTACACAGGCCTGAGGCTGTTCTTTTGGAGTGAAGGCTCGGGTTAATTAAAGTTAAAGTGCCTCCCCAGTGGGAACCCTACTACCTGGGAGTTCTGACTGAATATTCATGCCAGAAGATCCTTGTTAGCAATCCAACCACTTGTTTCAATCACTCCGCGACATTGAAGGACAGCCTAGTGTCGCAATGACTTCAACCGAAACAAGGAAACATCTATCTTTTTTCATTTTGATCCTTATCATTTTACACCTTTCCCTTCCACTATGTGTTTCTGTCTTGTGTGTGATGGGTAGAAGGTGGGACAGTAAAAGCAGGAAGTAGAAGATTAGCTGACCATTATTTTAGTATAAGTATTGCATGTCTTATCTCTATTTTTATTGTAAATAAATAGTTGTTGTGTTTCACTTTTAAATGTGGTGCCTAATAGTCATTTGGGCAATCAAGGGTAATCAAGATCTTAGAAACTTTATACAAATTATTGGTTAATTCACCTGGGACTCCGGGGTCTGTGGGGCTGGAATCGACGTGCACTAGTCCAGGGTGTCGTAATAATGACACGCTATATTTTGCCTACAGCAGAGGTACATTTTATCAGCTGAGACTTCATGAGGTAGATATCCCCGAAGTTACTTAGGTAAGCATCCCTACGGTCATTGCTATTAACTTCATTGAAGAACAGGCCTTTTTTTTAATCAAGCATCGTTTTTACACTTTATGGCCATATCTGCCTATATTTATTATCCTAGTCCTTAAAGTTGTACTTTAATCACTCAGGGCTGATATCATTACTGTTATGTATTTTTTTCACAAGTACGTTACATATCAGAAGACAAGCTCTACATTCCTCCCATGATAATTCAAAGCTAACCTGTTAATCTTGTAAAATCTATTGTTCCATAATACCATAAAATTCAACCATTAATCACTTAACCCTCCACGGCGTCCAACAGTGCTTCCCACAACTGATCTCCGATTTCTCCTGCCCTCTCATCTATGTCCATTCTCCAAACCCTAATCTTTCCGGACTTCCCATTGGGATCTCCCTCTGATCCCCAATCTCTCCCTCTCTTCTCTTCACATCCCATCTGTGGTCTAGTGCCCGTCCAATAGCCAGCCAGCCTCTCAATATGCCTCCCTCAGCCTACCCTGCTTGTTAACACCGGGATTATTTGAGATGGGTAAGTTCCTGAAGAGGAAGTTGAAAACACAGCATTTTCAATTCTAAGTAGTGCTCCAAGCCTGAGGGAGGTAGTTTCTAGGGGGCAGGATGCCAAGCTGTGGTATTGTGTAATGAGTGTGGAGGGATTCATCTCAATGGGATGAAGTGGAGGGAAGGGGAAGCCTGTGGCATAGGCCCAAATAGAGGTATTGATCTTGATCCAAAGCTCCAGAAGTTTCAGGTAATGTTGGAGGGGTGAGGGGTAGGGAAGTGTTTGCCTCAAGGTGCAAAACTATTGCAGCCAGGATCAAACATTGTTGCATGTGACAGATTTTATCAACGTTGAACTTGCCTAAGTATGACAGGATTGAGATTAAGGAGAGTCAAACTACTCCGAGCCATCTTTGACTGTCAGGTAACTTTGCACCTGCCAAAGTAGGTTTTCTTTTTATATCTTCTTTCAATATGTGCAATACTGACAATTATTGTCCATTTCTCACTGCTCTAAGCAGAGTTTGATGGGCTTTCTCCTTTAACCAGTGCAGTTCTTGTGGTGATTGTGATCTTATGATGAGTAAAACAGTGGCAGATGTATGTCAACACAGTGAGATCACCAATTCTGGATCAAATAATTTGTAGATCTAAGCGAGTACTTGAATGGTGAAAGTTGAATTCAGTTTTAGCCCTCAGGGGTTTCTGGGTCCATGGGCACAAAAGATCACTAAATACAAAAAGATTTTGAAGAAATTCTCTGGATAGAAACAAAAATTTTAGAAAGGCTTTGGGAAGTCAGCCTTTATATTGTGAGGGCTAGCATATAAAAGGTTGGAATTTTTTCCACACCAATACGAAGTTCAGGTTAGATCATATTTGCAGTATGGTGAACTGATCCGCATTGCACCTTAGAAAGGATATAAGAACATAAGAACTGGGAGCAGGGGTAGACAATTCAGCCCCTTGAGTCCATTCAGCATTCAATATGATCATGGCTGATCACATCTCGACCTCAACTCCACTTTCCTGTCCATTCTCCATAACTCTTCAATCAATTACTAATTAAAAAGCTGTCTATCTCCTCCTTAAATTTACTCCAAGTCCCAGCATCCACCGTACTCTGGAGCAGTGAATTCCACAGATTCACGATCTTTTGGGAGATTAATTTCTCTTCATCTCTGTTTTAAATCTGCTACCCCTTATCAGGGGTAGCATGGTAGCATTGTGTTGGGGCAGCACGGTAGCATTGAGGGGGGCAGCACGGTAGCATTGTAGATAGCACAATTGTTTCACAGCTCCAGGGTCCCAGGTTCAATTCCTGGCTTGGGTCACTGTGCGGAGTCTGCACATTCTCCCCGTGTGTGCATGGGTTTCCTCCGGGTGCTCCGGTTTCCTCCCACAGTCCAAAGATGTGCGGTTTAGGTGGTTTGGCCATGCTAAATTGCCCATAGTGTCCAAAAATGGTTAGGTGGGGTTACGTGGATAGGGTGGACATGTGGGGATCGGGTATACGTGTGGGGATAAGGTGGAGGTAGGGGCTTAGGTCGGGTGCTCTTTCCAAGGGCCAGTGCAGACTCGATGGGCTGAATGGCCTCCTTCTGCACTGTAAATTCTATGATCTATGATCTATGAATTCACAATGGAAGATGGAAAAGAAAAGGAACAAAGGCATAATTTAAGACAACAACATAAATAAGATGGAGGTCTAAGATAAGCTGAAATGATTTCAAAGAAATCCACAAGGTGAGATGGGATTTATCCCAGAGTATTAAGAGAGACGAGCAAGGCACTTTGCAAGGCACTGATAATCATCAGTCAAGGGAGTCAATAGACACTGAGGAAATATTGATGGTTGGAAACAGACTACATTGAGGCCTGTATAAAAAAAAATGAGAAAATAGAAACAGCAACTACAAATCGAAAGGACTTACTGCAGTTCCATGTAAAGCAATGAAATCAATTGACCAGGATTGAAATTGATTACCTGCACAACAACTTACTAATGAACAAGCAACATTGCTTTAGATGGGGAAGGTGCTCTGTGATTAGCTCCTTAATTTCTTTGAGGGACTGGAGCATCAAGTCCAATATGGTTAACTGAACAAAGTTGTGCAATTAAACTTCCAAAGACAGTCGGTAAAGTTGCACACAAACGATTATTAATTACCCTCAAAACTGTCCCGTTTTGGGGCGACATTTGGATATGACTAAGCAATTGGCTGACGGGTAGAAAATAATAGGAAATGGTTGGAGGAGTTATGCTGGACTTGGGGTGAGAGTGGGGGTGGAAATGGTAAATAATGAGTGGGGTTCAATTTAGGGACCACTGTTGTTTGTGATTTTCAACGCACTTACATTCAGAAACTCAACGCAAATTGCTTACATTTTCAGGTGAAAGGTGGAGCCATGTGAGGCATGGAGGCAGTCCAGAAACTATAGACTATGTCTAAAAATATATGTGTGTGTGCCAACAATGATCGAGTTATTGCATAGAAATGTATATATTACTGGCATTAAAATAATTATGGGCGGCACGGTGGCACAGTGGTTAGCACTGCTGACTCACAGTGCCGGGGCCCAGGTTCAATTCCAACCTTGAGTGACTGTCTGTGTGGAGTTTGTACGTTCTCACCATGCCTCGTGGGTTTCCTCCCAGTGCTTCGGTTTCCTCCCACAGTCCAAAGATGTGCATGTTAGGTGGACTGGCCATGCTAAATTGCTTCTTAGTGTCCAGGGATGTGTAGGGTAGGTTATGAGGTTACTGGGATAGGACAAGGTGGACAGGGGAGGGGGCATGGGTAGTGTGCTCATTTGGAGGGCTGGTGCAGACCCGATCGGCTGAATGGCCTCCATCTGCACTGCAGAGATTCTATGATTCTATGATCCGATGAATTAATTTGAAAGAATCTTAGGATTTATAATGGAGTAGATAGTCTGGGTCACATTGAGATCAAAAGGTAGGAGGTGTTGGGCGTCTTGAAAAACATTAAGGTTGATATGTTCCTAGCGTCTGATGGGATCTACTCCAGAATACTGAGGGAGGCAAGAGAGGGAATTGCTGGGGCCTTGACAGAAATCTTTGTAACCTCACTGGCGAGGTCCCAGTGGACTGGGGAGTAGCTAATGTTATTCCTTTGTTTCAGAAGGGTAACAAGGATAATCTAGGGAATTACAGACCGGTGAACCTTAAGGTAGTGCTAGGGATATTATTGGAGAGGATTCTTTGAGACAGGATTTACTCCCATTTGGAAGAAAGTGAACGTATTAGCGAGAGACAGCACAGTATAGGGGAGGTGGTGTCTCATTAATCTGATCGTGTTTTTCAAGGAAGTAACAAAGTTGATTGATGAAGGTAGGGCAGTGGATGTTGTCTACATGGACTTCAGTAAGGCCTTTGACAAGGTCCTGCATGGCAGACTGGTACAGAAGGTGAAGTCACATGGAATCAGAGGTGAGCTGGCAAGATAGATACAGAACTGGCTCGGTCATAGAAGACAGAGGTGTAGCGCACAAAGACTCCGAGAGACGAATAGAGTGAAGTCGATGAGGCTTTATTAAGCGTGACTGTTCCCCCGCAGTTCAGTAGTAGACTGCCTGCGGGGGAGGACTCCTGGTTCTTATACTCCGCCTTCAGGGCGGAGCTAGAGGTCAACGGCCAACCAGGACCCGGGATCTGTCAGCCAATGACATCACGGCTTCACAGTCCCACATGACCCCTAATGCATACTACCACATTCACCCCTTGTTAAAAATGAACCCGGCGGGGTGATGCTTCGCATGGTGGTAAGGGTTTTCAAGGCTGGTCCTGGGAGGAAAACTTTTGCATGTTATTACAGTATGTACAAGGTTTTTTTTTTTTTGTTTCGAACTATTTACAGTAATCGTCAGGAGAAAAAGACGAAATGTTCTCGTTAAAAGTCCACATATTGTAGTGTTAGATCGACGCCACGAGTCGGTCGGGCGGTCTGGTCGTCCGTGTCGATCGCCTCGGCCCCGGTGGTGGTGGTGGTGCTTGTTCCGGTGTTGTCGTCTCCGGGAGCCTTACGGTTTCAGCTTGGGCTTCACTCCTGGTCGGGCCTGGGAGGAGGACCGATCCTCCTGGGAAGGGGGCGGTCGCGGGGTGCGGCGGTGGCAGGAAGGGGGTGATTGGTGTCGGGGGGGTGTGTGTGTTGCCGGCGGGCGCCAGATCTCGCAGGGAGACCGTGTCCTGTCGGCCGTCGGGGTACTCCACGTAAGCGTACTGCGGGTTCGCGTGAAGGAGGTGAACCCTTTCGACCAACGGGTCCGACTTGTGCGCCCGCACATGTTTTCGGAGCAAGATGGGTCCTGGGGCCGCCAGCCAGGTCGGTAGCGATGTTCCAGAGGAGGACTTCCTGGGGAAGACAAGGAGGCGCTCATGAGGCGTTTGGTTAGTGCTAGTACACAGTAGTGACCGGATGGAGTGGAGGGCGTCCGGGAGGACCTCCTGCCACCGTGAAACTGGGAGGTCCCTGGACCGTAGGGCCAGTAGGACGGTCTTCCAGACCGTGCCGTTCTCCCTCTCTACTTGCCCGTTCCCCTGGGGGTTGTAGCTGGTCGTCCTGCTCGAGGCTATACCGTTGCTGAGCAGGAACTGGTGCAGCTCGTCACTCATGAAGGAGGACCCCCTGTCGCTGTGGACGTATGCGGGGCAACCGAACAGTGTGAATATGGTGTTCAGGGCTTTAATGACTGTGGCCGCGGTCATGTCAGGGCAGGGGATGGCGAATGGGAAGCGAGAGTACTCGTCCACCACATTAAGGAAGTATGTGTTGCGGTCGGTGGAGGGGAGGGGTCCTTTGAAATTCAGACTAAGGCGTTCAAAGGGGCGGGAAGCCTTAATCAGGTGCGCACCATCCGGCCTGAAAAAATGCGGTTTGCACTCTGCGCAGATGTGGCAGTTCCTTGTGACTGTACGGACCTCCTCCAAAGAGTATGGGAGGTTGCGGGACTTAATAAAGTGGTAGAACCGAGTGACCCCCGGGTGGCAGAGGTCCTCGTGGAGGGTTTGGAGGCGGTTAATTTGTGCGTTGGCACATGTGCCGCGGGATAGGGCATCGGATGGCTCGCTCAGCTTTCCGGGACGATACAAGATCTCGTAGTTGAAGGTGGAGAGCTCGATCCTCCACCTTAAGATCTTGTCGTTTTTGATTTTGCCCCGCTGTGCATTATCGAACATGAAGGCTACCGACCGTTGGTCCGTGAGGAGAGTGAATCTCCTGCCGGCCAGGTAATGCCTCCAATGTCGCACGGCTTCCACTACGGCTTGGGCTTCCTTTTCCACTGAGGAGTGGCGGATTTCTGAAGCGTGGAGGGTTCGGGAGAAAAAGGCCATGGGTCTGCCCGCTTGGTTAAGGGTGGCCGCTAGAGCTACGTCGGAGGCATTGCTCTCGACCTGGAAGGGAAGGGACTCATCGATGGCACGCATCGTGGCCTTTGCGATATCCGCTTTGATGCGGCTGAAGGCTTGGCAAGCCTCTGTCGACAGAGGGAAGGTCGTGGTCTGCATTAGGGGGCGGGCCTTGTCTGCATACTGGGGGACACACTGGGCGTAGTATGAAAAGAACCCCAGGCAGCGTTTTAGGGTTTTTGAGCAGTGCGTGAGGGGAAATTCCATGAGGGCGCGCATACGTTCGGGGTCGGGGCCTATTATCCCATTGCGCACTACGTAGCCCAGGATGGCTAGCCGGTTTGTGCTAAAAACGCACTTGTCCTCGTTGTACGTGAGGTTCAAGGCTTTAGCGGTCTGGAGAAATTTTTGGAGGTTGGCGTCGTGGCCCTGCTGATCGTGGCCGCAGATGGTTACATTGTCGAGATACGGGGACGTGGCCCGTAACACGTGTTGATCAACCATTCGGTCCATCTCTCGTTGGAAGACCGAGACCCCGTTTGTGACGCCAAATGGGACCCGTAGGAAATGGTATAATCGCCCGTCTGCCTCGAAGGCTGTGTACTTGCGGTCACTTGGGCGGATGGGGAGCTGATGGTAGGCGGACTTGAGGTCCACGGTGGAGAAGACCTTATATTGGGCAATCCGATTGACCATGTCGGATATGCGGGGGAGAGGGTACGCGTCTAGTTGTGTGTACCTGTTGATGGTCTGGCTATAGTCTATGACCATCCTTTGCTTCTCCCCTGTCTTTACTACTACCACCTGTGCTCTCCAGGGACTATTGCTGGCCTGGATTATGCCTTCCTTCAGTAGCCGCTGGACTTCGGACCGAATGAAGGTCCGGTCCTGGGCGCTGTACCGTCTGCTCCTAGTGGCGACGGCTTTGCAATCCGGGGTGAGGTTTGCAAACAAGGATGGGGGTTGAACCTTGAGGGTTGCGAGGCCGCAGATAGTGAGTGGGGGTATTGGGCCGCCGAATTTGAAGGTTAGGCTCTGTAGATTGCACTGGAAGTCTAATCCCAGTAATGTGGGGGTGCAGAGTTGGGGAAGGACGTAGAGCCTGTAATTTTTGAACTCCCTCCCTTGCACCGTTAGGGTAACTATGCAGAAGCCTTTGATCTGTACGGAGTGGGATCCTGCAGCTAGGGAAATCTTTTGTGCGTTGGGACGGATGGTCAAAGAACAGCGACTTACCGTGTCGGGGTGGATAAAGCTCTCCGTGCTCCCGGAGTCGACCAGGCATGGTGTCTTGTGCCCGTTTATCAGCACCGTTGCGTCGTCGTCTGGAGCGTCCGGGGCCGTGCTTGGTCCAGCGTCATTGAAGCCAGACGTGGTTGTAATGGTTGAGCGTCTTCTTCGAACCCCGTGGAGCCGTTGACACTGGGGTCCGTTGTTGCCGTCCAAGATGGCGCGGGGGTGAACAAGATGGCTGCCCCCATGCATCGCACATGGCTGGGGGGTCACAAGATGGCGGCGGGGGTGGACAAAATGGCCGCCCCCATGCGTCGCACAGGTCTGGGGTGGTCCAAGATGGCGGCGCCCCTCCTCCCCTCGTGGTGGCCGGGACCCAAAATGGCGGTGCCTGCGGGTCGCACATGGGGCGCTGGGGGGGTTGGGGAGCGTTAGGAACACGCAGGACTCCCTCTTCCCTGAGGACAGCGGTGGCCGGGACCCAAAGTGGTAGCGCCAGCGGGTCATACATGGGGCGTGGGGGGGGGGGGGCGTTGGGGAGCGTAAAAGGCGTGCAGGGTTCCCTGTTCTCCGGGGAGAGCGGTGGTCGGGACCCAAAGTGGTTGCGCCTGCGGGTCGTACATGGGGCGCTGGGGGGGTTGGGGAGCGTAAACGGCGTGCAGGGCTCCCTGTTCTCCTGGGACAGCAGCGACCTCCCGGGACCGGCACACAGCCGCGAAATGGCCCTTTTTCCCGCAGCTCTTACAGATCGCTGCGCGGGCCGGGCAGTGCTGCCGGGGGTGTTTCGCCTGGCCGCAGAAATAGCAGCGGGCTCCCCCGGTGCGACTTGGCGTTTGAACCGCGCAAGCCTGTGGGGTGTCCGGGGGGGGGGGGGGTTTGTCGCGACGGGTGCATACGGAGCCCAATGGGCTGCCGCGCGGTCGGGGCCGTAGGCGCGGGTGTTTCGCGCGGCCACGTCTAGGGAGGCTGCTACGGCCCGTGCCTCTGAGAGTCCTAGCGACTCTTTTTCTAAAAATCTTTGGCGGATTTGGGAGGAGTTCATACCTGCCACAAAAGCATCGCGCATTAACATGTCCATGTGTTCATTTGCGTTCACCGGCGGGCAGCTGCAGGCCCGTCCCAAAATTAGTAGCGCGGCGTAGAATTCATCTATCGATTCTCCGGGACTTTGCTGTCTCGTTGCGAGTTGATAGCGAGCGTAGATCTGGTTTACTGGGCGAACATAGAGACTTTTTAGTGCTGCGAACGCCGTCTGGAAATCCTCTGCGTCTTCGATGAGGGAGAAAATCTCCGTGCTTAACCTCGAGTGCAGGACCTGTAGTTTTTGGTCTTCTGTGACCCTGCCGGGGGCCGTTCTGAGGTAGGCCTCGAAACAAGTCTGCCAGTGCTTGAAAGCTGCTGCTGCGTTCACTGCAAGGGGGCTGATCCTCAGGCATTCCGGGATGATCCTGAGCTCCATAGTCCTTTAGTCACGCTTAATAAATTGTAGCGCACAAAGACTCCGAGAGACGAATAGAGTGAAGTCGATGAGGCTTTATTAAGCGTGACTGTTCCCCCGCAGTTCAGTAGTAGACTGCCTGCGGGGGAGGACTCCTGGTTCTTATACTCCACCTTCAGGGCGGAGCTAGAGGTCAACGGCCAACCAGGACCCGGGATCTGTCAGCCAATGACATCACGGCTTCACAGTCCCACATGACCCCTAATGCATACTACCACAAGAGGGTACCAGTGGAAGGGTGTTTTTCTGAATGGAGGGCTGTGACCAGTGGTGTTCCGCAGGGATCAGTGAACAAAGAACAAAGAAATGTACAGCACAGGAACATGCCCTTCGGCCCTCCAAGCCCGTGCTGACCATGCTGCCCGACTAAACTACAATCTTCTACACTTCCTGGGTCCGTATCCCTCTATTCCCATCCTATTCATGTATTTGTCAAGATGCCCCTTAAATGCCACTATCGTCCCTGCTTCCACCACCTCCTCCGGTAGTGAGTTCCAGGCACCCACTACCTTCTGCGTAAAAAACTTGCCTCGTACATCTACTCTAAACCTTGCCCCTCTCACCTTAAACCTATGCCCCCTAGTAATTGACCCCTCTACCCCGGGGAAAAGCCTCTGACTATCCATTCTGTCTATGCCCCTCATAATTTTGTAGACCTCGATCAGGTCGCCCCTCAACCTCCGTCGTTCCAGAGAGAACAAACCGAGTTTATTCAACCGCTCCTCATACCTAATGCCCTCCATACCAGGCGACATTCTGGTAAATCTCTTCTGCACCCTCTCTAAAGCCTCCACATCCTTCTGGTAGTGTGGCGACCAGAATTGAACACTATACTCCAAGTGTGGCCTAACAAAGGTCCTATACAGCTGCAACATGACTTGCCAATTCTTATACTCAATGCCCCGGCCAATGAAGGCAAGCATGCCGTATGCCTTCTTGACTACCTTCTCCACCTGTGTTGCCCCTTTCAGTGACCTGTGGACCTGTACTCCTAGATCTCTTTGACTTTCAATACTCTTGAGGGTTCTACCAATGCTGGGATCTTTGCTGTTTGTAATAGGTATAATTGATTTTGAGGAAAATGTAACTGCTCTGATTAGTAAGTTTGCGGACGACACAAAGTTTAGTGGAATTGTGAACTGCGATGTGGACAGTCAGAAGATACAGCAGGATATAGATCGGTTGGAGACTTTGGCGGAGAGATGGCAGACGGAATTTAATCCAGACAAATGTGAGGTAATGTGTTTTGGAAGGTCTAATACAGGTGGGAAATATACAGTAAATGGCTGATCCTTAATGTCAGGTTTCTAAGTTAATCGGAGCTGTTCCACAGGCAGGGGGTGTGGGAGGACTGGTGAGGGGTGGTCTGGGGTGGCGAGTCGGGTAACTGGGGACAGTGTGTGGCAGGCCTGGTCCGTGTGTGGCCGGCGCCATGTTGCACGGTGCAGCCACCGCAGGCCGCCGCTGTGCGCATACGCAGCCACGGACCCGGCAATTCTCCGACCGCATCTGCAGGTAAAGCCGGGGGGTTACGCTGCGCGGCTGCTAGCCCACCACCGGACGGATCATCGGTGCAGCTTTTACGCCGTTTTATCTGGCGTAAAATGGCACTGTTCCCATGCCGGTGCCAGCACTGGTTTCAGTGATCTTGGGAACCTCGGTGATCGAGGTGATCGGGGCTGGTTTAGCACAGGGCTAAAGAGCTGGCTTTTAAAGCAAACCAAGGCAGGCCAGCAGCACAGTTCGATTCCCGTACCAGCCTCCCCGAACAGGCGCCGGAATGTGGCGACTAGGGGCTTTTAACACTAACTTCATTTGAAGCCTACTTGTGACAATAAGCGATTTTCATTTCACTGAGTCTGCAAATCATAGAATTCAGCCCAATATCTCTCCAAAATGATATCCCAGCTCTCCACAGAACTCCACAAAGATTTGACCAGCTCCGACTGGGTCTCATCTGCCCAGGAAAATGTAGAGCAGTGTCGAAGACAAATAAAAATTTAATACAGTGGAGATCACTTGTCAAGCATTAAAAGAACACTCTCAGAGAAGAAACTAAGCACCAGGCTCTCTCCGAGATATGCCTGTGGCTAGTCCGCTTTACTCTTTCAAGATTTCGCAGCATGATAGTTTTACTGAAGAATCATTTCCCATTGTGCTGGTGCCTGACTGACCATGGTGAGCTATTCACAGCTCAGATAAACCCTTGCACTGACTACTTAACTCAGATTTCTGGGTTGATTCCTGAGTTAATTAGGGCTGAAATATTCTATTTACTTATCTTACAGTTCCACATGGGGTGGTGGTGGAAGGGGTTCCCACCTACCAGATTATGCACCCAGTTTAAACCCAGAAGTGAGTCTGATTCTGTTGGGTTTTCAATGCCATGCCATTTCCTGGCACTTTAACCTGCTGCTTATACTCAAGTCAACCCCTTCTCCCCCGTCTTGGAAGTTAAGATTCTGTCCTATGACTTTGCTGATGACTGGAGTGAAGTTGAGAAGGCAGTTATTGGTTGGGTTGTGGTTGTTTTTTTTCATGAATCGAACATAACTCATGGTGATAGATCATTAAAACAGCTTGGCAGAGGGAGCGGCCAATTTTGGTCCAGAGCTCTTCTGCCTACAGCCAAGGTGTGGTCAGAATGCATAGTCCTTCCTGTGCCCAGAGCACTTCTGAATGGCATGCGAAGTGAACCAACTAAGCAAAACATTGGCATTAATGATACTGGACACCTTAGAAGGGCATGAGGTAGGTCACGCCCTCGACATCTACAACTCATTGTCAATAAAACATGCATCCCGTGTTCCAAGTTTATCATTTCCTAGATTACCATTCTTACGCAGTCACGACAAGTGTAGAATTCAGGTGAAGCAGTTTCAGGGCAGGGGAGAATTAATGAAGGACATGGAAACATAACCCAGTCCCCATTTTAAAGTCATGGCACTGAAATTGGTAGACGCAGTGAACTGGACAGTTTTTTTTTTACCAACAATTTTACTGCTAGCAGCTTTTTATTTGCAGATTTATAAAAAACAAAATTCAAATTCTCAAATTGCCCTGATGGTATTTGAACTCACATTCTATAGATTATTGGTTCCTGTATCAGGATTTTCAGTTCACTAAAATAAACCCAAGATCACCTTATCCCATTGCTTTCTAAATGTTTTGAAGATCTTGCTAAATTTCACTTTTTAGATAACAGTGCAGCAATGGATGCTAATTACTGCTAGATTCCTGCATTATTGCAGGGGCGGCATAGTTGCATAGTGGTTAGCACTGCTGCATCACAGCTCCAGGGTCCCAGGATCAATTCTGTCCTCGGGTGACTGTCTGTGTGGAGTTTGTACTTCCTCCCCGTGTCTGCGTGGGTTTCTTTCGGGTGCCAAAGTTTCCTCCCATTGTCCAAAGATGTGCAGGTTAGATGGAATGGCCTTGCTAAATTGCCCTTAGTGTCCAAAAAGGGTTAGGTGGGGTTAGAGGATTATGGGGATAGGGTGGAGGTGTGGGCTTAAGTAGGTGCTCTTTCCAAGGGCTGGTGCAGACTCGATGGACTGAATGGCCTCCTTCTGCACTGTAAATTCTACAATTTACTTCTCATTCTTTCATATGCTGGGCTTTCAACTGATTGAAAAGGCCTTGGTCCGAAGTTGCTCGGAGAAGCAAAGCTTCTGTGTTATGGAGCAGCTCATTAAGAAATACCTCCAGTCCAATAGTTTTACAGCTCACACTCCAGCATTTTTATTGCATTTGTCTGACTCCCATGTAAAGACCTGAGCATGCATCATTAAGTGCAAGCGATAATAAATCTCTCATGCAGCAAAACCTAAAATAAATGACAAACATCTAAACCTTTGTCAGCACCAGAACTCTGAACAAATGACAAATCTTGAAGGTAGTTTTTCTTCGACAATGATAGGTAATGGATGTCTGTTAGGGTAATCTGTATAATTACTGGCGCTGTCAATTTGGCTGCGTTTACATTCCTGCAGGCTGCAATGGACTTATGTGTAGTTGAATGTGTTATCAATCATTAGGTGTTATGTGCTACTGTCGCAGAAGCAGTACAGTGTGGTTAGATGTACCATCAATCTAATAATAATTCTTTTGCAATTTATTGAATTAGTATCTTTAACACACTGGAGCCTTGACACTTTGAAATTGATCCTGATATTAATCTTCAAGCTTGTAGGAATGAAAAATTAAGCAAATCTAGAAAGAACTGCTGTTAATGTTTACCAGTGGATTTTTAATATTCTGTTTGTTAACTTTCTAACCCATGTGATAGAGTGACGGGTGGCTCAAAGATTATCCTTGAAATCTAGTGGCCGAGTGTGCATACGACCACAGGACCAGGTTGAGCAACAGGAGATGACACACTTTCCTTATGGCAGCTGGTAAAGGGATAAGTCATGAGGAATAAAGTTCCTCTTTTTGGACTATTAAGGGCTCTAATTGCAATAGCTCGCTGTGCTGATGCTTGGCTAACCCCATGGCTGGTCTCTTGGGTTCAGTTTTCCTGATAAGTGGTGTATACCTTTGAAGTTGCCAGCGACCCTGTGACTCGGGAACACCTTAGTAGTGGGTAGGAGGAGCACCTCTCAGGTGGATCTACCAGCTTCAGGGTGCTCGAGGAGGTCCAACTTCCAGACTCAGCGTTCCTGGAGGTCCACCTTCTCTCTTCAATTCCAGCCCCCTTTGACCTGGAGTGACAACACAATTGAATGAACCAATAATTCTTAGAAAAATATCCAAAGTCTTTGGCCCTTGGCTGCTGAATAATTACAGTCATCAGGTTTGTAAATTTAAACATCATTATGTTTTATTTATAACAAGAGCTATAACTAAAAATGCAGCAAATACAACTGGTTAACTATTATCTAATTCCTAATTCCCTCACTTTAAACTGTCCCACCCTCTACACACATGCAAGACAGACAAACACTGAGGGGAGGGGTGTAGAAAATGATAAGATGGTTTCAGATGGTTGTTCCTAGCACACCTTGCTTCAATCCAGACTTTTAGTTCAAAGGTTTCACTATCGATTCATGCGGATTCTGTGTGCAGTTATGCCGTTTTTTCTTCCTTCAATCTGTCTCAGCTTTTTGTTCAAGATTTCTGCTTTCCAGTCTAATGGTTTTCACTGTAGACTCATTTAAGACTCTGCAGTTTCAGAAATATAGCAGCTTTTCTGGAAAAAACATGAGAGAGAGAGGAGGAGAGAGAGAGCAGGTCCTTTCCCTGAACTGTCCAGGATTCAAGTCTGCTTTCTTTTGGTCTCTGGATATCATCCCACTCAGGCAGGATCCCTTCACCACCTGTTACCGGGCAGAATACGGCCTTTTGGCCATTCATTGGCTACCAGCCAACCAATCGAACTGAGTCCCATCCCACCTCTTGGATGCTACAAAGTCTGCGTTCTGTTATCCAAAGCGAGCAGAGCGTACTATGTTGTAACTTTTGAATTCCTCATCCTCTCTGCTGCTTGACTAAAAGATACATGTCCATCCAATAAGCATCCTTAAAGTGTTTAGGGGTGTTTTGATATTCGCTATTGTGTAAAACGGGCAATTCATTAACCATTGCCCATTTTACACAATAGCAGAATATCAAAATTGCCCCTGTTGCATCGTGATATGTAGGCATATTCATTTAAAAATAAAAATTAAAGTACCTGATTCTTTTTTTTTCGAATTATGGGGCAATTTAGTGCGCCCAATCTTCTACCCTGCACATCTTTGAGTTGTGGGGATGAGACTCACACAGACACGGGGAGAATGCAAATTCAACACGACACCATGAAGCAATGTATACATATTCATGAAACAATGTAACACTAATCTATCCAGCTTGTGCTCTGACATCAATGCTGTTGTGGCAAGTAGGACATTATATCCTCACCAAGCCTTCTGAGCATTTATAGTCTGGAGATACAGGAATGAAAGTAGCATTGAACCATTGACCAGGAGATGAGATTTAATGCTAATTCAAACATAAATTACATGGTTGAGTGGTATTGAGCTGTTGACTTTATAATGGTTTCAGTGTAGCTTTTCTACTTAGCCAATGTGGAATACTTCACTGCTTTCTATAAACACTAGCATGAAATAATCGGTGGAATTCTCAGTTCCTGAGCTAGGTGTTGACCCTGGGGCAAGATTTATGGACTTCTACGCAGCAAAACAGGCGCAATACCTGGACCGATTCAGTGACTATTAAGGGGCTAACACCGGTGCCATGTGGAACACAATCGATTCCAATGAGAATTGGTGCGTGATTCGCCGGGTTTGCGATTGACAATCAGGAGGCTGACAAGCTGCAGCCGCGTATACACACTTCACTCCCCACGCACACTATCCCAGCCAACAAGATGGCAGCAATGAGAGTAGCACCCCGTTTTACGGACGCCGAGCTTGAGCCCTGCTCGATCCTGTGGAGGAAAGGCAGGAGATCCTGTACCCTGACCCGGGAAGGAGGCTGCCAGCTGCTACCGCTCAACGTGCCTGGGTGCAGATGGCAGAGGCTGTAAGCACCAAGAGCAACACCGTCCGGACTGGCCAGCAGTGTCAGGGCGGCCAGTTTGAATAGGCAGCAGTGTGCCCCTGGCACCAAACCCCATCCCACACAGCTATAACCTGGAGGGTGTCCGCACCCCCACCCTGCACCACATTTCATTGAAGACCCTGGCTGAGCAGGGAGACAGTGCGACATATCTGTCAGATCATGACAGGCCTGGCACCGCGTGCTTATTGCGGAGGACACCCGCTCCCAGTGGCCATCAAGATGATGGTCACCCTGAACCTTTATGCCACAGGGTCTTTCCAGGCACCGAGTGGGGACATGTCCAGGATCTCACAGACCTCGGTGCACAGGTGTACCGTGCCGTCACGGAGGCCCTATATGCCCAGGCGGCTCAATACATCCATCTCAATGTGGACGGAGCCCACCAGGATGCCCGAGCAGTGAGCCATCTACTGGATGCCCCGGGTCCAGGGGATGATCGACGGGATGCATGTTCCCCTTCGAGTAACTGAAGATAACAGGCCGCTTACACAAACCGGAAGGGGTTCATCTCAATGAACGTGCAGCTGATATGTGACCATCAGCTTCACTTCATGCACATTGGCACCCGACACCCGGGAAGTGTACATGACTCCTTCATCTTGGCACACTCGACGATTCCTGACATGTTTGAAATGCCCCCCGCCCTACCCCGTTGGGGGGTTGGTTCCTTGGCAACAGGGCTATCAACTGTGGTCATGGCTAATGATACCTATCCGGAGGCCACAGACCAAGATGGAGACCCGCTACAATGATGCCCACACAGCAACCAGGCGTGTGATCGAGTGGTTCTTTGGCCTCCTGAAGATACAGTTCAGGTGCCTGGGCCGCTCTGGAGGGGGCCTATGATGCTGAGAGGGTTGCCTGCATCGTGGCGGCCTGCTGCGGCCTCCACAACATTGTGCAGCCGATGAGCGATGTGCTGGAGGAGGAGGAATGCCAATCCTCATCCGATGAGGAGGATGCGGAGGAGGGGGAGGATGGGCAGGACATGGAGAGGAGGCAAGCACGGGAGGCTGCATGACGTGTGCTCCAAGGCCAACGCTCTGATCGCCTCCAGGTTCAGCAACTGGGGAGGGGGAACTGGCCAGGGGCACGGACACCGCACCCCACCCTAACCAGATCTCCCCCAAACCTCCCCCTTCGCCTCCAACCTCCTCCATGATACATACCTGCCACACTATGAGGCACTGGGTTGGCAGTAACTCCGGTTCTGGTCCATGGGATGGAGGTGGATGACAACCCGCTCTAGGATTCGGTCGCAAACAGGGATTCTCTGCCAATCGCCGAATATGATTTTGGCATTGGGCAAGAGAAAATCCCGGCCCCTGTATATAAAATAATCTTGCATGAAAATATAATCTCTCCTATTTATTTATTTTTTAACTGTACTAATAACTAATGTTCACTCAGAGTACCAGTGAAGAATCAGATATACAGGAGGGGGAATATCTTGCAAAATACATTGTGACCTAAATTCTTGACAAGTGAAGAACAAAGATTACTGAGTGGTTTGCAGTGGTGTGGGGATGCAGAGGCGGTCTGGCAGCTGATCAATTAAAATGTACCTTCATCTGAATTTGTTGCCCTTGAAAGTTCCTGAGTATGGAAGTAAGATCTAAGACTTGGTGACCCAGACTTCAAACACAAACAAAACATACCCTGAATCAATACTGTGGATGACGAGCTTCTGTTTGAATTCAATAAAATAACAATGGTCGTTTAACTGATGCAATGCACCCTCGTAGTACTTGTATACAACATGGTTCTAATAAACCCATTTATTATTGTAAGGCTTACAAATCTGCAAACTATAAAATAAGCAGCTTTATATTGGTGAGACAGCATCAGAATCTGTAGAAATGTCATGTTAAATGTGAAGAAAAGAAACGGCAAATAATTGTCTGGAGAAAAATAAATGCAATCCATTTTAGCTCCCTACAGTTCCGAATGTCAATAACAGAAACTGATATTCATGAATGTTGAATCTTTCAGCATAATAGATTGCCATTAAATAGAAAATAGAATCTGTGTGGGAGACTTTTACACAACACAGCCTCCTGAATGTCAACATTAAAGGTTTCTCTCCATCGGGAATTTCATTTCCCATTATATTTGGGCATCCTATCAGTTCTATGAAGCTGAAACATATCTACCCTTTCCTAATTAACTGCATATCTAGGCCGGAATTCTCCAACCATCAGGAATCTCCTTTCCCGCTGGCAACGTAACCACACAGACCCCCTCCCCTGTGGGTTTCTCGGCAGTGTGGGATCGCTTCAATGGAAAATCCAATTGACAAGAGGCTGGGGACCAGAAAATCCGGCCCCTGATCTTTTACTGGAACACTGCATGAACCGTGTTATGGGCCAGGGTTTAGAGAACCTCAAAGTGTATCATGGAGTTCACCTGACACACAACCTTTAATCGATTGTAGTATGGGGAGCGCACGGCCCCCTCTACAGGTGTGGTACAGCAGAAATGGAAAAGTATTTTTTAAAGCAAAACAATGTTTATTCTATGAACCCAAGCTAACCTTTTTAAAACACACAGTGAACAACATCTTAGCAACCATCAATTCAAATACAACCCCCAAAGAATACAACATTAAGTAATCCTTAATAACTTCCCAAACAACATCCAGAAGACAAAAGAAACACCTTTTAACAGAAGCACATTCACTACTGAGAACATTTATAATTCCGAATTCACCAAATGATCAAGAGATAGTCTTTTCATGGCAGAGAGAACAACAGTACTCCTGCTCTGTCTGGCTTCAGCTCCAACACTGAAAACGAAACTAAAACACACCCTGCAGCAAACAGCCTGAAATTAAAGTTAAAAAGCTGACAGACAGCCAGCTCCACCCACACTTTGACATCACTGATAAACACCCATTTCTTAAAGGTACGTTTCTTAAACACCCATTTCTTACTGGTACTCTCACATGAAACCTCCCGCCAAGAAAAAAAAAATAAACCATCAACTTCAAGATGGTTTCTTTTTTCACCTTTTCACCATCCTTTAAGAAATGGACACAGTAAATATACTTTATCGTTTCAAAAGAAACACACGCAAACATGTATAATAATATAGTCCTTTTTTTTGTTCTTCTTCCTCCAACTGAAATCCTTCTCGATTGACAGTCTCTTTGAACAAGAAGGTCTCTGCACGATCCATCCCTTTCTCCATGCCTCGGCATTTCTCTTTAAAGTCAGATAGTTCAGTTCAATCTGACCAGAGTCCCTTGCAATTCTCCAATACATGAGCATTGGTTATCACAGATTTCAGACAGTCAAATGCCTGTTGAAAGTCGGCTGTCCACTGAAATCTTTGACGTTTCTTCAGCAAGTCCATCAGTGGAGCAATAATGCTACAAAATGTTTTCACAAATGTTCGATCAAATCCACTCATGCCAAGAAATCGCATTATTTCCCGTCGTCTTGAGGGTATCGGAAACTCCTCAGTAACTGTTGGTTTCACATCCAATGTGACTATTCGACCCTGTCTGATTGTATGGCCAAGGAAAGTGATTTGGGCTTTTCCAAATTCACTTTTGGCTAGGTTTATCACCAAACCCGTCTCCTGAGGTCGATCGAATAACTCCATCAGATGTTGTAAATATCCTTTCCATGTCTGGCTAAAAATTACCAGATCGTCGATGTATACTGCACAATTGGGTAATCCTGAAACAATGTTGTTAGTTAACCGTTGATATGTGGCTGGGGCGTTTTCATGCCAAGTGGCATAACTTTGAATTGGTATATACCATCTGGAGTCACAAAAGCTGAAATCTCCTTCACCCTTTCGGATAAAGGTAGCTGCCAGTAACCTTTAAGTAAATGCAGTTTGGAAATAATAGTTGACTGTCCCACTTTCTCAATGTAATCCTCCAAATGTGGGATAGGATAAGAGTCCGTTCTTGTAACTGCATTAACCTTTCTATAGTCCACACACAACCGTTGGGTACCGTCTGGTTTACGTACCATCACTATGGGTGAGCTCCATTGGTTGCAGCCCACTTCAATAATGCAATTTTAAAGCATACTCTCAATCTCTTTGTTAACCTGTGCCAATTTTAAAGAGTTAAGTCTAGCTGGATGTTGTTTGATTGGAACAGCCTTTCCCATCTACATCATGTATAGCCATTTTAGTACTTCCCAATTTATCTCCACAAACTTGCCCATATGATATCAATAACTCTTTCAGGTCAGTCCGTTTTTCCTCTGTAAGGTAACTGAACAATTTATCCCAATTTTTAAGAACATCCTCGTTTTCCAATTTAATTTGAGGTATGTCAAATTCACAGTCATCTGGATTTGGTTCATCACTTTGAGTTAGAAACATTAAAACATCCTCCTTTTTCTCTCCTTCCCTTTCAAAGTACCTTTTAAGCATATTCACATTACACACTCAGTGAGTCTTCCTTCTATCTGGTGTTTTTATCACATGATTCACCTCACTTAATTTCCTTTCAATCTGATAAGGTCCACAAAACCTAGCTTTTCAAGGTAACAACACTAAAACTTTATCCCCACTGGCAAAACTACGAACTTTGGATTTCTTGTCCGCTACCCGTTTCATCACATTTTGTGCAACTTTCAAGTGTTGTCTAGCCAATTCACCTGCTCTATTTAATCCTTCCATAAAATTTGACACGTAATCCAATAATGTAATTTCGGATTTCTCAGTCACCAATTTTTCCTCAATCAATTTAAGTGGTCCTCTTACCTCATGACCAAAAATTTGTTCAAAAGGACTAAATTTGGTAGACTCATTAGGTGCATCCCTAATTGCAAACAATACGAATGGAATTCCTTTATCCCAATCCACTGGATAATCTTGACAATACGCCCTCAACATTGTCTTTAATGTCTGCTGCCACCTTTCTAATGCTCCCTTCAATTCTGGATGGTACGCAGTTGATTTAAATTGTTTTATTCCTAAACTATCCATACTTCTTTGAATAACCTTGAGGTAAAATACAATCCTTGATCCGATTGTATTTCTGTGGGTAGTCCATATCTAGTAAAGAATTTAAGTAACTCCTCCACAATCCTTTTAGCTGTAATATTACGCACTGGAATGGCCTCTGGAAACCTAGTAGACACATCCATGAGAGTCAAAAGGTATTGATTCCCACTTTTTGTTTTAGGAAGCGGTCCTACGCAATCAATTAGGATCCTTGAAAAAGGCTCCTCAAATGCTGGAATGGGTATTAAGGGCGCTGGTTTTATCACTGCTTGAGGTTTCCCTATCACTTGACATGTGTGACATGATTGACTGCATCTTTATGTAGTCCAGGCCAATAAAAATGTTTTTGTATTTCGCTTGAGTTTTCCTTATTCCCAAATGACCTCCCACTGTTACCTCATGTGCAACTCGCAACATCCCCTTTCTATACCCGACCAGCAATACTACTTGATGAACTTCTGCCCACTTTTCATCCGCCTGCATATGTAAAGGTTTAAATTTTCTCATCAAGACATCACTTTGACGGTAATAACACTCTGGTATACACTCAAATTCCTCTTCCTTATGTGCTTTCTGATACATCCGTTTTATTTCTATATCTTTTTGTTTTAACACACGCCAATTTTCCTGAACTAAAAATATCCGCCTCATCCTCCGCCTGTTCTTGTTCTTTTTCAACCATCTGATCAAAAATTGTTTCTGATAATTGCACTTCAATTTCATCTTCACTCTTTGATTTCTCCTCTTGTCTTAACCTGTGACTTTGCGAACTTGTTACTACACAATCCGGAAAAATCCCAGGATATTCGTCCTTCAACACTTCAGTTGTCTGATTTTTCCACTGACTCAGCAACCACAGTAGGCATCACTCTCACCTGCGATCCAGCTATATCACTACCCAAGATAAACTGTATTCCTGGACAAGATAGTTTCTCTATTACTCCTACTACAACTTCACCATTCTTCACTGGACTTTACAACCTTACCTTATACAATGGAACACTACTCCTTTCACCCTGAACTCCACATATTACCACCTTTTCTGGCAACATTCTTCCCAGACTACATAACTCCTCATCTCCTACCATCAAAGATTGACTAGCTCCCATATCTCTTAAAATTGTGACTTCTTTACCTGCTCCTTCTGGTACACATGAGTAAACTTTACCCACACAATTAAATTCTTTAAAGAGATCTGGCACCTTCTTATCAATCACCTCTTGGTCAGGCTGTACAATCTTTTGCACCTTCTTCGCTTCACTTGGGCTTTCCTTTACCACTTTAACAAACCCTACTGTCTTATCCTGTTTTACCACATCAGCCTTCCCAGTGCTTTTCTTCAACCACCAACACTGTGACTTTACATGGCCTAGTTTATTACAGTGAAAACATTTGAAACTTTTCATTTCTTTTCCACCCTCCTGGATTTATTTTTTAATCTGAGGTGCACTCTCCTTATTATCTTCCATCAGATCATCTTTAGCTTTACCACTTGAGTATTTCTCATGTCCCCAGTTTCTATCCCTCACAGGCTGAAACTGATGTCGGAAACCAGGCTTTGATTTATGAACTAATTCATAATCATCTGCCATTTCTGCTGCTAATCTCACAGTTTTAACCCTCTGCTCTTCAACATGAGTTCTCACTACATCAGGAATTGAATTTTTAAATTCCTCCAAAAGTACAATTTCTCTGACAGCTTCATACATTTAGTCTATTTTCAAAGCCCTTATCCACCTATCCAAATTACTCTGGTTGAGCCTTTCAAACTCCATGTATATTTGACCAGGTTCTTTGCTTAAATTTCTAAACCTTTGTCTGTGGGCTTCAGGCACTAGTTCACATGCACCTAAGATGGATTTTTCACCTCCTCATATGTCCCAGATACCTCCTCTGGTAGTGATGCGAACAGTTCACTAGCCCTACCTACCAGCTTTGTTTGAATCAGTAATACCCACATGTCTTGTGGCCATTTCATTTGTTTAGGTACCTTCTCAAATTAAATGAGAAGGACTTCTACCTCCTTCTCCTCAAACCTTGGCAATGCTTGGACATATGTAAATAGATTCACACCAAGCATTCGACATTGACGCTCTTTCTCACTATCCTCATCACTATCATCCAACTGTATGTTTCCCTTTACGTCTGCCAATTTTAACTGACTGTCATGTTTCATGGCCATTTACTGAAGTTCAAACTCTCTCTCTTTATCTTTTTCCCTGATCTGTATCTCCCTTTATCTCTCTTTTTGTTCTGCTAGGGCTATTCTTTATTTTCTCCTTTCTTCTCTCTCCTTTTCTTTTTCCTCTCTCTCTCTTTCTTTTTCCTCTCTATCTCTTTCTTTTTCCTCTCTATCGTATTCAAGATGCTTTAATTCTTTCTCATGTTCCATTTCTTTAATTTGTGACTGAAGTTTTGCCATTTCCAATCAGTCAAACTGTATCTCAGGCAACTTTTAATGCTTAGCCACCGCCATCATTACCTCATCTTTTCGCAGTTTGTCAGGTAATGTTAACTGCAATGATTTTGCCAAATCTAACAGTCTGCTTTTAGTCCCTGTCCATAAGGTACTACGCGTGACCGTCTCCACCCCCAAAAACCTCAGAGCTTCTGAAAGAGCCATTGTCCACAACACACTCCCCTCTTAAACTAGAATACCACACCTGAAAAGCAACCACAATATGCTCAGCCCTCACTGTCTTTAAGTTCACGAAGCCAATCCAATAGATAGACTTTTATCGCACTCGAGCCCCCAATTTGTTATGGCCCAGGGTTTAGAGAACCCCAAAGTGTATCATGGAGTTCACCTGACACAACTTTTAACGGATTGTAGTATGGGGAGCACACGGCCCACTCTACAGCAGTGGTACAGCAGAAATGGAAAAGTATTTTTTAAAGCAAAAACAATGTTTATTCTATGAACACAAGTTAACCTTTTTAAAACATACAGGGAACATCTTAGCAACCATCAATTCAAATACAACCCTCAAAGAATACAACACTAAGTAATCCTTAATAACTTCCCAAACAACATCCAGAAGACAAAAGAAACACCTTTTAACAGAAGCTCAGTACGTTTACATTCACTACTGAGAACATTTATAATTCCGAATTCACCAAGTGATCAAGTGATAGTTTTTTCATGGCAGAGAGAACAACAGTACTCCTGCTCTGCCTGGCTTCGGCTCCAACACTGGAAACAAAACTAAAACACACCCTGCAGCAAACAGCCTAAAACGAAAGTAAAAAGCTGACAGACAGCCCAGCTCCACTCACACTCTGACCTCACTGATAAACACCCATTTCTTAAAGGTACATTTCTCAATCACCCATTTCTTAAAGGTACTCCCACATGACAACTGTTACAAGTATTTTTTAAAAGATTAACGGGAGAGATAATGGGAGGGATTCTCTTCTGACCTACGCCAGCAGCAAGATTTGTGATGGGGCAGAGAATGTCACTTGGAGTAAAATATAGGATTGCTGTTCGGTGCCAATTCAGCCATGATGCTCCAGTCCACCGCTGGCGGGCCCATACAAATCCATGGTGTGCATCGATTTCCTTACAATCAACAGGTTGGACAACGGATACTCCCCCCCCTCCCCACCACCCACCCACCTCACGATGCTTCTATCCTCTCAGGCGGAAATCACGTGGGGGTGAATTGGTGCAAGTATTTACGAGCGGAGCTCGGCTCCATGTCTGTTGAGGGATTCCACCTTATTGGCTGGAATGAGTGTGTGTGGGGAATGGAGTGCCAATATGCGGCTGCAGCTTGTCTGCCAATCCAAACCCAGGAGAATCGGACACTATTTTTTATTGGAATGGCTCTCGTTCCAAATGACGGCAATGTTAGCCCATTAACGAATCCTGAATTGCTCTGGGACCGGTGCCGCTTCCGTGGTCGTAGAACACCACAGATTAAGTCCAGCCGTCAGCACGTCTATGAAATGAAGAATCCGGCCCACAGTCTCCCAAATGTTGAATCCAGCTCAATATTTTCATGCAAAATGATTTTAAATGCAGGTATTTTACCTAAAAATTACTTTCATTACCTAAAAATTACTGCACCCCTGTGAGAGAAGGAGAATGGCTCCACAGCAGCAAAAAGTGCCATTAATAATTTCTTGCTGGGAAAATTGCAATATACCCACAGAATTACTCGCCACGAAGGGCGGCATGGTGACGCAGTGGTTAGCACTGGGACTGCGGCGTTGAGGACCCGGGTTTGAATCCCGGCCCTGTGTCACTGCCCGTGTGGAGTTTGCACATTCTCCCTATATCTGCGTGGCTTTCACCCTCACAACCCAAAGATGTGCTGGTTTGGTGGATTGGCCACACTAAATTGCTCCTTAATTGGAAAAGAAAAATAATTGGCTACTCTAAATTTATAAAAAAAGGAATTACTCTCCATGAATTCTGTGCCCCTTAATGTCCAAAGGTTAGATACGGGTTATGGGGTTAAAGGGACAGGGCGGAGGGTTGGGCTTAGGTCGGGTGCTCTTTCGGTTTTGGCTATGGATCAGCATGGTCAAGGCCTTGGGCAATCTGTGCAGGTGGTAGTCTAGGCCCAGGACAGGGCTGCCCTCTCACAGGCAGCCATGTGCCCGACCTACCTGGCCATTGCAGCGGAGCTCCTGAGTGTGTCCCAATCACAGCAGACAATGGCTGAGATCGTTGATGGCATTTCCCAGTCACCGGCTGATGTGGTACAGACCCAGAAGGTGGTGGTAGAGTCATAGCATGATGTGGTGTAGTCCCAGACAGAGGTGGTCCACTCCCTGTGCTCCATGGCCCGAGAATGCAGACCCTGGTCAAGAGGACTCCAGGACTGGCAGCGCTTGAGCAGTTGGGGTTCTGTCATTCTAAGCACATGATTGGCCCAGCGGAGCTGGTTTCAGATGATCATGGCCTTGATGCTGATGTTCTTGGCTCATTCAAGGCCACTGGTGTTAGTACGTCTGTCGTCCCAGCTGATACAGAGAATCTGTCTCAGACAGTGTTTGTGGTTCCTCTCTAGGGCCTTGAGGTGGCGTCTATACGTAATCCAGGTTTCTGAACCATGTAGAAGAGTTGGGAGGATGATCGCCTTGTACACGAGGAGCTTGGTATCAGCACGGATGTCGCAGTTGTCTTTAGGCGTCCAAAAGATGCACTCATGGATTGGATGAGATTGTGGATCTTTGCATTAATGTCAGCCTTAGGGGAGAGGTGGCTCCCCAGATAGGGAAAATGTTCCATGTTTGGAAGCATTTCTCCATTGATCTTGATGGAGGGAAAGACCGGATCTTGCCCTGAAGCAATTGATAAAGGACTTGAATCTTTTTGAGATTGTGGTTGAGAGTGATTCTTTGATATGCTTCTGCAAAGGTGTCAAGCAAGGCTTGGGGGTTCTCTTCTGAGAGAATGGAGATGGTGATATCATCCGCATACTGAAGTTCCACAAGTGATATGTGTTGCTTTTCTTCTTGGATTTCAAGCAACTGAGGTTGAAATATTTTCCTTTCATCCTGTAGATAATGTCTCCTCCACTGGGAAGCTTGCTCTTGACAAGGTGAAGGATGGCGGTGATGACGATGGAGAAAGGGTGGTTGTAATGACACATCCCGGCATGAGTACAGTCTTGATCTTAAAAGTTTCTATTTCCATTGATGAAGGAGTCGGAGGATGTTGATGAATTTCACTGAATGCCGGCCTTTGACAGGGTCTTTCATAGCACTTCCCGATTGACTGAGTCAAAAGCCTTGGTCAGATCGATGAAGAGTGGTTGATATTGCTCCTGGCATTTCTATTGAAGTTGCCAGTCAGTGAAAATACTGTTCCACAGGTTGGTCGGAGGCAACACTGGCTTTCCGGAAGGATCTCTTCAGAGGTTGGGAGAGGGCGGCTAACGAGGATTCAGCCGATGACCTTCCCAGAGCTGGAAAGTAGGGAGATTCCTCAGTAGTTCCCAATGCTCACTTTGTCTCCTTTCTTGAAGATGGTGGCAATGACGGCATCCCTGAGGTTGGCAGAAATTTCTTCTCCGTCCCAGATTCTCAGCAACAGCTGATAAAGGTGGCGGATGATCTTTTCTCTTCAAGTTTGAAAATCTCTGCCGAAATCTCGACCATTCCTGCAGCTTTTCCATTCTTCATGTGGTTAATGGTGGCTTCGATTTCGTCCATACTTGATTGGAGTCCAAGATCATCTTTGATGGGAAGTTGGGGGATTTCCTCAAACACGTCCTTATCTATGGTTATATCATGGTTTAGGAGTTCTTTGAAGTGTTCTGTCCATCAAAGTGATTTTCTCCACCTCTCAACAGAGTTCCATCCTTACTCCGCACTGGTTTGACGTCTAAGGTATTGGGTCCATACATTGCCTTGGTGGCACTGAAGAAGACCTGGGTGTCATGCTTGTCAGCGAGGAGTTGCAACTCCTTAGCTTTCTCATTCCACCATTGGTTCTTGATTTCCCTAGTTCTTCTTTGTACCTCCATCTTGGCTAATCGATGAGCTCTTGTTGGTTACGTTGTTTTGCCAGGCGTGGAGAACTTTCTTCTCCTTGTTGATGAGGTTTTGGATGATGTGGCTGTTCTTGTTGAACCAGTCTTGGAGTTTCCTGGTCTTGCCGCCGATGATTTCTTTACAGCTTGAGATCATGGCTGTCTTCAGCTCTTTCCAGTTTTCCTCCACTCCATTAGAATGGATACTTTGGAAATTTTGGCGAAGACATTGTTGTAAGTTCACTGGCATGTTTAGCTCTTGAAGCCACTCAACGTTGATCTTTTTTCTGAGCAGTTTTTTCATTCTCTGCTGCTTCTGGTAGAGATTGATCGACTTAGATGAGTGGATGAGCCGGTGGTCTGTCCTGTAGTCATCAGCATTGGTCATCGCATTGGTGATGAGTGCATCCTTTTGTTCTCAGTGTCGGATGATGATGAAGTCCATTATGTGCCAGTGCTTTGATCGTGGATGTCTCCAGGAAGTTTTGAACTTGCCTTTTTGGAGAAACAGTGTGTTAGTGATGACAAGCTGGTGTTCCGTGCATTTGGTTAGCAGAAGAACCCCACTGGAGTTGCAATTCCCAACTCCTTCCTTTCCCATGGTTCCTTTCCAGAGTTGGGAGTCCTTTCCAACCCTAACGTTGAAGTCCCCAAGGAGGATAATCTTCTTTTTCTCAGGAATGTTGAAGATTCTGGTGTCCAGGATGGAGTAGAAGCCTTCTTTGGATTCATCGTTGGTATCAAGAACATAGAACATAGAACATTACAGCGCAGTACAGGCCCTTCGGCCCTCGATGTTGCACCGTCCTGTGAAACCACTCTAAAACCCATCTACACTATTCCCTTATCGTCCATATGTCTATCCAATGACCATTTGAATGCACTTAGTGTTGGCGAGTCCACTACTGTTGCAGGCAGGGCATTCCACGCCCTTACTACTCTCTGAGTAAAGAACCTACCTCTGACATCTGTCTTATATCTATCTCCCCTCAATTTAAAGCTATGTCCCCTCGTGCTAGACATCACCATCTGAGGAAAAAGGCTCTCACTGTCCACCTTATCCAATCCTCTGATCATCTTGTATGCCTCAATTAAGTCACCTCTTAACCTTCTTCTCTCTAATGAAAACAGCCTCAAGTCCCTCAGCCTTTCCTCAAGAGATCTTCTCTCCATACCAGGCAACATTCTGGTAAATCTCCTCTGCACCCTTTCCAATGCTTCCACATCCTTCCTATAATGCAGCGACCAGGATTGCACGCAATACTCCAAATGCAGCTGCACCAGAGTTTTGTACGGCTGCAACATGACCTCATGGCTCCGAAACTCAAATTGGGGCATAGGCACTCACAACTGTTGCCTGCTGGTTCTTGGCAAGGTGCAGACGGAGGGTCATGAGGTGCTAGTTGACGGCAACGGAGAGTTCTGAGAGTCGGTTAATAAGTTTGTTCTTGATGGTAAAATCAATTCCACGCATCTTGGGAAGATCCTGGGGTTTTCCTCTCCAGAAGAATGTGTAACTGCCACCATATTCCCTCGCACTGCTTAAATGTAGATTGTGTTGTTGAAATTATTTATTATTTTCACAGGTTATTTTGACTCTTTTAATTTTATGACATCAGTATTAACCTCAAGATGAACATGCTTCAGCAATTCAAACATAAACCAAATTATCTAACTGTTGTTCCATGTATTTTTCCATCTATTTAAGCATGGTGAATGGAAAATACAATTGTTTTTACAGAACTCATTAATCTTTCCATGTGAATTGCTCTTCAGGTTTCGGAATTTTTGAGGTCATCGGTTCCTCGGGTAGACTGTTCCAGATTCCCTTTATCAGCTTCCATTGGCCAAATATATTCCTCCTTGATCTGTAATTGCAGATCTTCTTGCTTTGTCAGATTATGCAATACACTGCACATCACAATTAACCGATGCATTTTTGCTGAATTGTACAGTAAGTCACATCAGATTAGTGTAAACATGTCATATGTATAGTCATAACTGATTCTGAGCTTTAATGCACTTAGTTATGTTTATGCTTGTTTCATTCTGTTGATTCTGCAAATGCCAATCCTGCATATAAATCCCCAATGATGAAAGAATCATTCACGGAGCTGGGGAATTAAAGAATATTCTGATTCTGTACATGACAGATTACTTGCATGTCAAGGAAACAATATCTTTCATTTGAAGGTTGAGCATGGATCTCGTATCTTCATGTGTATGATCTTGAGTGCGCCTTTAAGCATTTGGAAATCCCATTCCCCTAAACATTATTGTTGAAACAGAGTTAAATCCATAAACATGGGTTGTTTTGCAGTTTTTGTGTACTTAAGAAGCACATTGGTCCAGCCAAGAATTACAACAAAAGGGGTAAAATCATCGGCAAACCCAGAAAATGTAACAGCAATGATAAAAAAAATTTAAAACTGCAGATGCTGTAATCATGAAACAAAGAAGACAAAATCCTGGAAATGCTAAGCAGACCTGGTGCGATTTGTGGGAGAGACAGGAACATTTACCTGCTAGGTGCTTCCTCCATTTTCTGCTTTTGTTGCAGGATGATTTCAATTTAAAAGTGTTCTGAAGTAACTGCCATCATGCGCAAAGTGAAGAATCAAACAAATGATCATTAGCCATTTCTATGAAGGGAATTTACCTGACCAAAGCAAATAACGTCACATAATGGTCTGATACCAAACTCTAGTAATTATCCACCAGAAGAAACAGGCTAAAATAAATATTGTACAGTCCTACAGATTACCATTGCAAAGTAGGACATAGGAACAGAAAGAGGCCATTCGACCCATCGAGTCCAAAGCTGCCATTAAATGAGATCATGGCTCCACTTGCTCGTTTTCTCTCCATTACCCTTGAATCCCTTACTGATCAAAAATCTACCTATCTCAGACTTTAACATATTTAACAATCCAGCCTCAACGCCTCTGCAACAAAACATTCACAGATTCATTACTCTCTGAGAGAAGAAATTATTCCTCATCTCTGTCTAAAAAGGGGTGACCCCTTACTCTGAGATTATGCCCTCTGGTTCTAGACTCTCCCACAAGCGGAAACATCTTCTGAGCATCTACCCTGTCAAGCCCCCTGAGAATCTTATATGTCTCAATAATGTCAATTCTCTTTTTGCAAACTCCAATCTACCATGTACAATATACCAAATAAATCACCAGATATACCATTAAAGTATTTGCTCTGCTTTTCTGTCATGCCAGTTATTGTTTCCATTATCAAAATTTAATTGGTCAGATTTTCAATGCGGAGTCGGTTCCTGAATAACCAGATGAATTCCAGGTTCCGAGCCCATGCATGAGCTGCGCCACTACCACTATGCTATTGTTCAATTTATGAGGGCAGTTTAGCTCAGTTGGCTGGACAGTTAGTTTGTTATGCAGAGCAAGGCCAACAGTGCGGGTTCAATTCCCGTACCAGCTGACGTTATTCATTAAGGCCTCACCTGAGGTATGATGATTCTCAGGTTAAATCACCACCAGTCAGCTCTCCTCCTCAAAGAGGAAAGCAGCCTATGGTCATCTGGGATTATGGCGACTTTGCTTTTTGAT
The DNA here is from genome assembly GCF_047496885.1 of Scyliorhinus torazame. Taxonomy (NCBI): domain Eukaryota; kingdom Metazoa; phylum Chordata; class Chondrichthyes; order Carcharhiniformes; family Scyliorhinidae; genus Scyliorhinus; species Scyliorhinus torazame. The sequence continues at coordinate 238,312,954 of NC_092711.1, read as the reverse complement.
TGTTCAATTTGAAAGGTCTAATTCACCAGGAGGCGAGCTCGGCACCCAATTAGAAAAGCCAAGTGCCCCAAACAGGCCACATTTGCCTGCTGCCTGTGGCAAAGGCAAATGGCAGCCAAGTTGGAGGCTGCTGCTGCTTTTCCAAATAGAGCAGGCAGCTCATCAGGAAGCCAGGAGCTGGAAAATCGAAGTGACCATTCAAACAAATTGAAGGTAGAGCACTGGACCCAACTCCAGTTGGCCCATCATACTTCCGTTTTGAACAATCAATACCATTATTATTACAAACCCAAGAGCCGGATTAATGTACACCAGACTGTTTTTGGGTTCACTGAAATAAAGATTGAAAATCTCGTTCCTGACCACACAAGCCCTTAACTAGTAGCTTAATGGCCCATAATTGGTGGCGTGAGTTTGCTAGTGTAGTGCAGTGTGGGTTCAATCCCCATGTCAGCTGTGGTAGTTCTTTGAGGGCTAACTCTGTGCCCTGCCTCATGATTTTTATGAAGTGATGCGCCCTAATCTATATAGCACATGCCTCTCTCTAACAGAGAGATGCCTCACCTTACCTAAGTAGAAATGAATACCACAGCAAAGGTAGTAATATCAAAGATTTTATTTCTCTCTCTACAAATGCTACCAGACCAGCTGAGTATTTCCAACATTTGCTCTTTTTATTTCAGATTTCTTGCATCTGCAATATTTTGCTTTTGTTAAAAATGTATGTATTAATTGCACGAGTGCTTAGTATAGCTACCGTGCCTGTTTCTGGCATTTGTTCCATATTTTTATGTTCTTCTCAGCAGGTGCCATCTTTCTGTCTAACACAATGGGCAGAATAGTATGATTGTGACGATTATCAGCTCCCCTGTCCTGTATATCCGGGGCAGCACGGTAGCCTTGTGGATAGCGCAATTGCTTCACAGCTCCAGGGTCCCAGGTTCGTTTCTGGCTTGGATCACTGTCTGTGCGGAGTATGCACATCCTCCCCGTGTATGCGTGGGTTTCCTCCGGGTGCTCCGGTTTCCTCCCACAGTCCAAAGATGTGCAGGTTAGGTGGATTGGCCATGATAAATTGCTCTTAGTGTCCAAAATTGCCCTTAATGTTGGGTGGGGTTATGGGGATAGGGTGGAGGTGTTGATCTTGGGTAGGGTGCTCTTTCCAAGAGCCGGTGCATACTCGATGGGCCGAATGGCCTCCTTCTGCACTCTAAATTCTATGATATCGTCTTAATGCCGTCATCACCTGTCTGGGATCAAAGCAATGCACAGGACAGATAGATTCATTTCCATTTTACAAGCCAAACAAATTCTATGACGGTGTACTTGGATAGTGTCAAGCTATGCATCAACTTTGTATAAGTGATCACTATACTTTGCATGTTCTCAAGTCCAGAAAACATCAAAGTGTAAATTAAATAAATCATTGAAAAAAACTGCAGATGCTGGAAAACTGATGAACTCCTCGGATATTTTTCTGAACATCACAGAATCTTTTCCTGACCTTTTACAGTTGTGAGCACAGTTCTGGCCTCGATGTTGATCTTCTGGGCTTGTTTCTTTGCATTTTGATTGAGAGCTATGAACTGAAGCTATATATTGCTGCCCTTCTGCCAAGTTGCCCTTGAAAGGTGAAAAGTGCCTGCTTGGACAACATCTCCACCTGGTTACAAAATTACAACCCCGCATACCTGTACTGTTGAAAAGTTTGTTTCTTATCGGAGCCAAGAAGCTCCATTTCCTTTGTGAACACACCAATCTTTTGTTAAATGTAATGTTTTGCAGGCAGCATAGTTTTATGAAGACGTACTTTAATATTCCCATCTCTTCAAAAATGACAAATAGTCGCCTATTAAAATTGACAATTTCCAACCTGATGCATTTTGCCCATGAGTCAAAATAAAATGATGTGGAGATGTCGGCATTGGACTGGGGTGAGCACAGTAAGAAGTCTTACAACACCAGGTTAAAGTCCAACAGGTTTGTTTCGAATCACTAGCTTTCGGAGCACTGCTCCTTCCTAAGGTGAATTCACCTGAGGAAGGAGCAGTGCTCCAAAAGCTAGTGATTCGAAACAAACCTGCTGGACTTTAACCTGGTGTTGTAAGACTTCTTACTGTGCTCAAAATAAAATAGCATTATACTCTGCTCTAATGATTCCCTGAGCTGGTCATGCATAGAGAGTCAAGACACAGATTTTAATGCAACACTAGTTTGGTCTCTTCAACTACCTGTTGCTTCCTGAATATGTAAATAGCCTTAAACTCATTTTAAATTGTAAAGCTGTCTGAGCCGCTTTTTATATTTGTGACTTCTCCTTTATCATTGTATTGCTCTTCCTAAAGCTTTGTTAACCCAGGATAAATGAGCCTCACCCTGACCTAAGATCAGCAGACACCTGTCAGGCATACTGCAAACAGAAGCCTCGAAGGGCAATTTATCATGGCCAATCCACCTAACCTGCACATCTTTGGACTGTGGGAGGAAACCGGAGCACCCGGAGGAAACCCATGCACACACGGGGAGGATGTGCAGACTCCGCACAGACAGTGAACCAAGCCGGAATCGAACCTGGGACCCTGGCGCTGTGAAGCAATTGTGCTATCCACAATGCTACCGTGCTGCCCCGTGCAATGGTAATCATTGTTTCCACATCAATACCTGTAAGTGACTATCAGCCTGAGCGTCCATGTATTCTTGTTTCCCTGCAGAATGGATATAAATTTAGCCTCTAAACTATTAGTCTGTAAAAACCATACATGCAGACTCTGGTTCTGACATTTTTTGTTGGAACCATGTGAAAGTATTGAAGAAATAGTGGCACCGTGGTTAGTACTGCCTACCGAATGGCCTCCTTCAGCACTGAAGGGATTCTATGAAATAGAAGAGGAGCATGTTAGAGGGTTAAATAATTCAACTCAACTGACCAACAGATTCAGAGCTTTCTTGGAACTCAGGCCCGTGCTTTGTTTCTTTGTTCGTTACAAATTTACTGTTTGCTCAGGTACAGGTCACAAAAACCCAGGGCTGGATTCTCCGGCTCGCTGCACCAGATTTCTGGTTCAGGCCGTCGGTGGGATGCTCCGTTTCACTGGCTGGTCAATGAAATTTCCGATTGTGGGGCAGCCCCAAGCTGTCGGGAAACCTCAGGGCTGCCGACAAAATGGAGAATGCCAATGGCGGAGAATCCAACCCCCAGTATTCACACATTGTATATTCAAGGCACTCCAGCTCCCCTGTATGGAATGGGCATTACTTTGAATTCCAAAGGGCATTCGATAAGGTGATACACAAAAGGTTAATATGCAAGGTAAGTGATCATAGAGTTGGGAGTAATATATTAGCATGGATATAGTATTGGTTAACATACATGAAGAAATTAGTAGGAATTAATGGGGAAATGTTCAAGTTGGCAGGTTGTGCTTATACTGGAGTGACACAAAGATTGGTGTTGGGGGTTCAGCTATTTACAATCTATGTTGGTGGCTTAGACAAAGGATGGGATTTTTGGTCCGCCCCGTGACTGGAAATTCCCGCTTGAGGTCAATGGATTTTTAAATGGGCCATCAAAATTTCCGTCCCGCCACAATGATTCCCAAAGTGGACTGGACCGGAAACTTTACCCCAGAGAGTAACGTATCTGCTTTGCTGATGATACAAAGCAAGGTGAGAATGTAAACTGTGAGGAGGACACAAAGAGGCTGCAAAGAGACAGAGACAGATTAAATTCTTGGACAACAAGTTGGCAGATGCAATATAAGGTGGGAAAGTGTGAGGCTATTCACTTTGGTCATAGGAATGGAAAAACAGCATGAACATTCTAAATGTTAGTGTTCTGAGAGACTTAGGTGCACTCTTACAAAGAACAGAATAAGTGAGCATGCAGGTACATTAATTAGGAAAGCAAATGGCATTTTGATCGTTGTTACAAGGGGATTGGAGTTCAAACATAAAGAGGTCTTTCTGCATTTGTACAAGACATTGTTAAGACCTCACCTGAAATATTGTTCGCAGTTTTGGTCTCCATATTCAAAGAAACCTATACTTGCATTGGAAAAAGCATAGCTAAGGTTCACGAGATTGATCCCTGGGATGAGCGGGTTGTCCTACGAGAACCTGAGTAAATTAGGTCGATATATTCTGGAGTTCAGAAGAATGAGACATTATCTCAGTAAAATATACAAGATTCTGAAGGGACTTGACAAGGTAGACACTGTTGTTTTCCGTGGCTGGGGAATCTAAGCCACAGAATCAGTCTCAGGATAAGGGGACAATTATCTAGGACTGAACTGAGGAGAATTGTTTTCATTCTGCAGGTTTTGAAACATAGAACTGTTGAACCATAGAAAGGTTACGGTGCAGAAAGAGGCCATTTCGCCTATCGTGTCTGCGCCAGCCCAAAAAGAGAAAAAAGAAACAAACAGACCTGGTCTGGAGCCTTGCAGGTTACAACACTTCAGACCAGGTTCAGGTACCTTTTAAATGAGGTAAGCATTTCAGCCTCAACTACCAACTTAGGCAGTGACTTCCACATGCCAACCACCCTTTGGGTGAAAATGTTTTTCCTTATATCCTCTCTAATCCCTCTACCGACCACCTTAAATCTACCTCCTGGTAACGACAGCTCAGCTAGGTTGAGAAAACAAGTCTTTCCTGTTTACCCTATCTTGGCCCCTCATGATTTTGTACACTTTAATTAGGTCACCGCCTTAGCCTCCTCTGTTCTAAGGAAAATAAACTGAGCCTATCCAATCTCTCCTCATACCTGCAATTTTCAAGCCCTGGCCACATACTTGTAAATCGCCTCTGCACTCTCTCTAAAGCAATTATGTCCTTCCTGTGATATGTTGACCATAACTGTACACATAATTCCAGTTGTGGCCTAACCAGCATATTATACCGTTCTATCATTATATCTCTGATTTTGTATTCAATACCTAACTCAATATCTCATTCCAAAAGCTTTTCTTGACCACCTTTCCACCTGTTCTGCCACCTTTAAGGACCTGTGGACAAGCACTCCAAGCTCTCTCACCATCTCAACCCCTCTCAATACCTTCCCATACATTGAGTATTCCCTCGCTTTGTTTCTCCTCCCTAAATGCATTACTTCACACTTTTCTGGATTGAATTCCAGTTGCCACTTCTCTGCCCACTGAACCGAACCATTCATATAATTCTGGAGTCAAGAGCTATCTTCTTCATCATCAACCACATTGGCAATTGTTGTGTCACCTGCAAATTTCTCAATTTGTTTAAGTTCAGGATTCACATAAAAACTGCGAAAATCGGAACAGGAGTAGGTCATTTGGTCCATTGAGCCTGCTCCGCCAATCATTATGATCATCCAACTCAGTACCTTTTCCTGCTTTTCCGCCATATCCTTGATCCCTTTCGCCTCAAGAGCTATATCTAACTCCTTCTTGAAAACATACATGCTGACATTCTCCATTCCAGATTCTAAGTGATTCCGCCAGTGGAAAATCAGGGCAGTGTCCCGTTGGTACAAGACCATCGCCGGGGTGGAATTCTCATGGCTTGACAATGCAAAAATATGCATAGCGGCAAAAATGCTAGTTTCCCTACAGTCAGAGGTTGGGCTGCCATTTTGAACTGACACCCTGATCCCAGCATCCATGGACAGGACCCCTACAATGCAAATGTTGACCAGCCATGCGGACAAGGGGAGCACCCCCAACCCCCAATCATATCAAGGGATAGCATCTTGCCCCCCACCATGGGAATAACGGTTCACCCCCCCACACCTCGCATGGATGAGGGTGACCCACTCCCCCCACCTGACACCCTGACCACCTCCCACCCTCCGTCAGCACCCCCAGCCCGTCCCTCACCTACTCCTTCAGTCATCCCACCCATCAGCCCTGCGTCCCCTTCAACCACACTCTTCAGCCACACTCCCGAAGGTCCCCCTTCTGTCCCCCCTTCAATCCCCACCCCTAGCATTGCCAATAGTGCTCTGCTTCCTGGCACCATGGCACTGATTCCATAGCATTGACTCATTAGCCTGATGCAATGGGCCCTGAGTTGGATCAAGAGGGGTAGCCCATTGCTCAGGTGTCTCTCTGCTATTGCCAGGCTGCAGAGGTAGTGTCCCCCATGGGTCTCGTGGGTTGAGTGGGTTTAGGCTTTGGGTAAAGGGTTGACCCTGGAACTCTCCCATGGGCTGAGGGCCCCATGTCTGGATGAACCCTTTCAGCCCTGGGCAACCTGAATATCACTGTTGGCATGGTGCTCTCAGGCAGCCCTCTGTTAAAATCTTCATCTTGGTCTGACCTTTAAATTCTGAAGTGGCCTTCTCACTCTGAATTGCTCTGCCTGATAGCTGATGAGCAGATCAGACAATTCAGTGAAGAGTTAGCCAGGAACACTTTCCCTTTCCTCACATCTGTTCCCTCAGCCCTATCTATGCTTTTGAAACTGTTGCTTTTTGAAATGTCAGAGCCTTCCTAGAAAATCCAGAAAACCTAAAACGGCTTGAAATCCCTTGAGATCCTTTGAAATGCTAAGCATTTATTCAATTCCACAGTGAAGTACCTTTAACTTTTGTTTGGTGGACAACTTAATGGTTTAAACACAGCTTCCCACTTCAACAATGCTAAGTGCTTCCTGCAGCTAGAAAAGAGGAAGTGAAAACATTTAACTGCTTTGAAGTGATCGGCAGCTGCCAATCATAACAAGAGTGTTTATAGACATTTCAGAATTAATGGGGGGTACTTCAGATGCATTCAAGCATGAAAGGAAAGATAAATAAAGAAATCTCCAGGCACATTCAAGGATGCCAGTCCCTCCAAGACTTCCTCTCTTACTATGTCTATTGTGTCTTACATTTCACACAAATTCACTGCCCCAGAGGACTATGGATGCTCCATCGTCAAATATATTCAAGGCTGAGTTGGACAGATTTTTAGTCTCTGAGAGACTCAAGGGATCTAGGGATATGGGGAGTGGTGGGGAAATGATGTTGAAGCCAAAGATCAGCCATGATCGTATTGAATGATGGGGCAGGCTCGATGGGGGGTATGGTCTACTGCTCCTATTTTGTATTATGGTTGGAGTAGTTCTTGAATATATAGTTTCAAAAAACAATTGCCAGTGTCACAGCCTCAGCTTCAGAAAGTTCAAAGAGATTGAGATTGTTTACAGAATGGCACCAAAAGTATATCCACCCCCGCCACCAGCCCCCCCCCCCCCCCCACCCACCCACCCCCAGCACCATCACATATCACATCATACTACTGACAGTCTTCAGCATGTCTACCTGGCAATGACCTCTGAAGGAATACATTTAGTGGAGAGGAAATTACTGAGTTGTTCTTTTTGCTTGAGGAATATTTAGAAATTCAGCAGGGGTCCAACTGGTATTGACTGTCCAAGAAACAAGAACTCTAAATCCATTTGACTCTACATTTGTCCTTAACAAAGAGGACATCAGGACTATCAGTCAAGTTGTTGTTTATGAATGCATTATACGATTGATTAAGACCACCATCTCCTTCCCTACCAACCAGTGACAGCAGGATTGCAGAGCCACCAAATTCCACAGGAATACATGCCAATGTAGAAAACGAACAAAAGTTAACTAACAGTTGCAAAAGCACTACCACAGCCCCCCTGATGTGAAAACAATGTAGAAACAACAGTCAGAATGGAAGTACAGTGGGGCACAACCTTGTGACAAATAAGTTGCAAGTTAGATTAACTTTCAAACAGGGCAACACGGTGACGCAGAGCGTTAGCCCTGCTGCCTCATGGCACTGCTGTCACAGGTTCGATTCCGACTCTGGGTCACTGTCTGTGTAGAGTTTGCACATTCTCCCCGTATTTGCGTGGGTTTCGCCCCCACAACCCAAAGATGTGCAAGGTAGGTGGATTGAGCGCACTCAATTGCCCCTTAATTGGAGAAAAGAAATTAATTGGGTACACTAAATTTAAAAAAAAAACTTTCAAACAATGTCAGAATAGGAAGAAAATCTAAACCACAAAAGAGCAGCTTGCAGCAAGTACTTAGTGTACTGTTTCTAGGGTTTGTGAACACTAATAGAGCAAGCTTTATTTCAGAATACATGTGCGGGGCATTGTGTCCACATGTCTGCTCATGTAAGGATTGAATCCATGCTGTTGTCATTAATCTGTTTCGCACTCTAGCCATCTAGCCAACTGAGTTTAAAAAAAATAATTCAGAATGCCCAATTCATTTTTTTCCCCAATTAAGGGGCAATTTAGCGTGGCCAATCAACATACACTGCACATCTTTGGGTTGTGGGGACAAAACCCACGCAAACATGTGTCATGATTTGCAGACATGCAGATAATGATACACAGACAGGCACAGACAGGCAGCTAATGAAGACAGAGAACAGGACATGACCAATGAGCAGGCAGGACACTCAGGGGTGGTATCTCACTATAAAAGGCACGAGGCACTCACACTCCGCCTCTTTCCACTGATGATCATCTACAGGGTGTGTCAGGGTATAGGTACAGTATCACACCTCCAGCACGTGGCTAAGAGCTAGTCTGGTTCAGTCAGACAGAGTAACCACACTTTGGTTAGCAGAGAGTCGAACTCATAGAGAACTTTGCTAACTGTGCTACTAGTTCAATAAATCAGATTGAACTAACTTCAAGGTCTGGGGTATGTTTTGGTAAAGCTGCATCCAGTTGCAGCCTGTGTTATCCCAGAGTACATAACACATCAACACGGGGAAAATGTGTAAACTCCACATGGAGAGTAACCCAGAGCCGGGATCGAACCTGGGACCTCGGCGCCGTGAGGCAGCTGTGCTAACCACTGTGCCACCGTCCTGCCCACAGCCAACTGAGTTAACCAATCACTGGAATGGTCATCATGTACTGCAAATTCCATTCTTTACTATGGAAGAATGTCTAACTGAAGAAGAGATTAATCTTATGTCAGAAATAACAAACAAACCAAACACTGAGCATGAAGGAGTAGTTTCTCACAACCGGTGCAGTCAGGAAAAGGAGGTAGCATGAGATTCCTTTAGCAAAGTGCCTGAGCTGCTTTTTAAATAATATTCGTCTTCACATCTACACAATCAAGTCGCCCAAACATCTTTGACAGTTGTTTCCCGCACTTTCTTGATGACTGTAATATCCGTCTTTTGATATGGTAGAGTGGAGCTAATTAATTGCCTGTGCGTGATTTATGAATGATATCCCTGTTATTTCCCAGGACGCTTGGTCTTAATGCTGATTGATTGAGTATGTTCGCTCTCCTCCCTCTAGCCAATGATCTCTTCTGAAACTTTCTCCTGTGGAATGCTTACGTGAACTGGCTAACTCCAGAGTAGGAATGTGCTACTTCCTTGGGCTGAGTCAGCCACACCAGCTTGTGCCGTAGCTGGCTGGTCCTGCACACCATCTGCAGCAATGCTAAATGGGTCACATATGGTGTCAGAATCAAGACTGCAAACTCACCCATGTTCCTTCAGCTAGTTCATAGATCTGAATGGAAGTAGACCACTGGGCAACCATATAGATTGGCAATCACTGCCTCAAGATTGTCGGAATCTGATCACCCAACAGGGCATACAATCCAAAAGAGCATCTTGTGCATTGGAGCTGAAAACCTTTCTAGCAACATTCCATAACATTCCGCGACAACGTGGGCAGGATTTTCCCAGCCCCATGGTGACAGGTTGGGAGTTTACCGGGGTGGGGGGAGGGGGGGCTAAATAGCAAAATAGTGTGAGCTGTCCCGGAGTGCCTCCTCAGTGGAAGCCCACTATGGAAGTTTCCTAATGGTGGGATCGGAAGCTTAGTGGCTGCCTGTCAAATGGAGGCAGGCAGCCGATTAAACATTTAATGACTCATTGGGATAGGTCCCTCAGGTCTGCTGGTTGTTTGCTTCATGGAGATGGCTTCCACGAGCACTTTCAAGGACCATCAGGGATAGAGGCTCTATGGCTCAAAAAGGAGGCCCCAAGCAGTGACCCCTTGGTCATAAATGGGCCATCCAGAGGGACTTGCTTGCTTTTCCCCTCTGCTTTATATTTTTTTCCTTACCTCTCAAGAGCTGACTTACCTTAGCAGTGCCTACATCTCTTGCTGGGGTTTCACAGGCTTTGGAGCGATCAGACCTCTTACTGGGGCAATATCATAAGGAATCCACCACTGTCCTTAATTGGATCATGAGCTTGGCAGCAATTGATTAGAAGGCTGTAAACATTGCTCAGCTGGTCCCACTACCGGTAAATATGAACCTGGCACATGCAATGCAGACAACCATTCAAAGACTGCATTATACAGACTCAAGTGGCTCTAGCAGATAATCATGCTCAGCAAGAATCTCCTTTCATGAACAAACCCTGTCATAACAGAATCCCTATTTCAGAATCACTATAATATAGAGATTATAACTACCGGTTACTGCTCCTCACCTGTGAACTGTGCCACCATCTCAATTTGCATCATCTGGGTATGCGGAGCTGTGTTCCTGAAAGCCAAAGGTGGTCAGAGTGATTCATGGCACTGTGAGATGTTGGGTTTCACAGAGCCATAGGTTGTACTATAAGTCAGGAGTGTGATGGAATACTCTCCACTTGCTTGAATGAGTGCAGTTCCAACAACACTCAAGAAGCTTGACACAATCCAGGACAAAGCAGCCCACTTGATTGGCACCCCTTCTGCAAACATTCACTCCCTCCACTATCCTACCTGCAGTGTGCACCATCTGCAAGATGCGCTGCAGTAATTCACCAACGCTCCATTTAACAGCAGCTTCCAAAGCCACGAACACAACCATTTAGAAGGACAAGAGCAGCAGGCACATGGGAACACCACTACCTAAAAGAACCACTCCAAGCCACTCACCATCCTGATTTGGAAATGGAACACCATTCCCGCAGTGACGCTTGGTCAAAACCCTGGAACCCCTCACTAAAAGTACTCTAGGTGTACCTTGACCTTAGGGACTGCAGCGGTTCAAGAAGGCAGCTCACCGCTTTCTCAAGGACAATTAGGGATGGGCAATGGATGCTGGACTAACTAGCAAAGCTGATGTCCCTTGAATGAATAAATAAAAACAGGAACCTATGCAAATTGCGAGTTCCAGATTCCCACCACCCTCTGAATGAAATAGTCTTTCCTCTACATCTCCTGCTCTTTAACTTCAATCTATAGCTCCTGGTTATTGACCCCCTACTAAGCAAAAATGTTTCTTCCTATCTACCCAATCTATGTCCCCCCATAATTTTGTACATCTCGATCACCCTTCAGGTGATCGAGGGTACATCACCCTTCCCTGCTCTAAGTGTTATGGACGAGGCGTTTTTAGAACCCCAAAATGTATCATGGAGTTCAACCAACCTCTCCCTTTAATGGATTTATTGCTTTTCCTAGCACACGGCTTTTTCCCTAGGTGTGGCATTACAATTATGGACACGTGGGTTTTTAAACAAAAAACACTGTTTATTCCATGAACTCAACATAACATCTGAAATAAACATTGGATCTCTTAACACCCCTTACTTCAAAGATAACTCAGAAAATATTGCAACAGTAAATAATTCCTTAAAATGTTCCTTCAAACTTCCAAGAGACTTAACACCTTTAAACAAAATCACATCAGGTTAAAGGCTTCACTATTCGAAGTTTAAATCACCCAAATGATCCAGAGATGGTCTTTTATGGCAGAGATCCAGCTCACTGCAAAACATAGGCACACACCCAGCTCTTTTCCTCCAAACTGCGAAACTAACTGCAAAATGGCTGATCTGACCTCAGCTCCACCCACTCTCTGACATCACTGTTTTCTCAAAGGTGCATTGCTTAAACATCCATGTCTTAAAGGTACTCACACATGACATAAGGAAAACAACCTCAGCCTATCCAGTCTCTCTTCATAGCTGAAACGCCCCCGCCCAGCCAGCATCTTGGTGAATCTCCTCTGCATCCTTCCTAATGTAATCGCATCCTTCCTAGTGAAGAGACCAGAGCTGCACACTGTACTCTTGCTGTTACCTAACAAGTGTTTTATACAGCTCCATCATAGCCTCCCTGTTATTATATTCTATGCCTTGGCTAATAAAGGCAAATATCCCATATGCCTTATTAACTTGAGGTTTTGTAACTTTAAGGAGTATAAACAGTTGCAAACAACTTTCTGACCTCTGGTACATCCTACCTGTTGCTAAATGAACACAAATTATACAGCTAGTTTGGTTTACAAAGGTCTTACAAGCCTTTTTAAGATTTCTGTCTCAATACAGTTTGAATTGTAAGATGTACCTTGTACTTGTCCACTGCTGAGTTATGGTGATGGGTTCATCTCCTCACCATCAGCTGCTATCTCTCAACTCAAGGATAACGTTTACTCAGGATCACAAGTTTCTGCCATGGATCCTTGTGTGACTGAACAGGCCGATTCTCGACCTGCAGATCTTTGGACATATGGGGCAGGACTTCCCACAACGTAGTAAGATCTAGCAAGCAAGATTTACTTCCTTTTCTCTGTCTCATTATTAAGATGCTTGGACTCAAAGCTAGATGCAATTTGATGGGCAAGTTGTCGCCATTTTTAATGATTGATAGCAAGCTCCTTCCAGTCATTAATGTTAATATTCTTCAAGGAGAGCTTCAGAGTGTCTATGAAGTGTTTTCTTTGAACTTCCTTGTAAGATGGCCATTTGAGATTTGAGGAAGCAGAACCTGGTGACTTTTTAGCCATTCTGACACAGTGTCCAGTCCATTGTAATTGATTTGGCAGGATTTTGGTGAAGCTGGCTTCAAGAAGAGTACCAGTATTTATTTGAGGATTCTCGCATTGAATCCAGAGGATGTAATAGAGGCATTGCTGATGGAATTTCTCAAACACTCTTACATGTCGCTCCTACATAGTCCAGGGCTTACTGCAGTGCAGGAGTGTGGTGATGAAAATTCCCCACCAATCTCGTGGAGACTGCAGTGAGGAATAGCGCTGGTGGTGAGACTCTGTCCTCCAGATACCCAGAGCTGCCAGCAGCACTTTCAATAGCAAAAGCTGTTGGATGACCCTGCAGCCTCATGTGCTGATTTTCAATGCCTGCTTGCCATCGCTAATTAAACATTCATCCTGGAGTCGGTCACCTAATTGTGAGACTCGTGTAAAATTTATCCCAGGAGACATATTGCCATTGCGAAGGGTTCATGGTCCCATCTACCCAAAATGCTCAATGTCGGGAAGATTTAGACCTAGAGGTCGGCTACTTTATAATTATCAATATTATAATATTTGGGTGGTGTGATGGCACAGTGGTTAGTACTGCTGCCTCACAGCACCAGGGACTCAGGTCAATTCTGACCTCGGGTGACTGCCAGTGTGGAGTTTGCACATTTTCCCATGTTTGCGTGGGTTTCCTTTGGGTGCTCTGGTTTCCTCCCATAGTCCAAAGCTGTGCAGGTTAGTTGGATTAGCGATGCTAAACTACCTCTAGGTGGGGTGAAGGGGATGGGGCAGTGGATTGAGCCTTAGTAGGGTGCTCTTTCTGAGGGTCGGTGCAGACCTAATGGGTTGAATAGCCTCCTACTGCACTGTAGGGATTCTATGATCATGAAGAAATTTCAGGATTGGGATGAGGTTTCTTAAATTATATTAATAAAGCTTAATCTGCATCCTTAAAGAAGGATCGCGGTGCATTTCAGCCATTGTCCCCTTTATCTGCTCAGGTTAAGGTCACAGGATATAGGCTGGGAAATCAGTAAGAGTAAGTTGGGTCATTTGAACTGCCTGCACACTTAATTCCACAAACAGTCAAGGTTAAAACTGTTCCTTAAAATTCTCTTTGAGGTGAAACACTATTTGTTGGCAATTTAAGTAGAAACTCGGTATGAGAATAAAGCAAAATCATGCTGTGCTTATGGACTTTCTGCAAAATTATCAATGGGAGGAAATTCGTACATTCATACTCCAAATTGTCTCTTATTTGTTTCTGTCAAATGCTGCAGTTTCAGATTTTTATCTCTTTCTCTTCCATTCGCCTCATAGGACACAGCCATCAGTTCCAGGCTGTTTAAGGGCTCAGTCATATGTTCATAGCTGATGGCTGTATTTCAGCTTTGTTGCTTATAGCCGAGGGGGTGAGGATACATTTTGTGACAGTTCTTCTATCCTGCTAACCATGTCAATATTCTTTAGCTCTATTTCTATCAGAGCCTTAATCCAAGCAGTGAAACTTAATAATGTAAAATGTTTTTTTTCTTTTTTTCCTTTTTAAAATTTAGAGTACCCAATTATTTTTTTTTCCCAATTAAGGGACAACTTAGTGTGGCCAAAAAACCTATCCTGCACATCCTTTGGATTGTGGGGGTGAAACCCACACAGACACGGGGAGAATGTGCAAACTCCACACGGACAGTGACCCAGGGCCGGGATTCGAACCCGGGTCCTCAGCGCCGTAGGCAGCAATGCTAACCACTGTGCCACCATGCTGCCCCTTAATTGTGTAAAATTGAATAATTCCACAAAATACTTGAAGTAATAAAAGGCCACTTTTCTGGGAACAAAGAACCCAAAGATCTCCATCATTCATCATGTTGACCTTCAATAAATTTTGACGGTAAAACCAGATATGAATGAATGCTAAATGTGTGAAGATAACAGGGTTACCATAAATATGAGATTACTCTAGCACTTTCCATCATGAATCTTCATGGAATGGACATTCATTCTTCAAGTCATCCCTTCGCTAAGCAATGAATGACGTTTATTTAATTTCAATTGTCAATGTGACACGAAAACATTCCCTCTTCCCTAATACAATTATTTATCATTTGTGCTGTTGAGACCCTGGACCAGACCCCAACATTTGTCAGGAGACTGGACAAAAATCCCAAACACTTTTTAAAAAATTTAAAACTGTGAGCAAATGATATCTTAATGCAGGATTAAGCAGATTAACATCACAGAACATAACTTTTTAATTAATAGTTAACCAATTCTAAAAATAAAAGGAAACACTTTTTACTATTAATTTATACCTTCTGTATCTCCAATTAGGCAAAGTCCATCACAGGTCAAAAGCCACTGATAAATAAAGTTAGGATAAATAAACACAGGGGGCGAAATTCTCCGTTATCGGCGGAAACTCCGCCGATCGGCGCAAAAAACGGCGCAAATCCCACTTGCGTCACGTCATAAAAATGGGCCGATAGTCTGCGGCCCGAAATGGGCTAGCAGCGACGTAACGGGATCCGCGCTTGTGCAGTGGTTCACGCCGTGCAGCGTCATACGCGCTGCACGGCGTGACGGCTCATAAGGCCGCGCAGCTCCCCCCCACCCGACCGGAACACCCGACCGCAACACCCGACTTGATGGCTGGCCGTCGCTCAGCCCCGAGGTTCGAGTCACGCGATGTGGAGGCGCTCCTGGACGCGGTGGAGCAGAGGAGGGACGCCCTGTATCCCGGGCACGGCCGCAGAGTTGCCCCACGCCACAGCCGGCGTCTGTGGAGGGAGGTGGCAAAGGCCGTCACTGCTGTGGCCCTAACACCACGGACAGGCACCCAGTGCCACAAGAAGGTGAACGACCTCGTCAGAGCAGGCAGGGTGAGCCTCCCCATATCCCCCCTCCCCATATCCCCCATATCCCCCCTCCCCCATATCCCCCATATCCCCCCTCCCCCATATCCCCCCTCCCCCATATCCCCCATATCCCCCCTCCCCCATATCCCCCCTCCCCCATATCCCCCATATTCCCCCTCCCCCATATCCCCCCTCCCCCATATCCCCCCTCCCCCATATCCCCCCTCCACCATATCCCCCATATCCCCCCTCCCCCATATCCCCCCTCCCCCATATCCCCCCTCCCCCATATCCCCCATATCCCCCCTCCCCCATATCCCCCATATCCCCCCTCCCCATATCCCCCCTCCCCCATATCCCCCATATCCCCCCTCCCCCATATCCCCCCTCCCCCATATCCCCCCTCCCCCATATCCCCCCCTCCCCATATCCCCCCTCCCCATATCCCCCTCCCCATATCCCCCCCTCCCCCATATCCCCCCTCCCCCATATCCCCCCTCCCCCATATCCCCCCCTCCCCCATATCCCCCCTCCCCCATATCCCCCATATCCCCAAGTGAATCCAGCCCTAACCTTAACCTCTGCAATGCACGCGCAACCGATGGCGTGCATTCATATACCTGCCTAACACTGTTGCCTTTTACCCCTGCCACCACCCCCCCCCCCCACAAGAGAAGCGCGCACACAACAATAGGGAGCATGTGAGGACTGGAGGAGGGCCCGCTGATGAGAGGCCACTGACCGTACACGAGGAAAGGGCCCTGGAACTGGCTGGCGGACCTGAGGACCGGGAGGTTGCTGATGCAGAGGTCGGGGCCCCACGAGCAAGTGAGCCACCAACAGCCCGTCCCCATATCCCCCCTCCCCTATATCCCCCTCCCCCGTATCACCTGATCACTGCCTGATGTCTAACCATGCATGCTTCATTGTGTATCGCAGGACCAAACGTCCAGGCACCCATCCCCGCAGATGCAGACCGCCCGCAGGATGCCCCTCGGAGACCACAGGAGACGGAGAGACCCGCACCCTCCAGCATGCGACGCCCGCAGGATGCCCCTCGGAGACCACGGGAGACGGAGAGACCCGCACCCTCCAGCATGCGACGCCCGCAGGATGCCCCTCGGAGACCACGGGAGACGGAGAGACCCGCACCCTCCAGCATGCGACGCCCGCAGGATGCCCTCGCACACCACGGGAGACGGAGAGACCTGGAGCAACAGGGAGACGACACCCCCGTCACGTGCGGGAGCGACCACCCAGCGATGAGGGGGGCAGCCACAGGCACCCGTCACATCCGAGCCAGGACACCACTACCCAGGACACCACTATCCAGGACACCCCTACCCGGGACACCACTACCCAGGTCACCCCTACCCGGGACAGCACTACCCGGGACAGCACTACCCGGGACAGCACTACACAGGACACCCCTACCCGGGACAGCACTACCCGGGACAGCACTACCCGGGACAGCACTACCCACGACACCCCTACCCGGGAAGACGAAATACCGGACAGTGACTCAGAGTGGATGGGTGGAGACGAACCCCCACCCCAAAGTGCCATGGACTCAGAGTGGGACGAAGAGCACGACACAACGCCACTGCTGTCACCAACACCCTCCACCATCGCAGAAACACTCACCACGGTTGGGCACTTTAGTGATGAGGCGTCTGGTACACTCACTGGTGCGCACAACACAGCCGTCCCGGTACAGCAGGTGGAGGTAGGAGCAGCAGAGGGACCGGGCGGTCAGAGGGCAGCCCAGGCCAAGCGAACATCTGCCGCCCAGATGGATCCCGGGTTCCTGCAGTTACCACACCCACACATAGATCCGATGCAACCACCGACACGGAGACGAGCGAATAGGGTGACGGGTGGCTTGCGGCGGCTGCGGTCGCAGGTGGAGGAGTCCACCCGCGTCCAGGAGCTGGGAGTGGTCCCGATCATGCGTGCCACCCAGGCTGACACCGCACGGGTGGCGTCCGCGGTGGAGGCAATGGGTGCGACGGTGTCAGACATGGGGAACGGTTTGCGAGGCCTGGGGCCTTCCGTGCAGGCGGCGTCTGTGGCCCAGGAAATGGCTGCCCTCTCACAGGAGGCCATGAGCCAGTGCCAGCGTCAGATGGCAGAGGCGCTCAACGCCATAGCCCAGTCTCAGCAGGCCATGGCCCAGTCTCAGCAGGCCATGGCCCAGTCTCAGCAGGCCATAGCCCAGTCTCTGCAGGCCATGGCCCAGTCTCTGCAGGCCATGGCCCAGTCTCAGCAGGCCATCGCTGAGGGCATCGGCGCCAGTGGCCATGTGCGAGCTGGCGTTGCACTGTCGCAGACAGGGTTCGACAACCCCCTGGGCTCCATGGCTGCAAACCTGCAGACCCCTGTCGATACCAGCACGGGCCTCCAGGACTGGCAGCGCCAGATGTCGGGGGCGCGTCGGATGGCCAGTCCGTTCGCATCCCCCACCCATGTAGAGGCCTGGGGGCCATCGGGCACCCCGAGGGAGGAGGAGGTGGTGTGGTCCGTCCCGGCTCCCTCTGTAGGGGAGGTCCCGGTACACCGCGACACCTCGGACTCCCCCCCTTCCGTCCCAGGTGCATCGGGTGGGCAACGGGCAGGACAGGCTGGCATCTCGCCATCCCAGTCGCCCGGGCCACAGCCTGGCCCATCTAGGCCAGGACGCCTCAGGAAACGGCCGCCAAAGGGATCCGGTGTCAGAGGGCAGGAATCACAGGAGTCCACCTCCAGTTCTGCTGTAACGTCTGGGGAACCACGTAGACGTAGTCAAAGGGCCCGTAAGGCCAAACAATTAGACACTGAGTAAGTTGGCACGGGTGCAGGGCACAGATGAGTTTTAGGGGCTAGGGCACGTGCATGAACTCTTTTGGTTATTAAAGTCAATGTTACACCTACCGAAGCTGCCTTTGTGCTCTGTCCAAAGTGTGCGGGCGTGTCATGTACATTGAGCGCAAGTGTGTGTGTGACGGGTGGTCTTACCTCAGCCCCAGGTGAGTCTGCCCCCTTCCCCCTGGGCCGCCATCAACATCCCCCGGGCAGAGGACGGGACCGTGCGCTGCAGTGTCACAGCCGCATGCAGGGATGGTCCGGGTGGATGGTGGTACTGTGGCCATGGGTCAGACATAGTCCAACGATGTAGAGCCAGGAGATCATCGGAGGCGGGTTGTCATCATCCTCCATGGCCTGCGATAGACACGCGTCCACCCGCAACTGGGTGAGCCCGGCCCGTTGTGCCGCCGGTGGATCGGCAATTGGGGGTGGGGGGGTGGTGTGCATGCGGGTGGGGTGTGTGGGGTTGGGGAGGGGGGTGAGGGTGCTGGGTGGGTGGATGGGTGGGGGGTGTGGGTGGTCGGCTGTTGTCATGGTGTGCAGTCTGTGGCCATACTACCCGATTCCCACGCCCATCTAGTCAGTGAAGCGGGCGTCTATCAGTCTGTCCCGTGCCCGCTGGGCCAGCCGGTAACGGTGGACAGCCACCCGCCTGTGTCTACCCCGTCTGCCCTGACCATTGCCCCCATCCCCCTCATCTGGGGAGGACTGGGCCTCTTCCTGCTGCTCCTCCACTCCGCCCTCCTCTGCCTGCGGCACATCGCCCCTCTGCTGGGCTATGTTGTGCAGGACGCAGCACACCACAATGATGCGGCCGACCCTATCTGACCGATACTGGAGGGCGCCCCCAGAGAGGTCCAGGCACCTGAAACGCATCTTCAGCACGCCAAAGCACCTCTCGATCACTCCCCTTGTCGCTACATGGGCATCATTGTAGCGGTTCTCCGCCTCATTGCGTGGCCTCCGTATAGGCGTCATCAGCCACGATCGCAATGGGTAGCCCCTGTCGCCCAGCAACCAGCCCCTCAGCCGGGGATGGCGTCCCTCGTACATGCCGGGGATGGATGACCGCGACAACACGAATGAGTCGTGTACACTGCCTGGGTGACGGGCGCAGACGTGCAGGATCATCATGCGGTGGTCGCAGACCACCTGTACGTTCATTGAATAGGTCCCCTTCCTATTAGTGAACACGGCCCTGTTTTCTGCAGGTGGCCGCACGGCGACGTGCATCCCATCGATCGCGCCCTGGACCATGGGGAACCCGGCAATGGCAGAGAAGCCCACGGCCCGGGCATCTTGGCTGGCCCGGTCCACGGGGAAGCGGATGTAGCTGTGCGCCATGGCATAAAGGGCATCTGTCACTGCCCGGATGCACCGATGCACCGATGTCTGCGATATGCCGGACAGGTCCCCACTTGGTGCCTGGAATGACCCCGTTGCATAAAAGTTCAGGGCCACCGTAACCTTGACGGACACGGGGAGAGGGTGTCCCCCGCCAGTGCCACGCGGTGACAGGTGTGCCAGCAGGTGGCAGATGTGTGCCACGGTTTCCCGGCTCATCCGGAGTCTCCTCCTGCATTCCCGGTCCGTGAGGTCCTGGTATGACTGCCGGGGCCGGTATACACGGGGCGTCCTCGGGTGCCTCCGTTGCCGTGGGGCCACGACGTCCTCCTCCCCCTCCTCGTCCTGTCGGTCAGGTGTCCCTCCAGCCTGGACGGCTGCCGCCTGCCCCTCTGCGGCAGCCTGCGCTGCCTCTCTGGCACGCTCCTCCTCCTCCTCCTCCTCCTCCTCATCCAGGGCAACATAGACATGAGCGGCTGCCACCACGGCGGCCAACATCGCTGGATGGTCTGAAAACATGACGGCCTGGTGGGGGGAGGGGAACGACGACATGTCATCATTGCCCATATCCCCTCCTCCCCCCAGCCAGGTGGCATGGACCGCATGGGTCCAACTGTTGGAGGCTGGCACCTGGCCAGGTGGACCAACTCATTTGCCCTCCCATCACCCACCCCGGCACGGACCCCCTCCCCAACCCCCAACCTCCACCCCAGCACGGACCCCCCCCCCAACCTCCACCCCGGCATGGACCCCCTCCCCAACCCCCAACCTCCACCCCAGCACGGACCCCCCCCCAACCTCCACCCCGGCACGGACCCCCTCCCCAACCCCCAACCTCCACCCCAGCACGGACCCCCCCCCAACCTCCACCCCGGCACGGACCCCCTCCCCAACCCCCAACCTCCACCCCAGCACGGACCCCCCCCCAACCTCCACCCCGGCACGGACCCCCTCCCCAACCTCCAACCTCCACCCCAGCATGGACCCCCCCCAACCTCCACCCCGGCACGGACCCCCTCCCCAACCCCCAACCTCCACTCCAGCACGGACCCCCCCCCCAACCTCCACCCCGGCACGGACCCCCTCCCCAACCTCCACCCCGGCACGGACCCCCTCCCCAACCTCCACCCCAGCACGGACCCCCCCCCCCAACCTCCACCCCGGCACGGACCCCCTCCCCAACCCCCAACCTCCACCCCAGCACGGACCCCCCCCCAACCTCCACCCCGGCACGGACCCCCTCCCCAACCCCCAACCTCCACCCCAGCACGGACCCCCCCCCAACCTCCACCCCGGCACGGACCCCCTCCCCAACCCCCAACCTCCACCCCAGCACGGACCCCCCCCAACCTCCACCCCGGCACGGACCCCCTCCCCAACCCCCAACCTCCACCCCAGCACGGACCCCCCCCCAACCTCCACCCCGGCACGGACCCCCTCCCCAACCCCCAACCTCCACCCCAGCACGGACCTCCCCCCCCAACCTCCACCCCGGCACGGACCCCCTCCCCAACCCCCAACCTCCACCCCAGCACGGACCCCCCCCCCACCTCCACCCCGGCACGGACCCCCTCCCCAACCCCCAACCTCCATCCCAGCACGGACCCCCCCCCAACCTCCACCCCGGCACGGACCCTCTCCCCAACCCCCAACCTCCACCCCAGCACGGATCCCCCCCCCAACCTCCACCCCGGCACGGACCCCCTCCCCAACCTCCACCCCGGCACGGACCCCCTCCCCAACCTCCATCCCAGCACGGACCCCCCCCCCCCAACCTCCACTTCGGCGGGGGCGGGATTCACGGCGGCCAACGGCCATTCTCCGACCCGGCGGGGGGTCGGAGAATGACGCCCAGGATTACTTGCTGTACACTTTTATGGACCTTTGGAAAGCCTGCTTGAATAGAGAGAGAGGTTATTTCAGGAAACAGACTATCAATCCTTCTGTCTATGTCAGACTACTGCTCAATTTAAAAATCATAGCAAAAACTAAAAGCAAAACTGCTTCCTACAGATCTGGGGCTGGATTCTCCGTACTGCCGCGCCAATTTTCTGCCCAGACTCGCCGGCGGGATTCTCCGTTATGCTAGCCGGTCAATGGGGTTTCCCATTGTGGGGCAGCCCCGTGCCGTCGGGAAACTCCTGGGCGTCGGCAAATGGAGAATCCCGCCGGCGGAGAATCCAGCCCTTGGTGCCTCCCATTAATTACATTACCTTTATCCCACTCAGATCCTCTGACATTCTTACCTAACTCTAAACTCAGTCCATCTCAGATGATCTATTCTCCAGGGAATCTCCAGCAATCATAACAAAATTCCATTTGGCCTCGCTTTGTAAACACATACATGGTCAGGATGAATGATGATCTCACTTTTACAACATCTTAACTTTGGCTTTTCAGCCCCAGCATCTGGATACATTAACCTAGATTCTTTAATAATATTACTGCAACACATCTATATCATCTATGTAAACATTTCCTGCATTCATCGCAGCACTGATTTATGCGTAATCTTTCTTCTTTCATAGAATGACAAATAACTGCTGTATTATAAAGGTTAAGGTTGCATGCTTTGCATGAGTCACAATATTTAAGTACCATAAAAGGCAAATCAAACATTTGGCAAAAGTGTGGACAAAGGCATGTTCCAACAAATATGCAACGTAAAGGCCACATTCAATAGGAACTGTACAGGTAATAGTGTTGAAAGTTTGCATTAAATAATGCCGAGCAAGAAGAGTTAACTGATTCCGATGTAACAAGACTCTGTCTGCAGATGTACAACGACCCAAAGACTCCCACATAGGCTGTGAATATGTCGGGCCATTTAAGTGAGATCATGAGTCACATGCAAAATTCTGCAAACAATTAAAGGGGCCGTACAGTTAAACAAATGGCTCAAGCACCACAGGAACAAAACAGAACAAGAGGTAGCTTTAGGACGAATAGCAATCGATAGGAATCGATAATAGATAATAATCTCTTGAGAGAAAAGAGTCTAACTGGGCTGAAAACAGAAGGTAGCCATAAGGAAAGCTATTGGACCACAATGATCACCTCAGCGAAAGCAGATAACACCAGATGGTGGTAGGCTGTTGAGTAAGTTTCCATTTTCAGTTCTAATTGCGTTAATGACCCAGATTTTTCTGCTTTATTAATATTAACATTTTTAAGATGTGAAGTCCCATATTTTCCACTGGGACTAAACTTGCACCATGTATTGCCACTTAACAAGTTGATGTAAAACTCTGTGATGTTGCATCAGCTGTAGTTCCAAGAAGAACTTGATCCAGTCATAGATATCTGATCAAATAAGTAGCTCTTTTCTACTCCATGAATTAACATCACCAAGGTAAGGTTGGCATGTCTTAGGTACAATTACGAATGGTGACTACTGTATTCCCAACCATTTGCACTGCAGATGAAGTCAGAAAGACGTTCAATTATTAACAAAAGTTTTTTAAAAGGCAATACGGCCAACAATGGCAACTTGTATTTATATCGTGCCTTTAACGTAATAAAACACCCCAAAGTGTTTCACCAGAACATTACTAAACAAGATATGACACATAAGGAGATATCTTGTCATTTGGCTAAATGCTAGGTCAGAAAGGCGGATTTTAATAATTGCTTTATATGGAAAAAACAAGTGATGGCGAGGTGATGGGGAGGACATTCCAGAGTTTACAGCCGAGGCAACTCAAGGCACAGTCAGCAACCATGGAGCAATTAATGTCTGGAATGTATAAGGGCCTAGAATCAGAGTAGCGCAGATGTCACGGTTGGTTATGAGGCTGGAGGAGACAGATGGAGTGAGGCCATGGAAGGGTTTGAAAGCAATTATGAGAATTTTAATATCAATCTGTTGCTTAGCTGGCAGCCAAGGTAAGTCTGTGCATACATGGATGTTAGGCGATCAGGATTTGCTGTGAGCTACGGCATGGGAAGCAGAATTTTGGATCAAGTTTACGGAATGCAGAACAAGGGAGAACAGCTAGGAGTCAGTTGGAATAGTGAAGCTGAGAGCTAACAAGGAAATGAAATGAAAAATTGAAAATCGCTTCTTGTCACAAGTAGGCTTCAAATGAAGTTACTGTGAAAAGCCCCTAGTCGCCACATTCCAGCACCTGTTCGGGGAGGCTGGTACGGGAATTGAACCGTGCTGCTGGCCTGCCTTGGTCAGCTTTAAAAGCCAGCTCGTTAGCCCTGTGCTAAACCAGCCCCTAAGAGGGGGAATGAGGGTTTCAACAATAGATGAGCTGAGACGGTGAAGTTGAGCAATGTTATGAAGATGGAAACAAACAGGATATGAGGTCAAAAGCTCGTCTTGGGGTCAAATGTGACACCAAGATGCCAAAGAGATTGTTTTCGTCCCAGAACGTTGCCAGGAAGAGAGATGTGGTCAGCATTCAGGGAATGGGTTTGGAAATGGCACCAAAAAAAAATCAGCACAATTCTCCATTCCTGAGACCTGAGGCGAAATTCTCCCAAAATGAGACCGGGGCTGGGATTCTCCCTTTATAAGTCCCCACGCCCGCTGGAAAACGGGCGAGAATCAATCCAGACTTTTTCCTCGAAAGTCTGGGGTGATTCTCCGTTTTCCAGGAGGCTGGCAGGGCCCTGGCATGCGTCCCGCAGCTCTGGCTGCCGACGGGGCCCTGCTGTCCAGATTGCGCGACCACATGGCCACGCTTGTGCATGGCAGCTGCAAACGGATCCGCACATGCCCTCAGCGGCCCACTTCGGCGCAGGCGCCGCCGGCATGGTGGAGCCACACAGCGGCCGGCGCGGAGTAAGGTAGGCCCTCCCAGATCGCGATGAACCGCTGATCGGTGGCCCCCGATCGCGGGCCTGGCCACCGCTGAGGCCCCCCGGAGTCAGATTCCCCCCGCCCCCACCAGGACCGCCACTGTGGCCAAGAGTCCGAGCTCCCGCCGGGTGGTAACAGATGTGAACCACGCAGGCGGGAGTTCAGCCGGTCGCCCGCAGAGGTTCGCGGCGATCGCGCGGGCGCGACTGGCGACGATACTCCGGTCGTCGGAAAATCAGCAGCCCAGCGTTGGAGCAGCTGGGCTGGAATTTCCCGCGCCCCCGGCGATTCTCCAACCCGGAGCGGGATCGGAGAATCCCGGCCCCTATGTCCCCCCCGCCAGCCTAAAAACGGTGGAGTTTTACTCCCCAAATTCCTATCAAAACGTTGAACTAATTCAATGCCCTGCAGGGGCTAGCAGGGACCCACAAGTATCTCGCAGCTTTAGCTGCGGATATGGGCCCCCGCAGTTCCGATTCGGAGTCCGCACATGCGCATGGCGGTGGCCTACAGCGGCCACGCCAAGCTCCATGGCGGACTCGGACCACGGAGCCACTGGGGAAATGAGAGCCCCGATCGGTCGTACGTGCGAGCTTGAAACCATGCAGATCTAATCCCCGGCCGCCTATATGCCGCGCCCCCCCCTCCCCCCCCCCCGCCCCCCGGCCTCCGATCCCCCCGACCCCGACCAGGGCTCCGTACTCAAACTGCAGCCACCATGCCAGCGTCCCGAACAGCAACTGGTGATCAGTTCCACGCCGTCGGTAACTCGGCCGGTCAGGAGCGGAGGATTGCTGGATGGGCCTCTGGCTAAGGGTCCCCCATCGTGCGGTGTACTCCGCGGTCACGGCCAATTTTTGGGACCCGGAGAATCGCTGGATCACTGCCGGGCCCGATTACGGCGTGAAAGTGGATTCTCCACCCCTGCGCCGGCCACGATTTTGGCGCGGGGCTGCGGAGCATCTTGCCCTAGGTGTTGACTCTGGGTCAGGATTAGTGGAGTCCTATGACAGCAAAACTGGCACCACATCTGGCCCGATTCAACGACCGTTGAGGGGCTAGCACCGGCATCTCGTGGAACAAAATTGATTCCAATGAGAAATGGTGTGGGATTTGTGAGATTCGCGATTGACACTCAGGAGGCTGACAAGCTGCAGCCTCATATACACACTTCACTCCCCACATACACCATCCCAGCCAACAAGATGGCAGTCTGGAGAGCGACCTGAGATTCACGGACTTCGAGTTTGACACAATACAAGGTGCCATGGAGGAGAGGTGGGGCACCCTGTACCCCGGCCCGGGAAGGAAGCTGCCAGCCTTCGTCGTTCGCCATGCCTGGGCGCAGGTGGCACAGGCAGTAAGCGTCACGAGCAACACCATCCAGACCGGCCAGCAGTGCTGGAAGAAACTGCATGACCTCCTCAGGGCCGCCAGGGTGAGTAGGCAGCCCTGTACCGCTGGCACTAATTCACGACCCACACACTTGTAACCCTACCCACTCACCACCCTGAGGGCGGCCAAACCCTCACCCCGAATCACATGGCAACACCCATGCCGGCCACCATGGCCGGGTGCCCTGGCCACTGAAGCCACTAACTACCAAAAATCTTGGGCTGCATGCATCAGATTGTCTAAAACTGTGTTTTTTCTGTTTCAGCCGCCCGCCCCAGGAGGAGGCTGCCCATAACCGCCAGGACCTGGACATGGTCGGCGGGCCTGAGTAAAAGGTAGTCACTGAGGTGCAATTCCATGTTAAATAAGTCCTTATCACAAAACTGCTCAGTAGACTAGCTCGATAAACTGTAATCACATGTCCTCGCTGGTATAGGTTGGAGTATTTTTCCCATCATGCCTTAAGATGTTAGCTGTTAACCATACGGCTACAGGATGATGCTGCCAAGGTGCAGCATGAAGAGGAGGTCAGTGAAAGATCTTTGGAGGAAACCTCAGGGAGTAGGAAGAGAAGCCATTGCAAGAGATTCCCTGGCTATGATTAATTCATAAAGGAAGAAAGAAGACCACTTGTGGAAATTTTGATTGAAATCGCAGGTGTGAAACTGCATAGTGTAGTACTACACGAAGGCCTACCATAGGTTTCCTTAGCTGGGGTGCACGATTGGTCACTTTTTTCATGATGTGCGTGACTAAATTGGAATGGTTGCAAGCAGGCGTATCACCTCCAATGGACACTATCATGATGTAAGTCAATTGAATGTGCTGGTGCAACACCAGGGCACTGAATTTTCCCAACAGCTGCAGAAACATAGAAACATAGAAATAGTAGGAGGAGGCCATTCAGTCCATCAAGCCTGCTCTGCCATTCATTATGATCATGGCTGATCATCAAGTTCAATACCCTAATCCTGCCTCACCCCATATCCATTGATCGCTTTAGCCCCAAGAGCTATATCTAATTCCTTCTTGAAATTACACAATGTTTTGTCCTCAACTATTTTCTGTGATAGTGAATGCCACACGTTCACCGCTCTCTGGTTGAAGACATTTCTCCTCAACTCAGTGCTAAAAGGTTTATCCCTTATCCTCAAACTACAACCCCGAGTTCTGGACTCCCCCACCATCGGGAACATTCTTCCTGAATCTATAATGTCTAATCCTGTTAGAATTTTGTATGTTTCTATGAGATCCTCTCTCACTCTTCTAAACTCCAATGAATATAATCCTAACCGGCTTTGTCTCTCCTCAGATGACAGTCACGCCATCCCTGGAATCATTCTTGTAAACCTTCGCTGCACTCCCTCCATAGCAAGAACATCCTTCCTCAGATAAGGACACCAAAACTGCACACAACACTCCAGGTGTGGCCTCACCAATGCCCCGCATACAATTGCAGTAAAACGTCTCTCGTCCTATATTCAAATCCTCTCGCTATGAAGGCAAACACACCATTGCCCTTCTTTATTGCCTGCTGTATCGGCGTACTTGCTTTCAGCGACTGATGCACGAGGACACCAGTGAATAATAATAATAATAAGCTTTTATTGTCACAAGTATGAAGTTACTGTGAAATCCACCTCTTTCAGTTTAAACCCATTCAAATAATAACCTGCCTTCCTATTTTTGCTACCGAAGTGGATAACCTCACATTTATCCACATTATACTGTATCTGTCATGCATATGCCCATTCACGCATATGACGGGCAGTCATATCCCAGCTAAAGCATCTCTGCATCCTCCTCACAGCTCATCCTCCCAACTAACTTTGTATCATCTGCAAATTTGGAGATAATACATTTAGTTCGCTCATCCAAATCATTATTATATAATGTGCACAGTTGAGATCCTAGTACAAATCTCTGTGGTACCTCACTAGTCACTGCCTGCCAATCAGAAAAAGGCCCATTTATTCAAACATTTTACTTCCTGTCTGCTAACCAGCTTTTGATCCATCTCAAGAAACTACCCGTAATCCCATGCGCTTTAACTTTACATATTAATCAGCTATGTGAGAACTTGTTGAAAGACTTCTGAAAGTCTAAATAAACCATAGCCACTGGTTCTCCCTGGTCAACTCTACCAGTTACATATTCAAAGAATTCAAGTAGATTTGTCAAGTATGTTTTTATTCATTTTAAACTCTTCCCAATCACCAGGTCTAATGCTTTTTCTTGCTAATTTGTCTGCCTATTCTTTGAATCTAATACTATCTCTCATTTCCCTTGTAAACCATGGTTTGGCCATAATTCCCTTTCTACTCTTGTGCCAAATAGGAATAAACAACTTTTGTAGTTCACCTATTTGTTCCTTGAATGCCTGCCATTGCTGTTGCTATCCTTCCTTTCAGTAATGTTTCCCAGTTTGTCATATCATCATAGTTATCTTTATTGAGGTTCATGACCCTGGCCTCAGAATCAACAAATTCACTATTCACCCTGATAAAGAATTCTACCATATTATGGTCACTCATCCCCAAGGGTTCTCCCACAACTAAATTGGCAACTAATCCTTTCTCAT
The DNA here is from genome assembly GCF_047496885.1 of Scyliorhinus torazame. Lineage (NCBI taxonomy): Eukaryota > Metazoa > Chordata > Chondrichthyes > Carcharhiniformes > Scyliorhinidae > Scyliorhinus > Scyliorhinus torazame. Next base: position 238,284,437 of record NC_092711.1, on the reverse strand, counting down.
TGCACAACACCAAGTCCAAGATGGCCTGTTCCCTTGTTGGTTCCTCAACATACTGGTCCTGTAAACCACCCCATATGCACTGCAGAAATCCCTCCTCTATTGTACTGTGACTAATTTGAGTCACCCAATCTATATGCAGATTTAAAGTCACCCATAATCACAGATGTTACTTGATCACATGCAGCTTTGATTTCCTGCCACATGCTAATCCCAACAATATCACTGCAGTTTGGTGGTCTGTATACCACCCCTATGAATGTTTTTTGCCCCTTGATGTTTCTTAACTCCACCCAGACGGATTCAACATCATCTGCACTAATATCTTTCCTCAATATTATGTCAACATCTTCTTTAATCAACAATGCAACTCCACCACCTTTTCCTTTCTGTCTGTCCTTCCTAAAAACTGAATATCCCTCAATTTAAGTTAAGTTCTTTTAACCACCGTGTCCCATCCCTAGTATTTTTTACATTGTCATTATCTTATACAGGCCCTTGATTTCTCTGCCCATCACTTTTCTTATTCTCCTTTCTGTTTCTCTTGTTCTTTATTCCCCTGCTCTGAATACTTATATCGGTTCCGATACACCTGCCATATTAGTTTAAACCCTCCCCAACCACTCTAGCAAGTACACCCGCTAAGACATCAGTCCCAGTCCTGCCCAGGTGTAACCAGTCCAGTTTGTACAGGTCCCAGCTCCATAGAACCGGTCCCAATGCCCCAGGAATCGGAAACCCTCCCCGTCAAACCATCTCTTCAGCCACATATTCATCCATTTCATCCTACTTTTCTACTCTGACTAGCACGTGGCACTGGTAGTAATCCTGAGATCAGTCGCTTTGAGGTCCGACTTCTCAATTTTCTTCCTAACTCCCTATATTCAAGCTTTCAGGACCCCATCCCTTTTTTCACCTATTTTGTTGGGACCGATGTGCACCACAACCACTGATTGTTCACCCTCACCTTCCAGAATGTCCTGTAACTGCTCCAAGACATCCTTGACCATAGCACCAGAAAGGCAATATTCCATCCTGAGTCTCATTTATGGCCACAGGAACAGCTGTCTATTCCATTAAAAATCGAATCCCCAGTAACTATTGCATTCCCATACTTTTTACTCCTCCCCTCTGCAGCAGTACCAACCATGGTGAAACAAGTTTGACTGTTGCTGCTGTCTGCTGAGAGTTCATTTTCCTCAACAGTATCCAAAGCAGTATATCTGTTTTGCAGGGGAATGGCCACAGGAGATTCCTGCACTGGCTGCCTAGCTCTCTTGCTCTGCCATTCCCTTCCTGCCTGTGAAGTCTGAGCCTGCGGTGTGACCGCCTCACTATGTGTGCGATCCACAACACTCTCCCCTTCATGGATGTTGTCCCCAGACACCACTCCTGCTCTGAAACCCGGTCTTCCAGGAGCTGCAGCTGGAGATATTTCCTGCACACTGCTGGTCCTGGGCACTGGAATTGGCCACCATTTCCATTCTGGAAAGAATGTGTTGCAAGCTCTGCATGTTACCAACCATCATGTTGAAGCTGGACTCCTCCATGATCCTAGCTCAGTGATTAGGTTGTCTGGCTGGTGTACTATCAGCAGCATTTTCCTGTCGTCTGCCCCAACAAAGTCCTAATCTCACTTTCGGGCAGCAGATCTGGTGTGTGACCCTGGCCTTCAGGGAGTTCAATTAGGTGCCATCCTTTCCCCTGGTCTGGCTACAGCCCGCTCATACTTGGCAACTCATCACCTGCTGATCCTTGCTCTCCACCATCCTTTAATGTACAGTCAGAGCCAATATCTGAGCTGTTGGCTGTGAGTATCGGGCCAAAAGCTGGCGTCTCCTTTTCACTCTCATGAGGTTGCTCTTCCTCTTCCTCATGGCTCTTTGGAGGTTGAGCAGCAATCAATTCTTGATATCTGAAAGCACAATAGCACAAGGGGAGAACTTGAATTGGGCATGAGGGGTACATCCACAGACATTGGCAGGTTCCATTTCATGGCACCTTTCAGGATCATGGTGAGAAGTGAGTGGAGAAAGTGCATCAGGCAGAAATTTATCTTCATCCTCAATGTTTTTGGCAGCTCCGAATACTATTTATTCTGTGGCACTATCTCCTTGACGATGCTGTAGGGATTCAGGCATACTGGTCCTCTGGGTCTTACTCTCCTGTTGTTGGTCACCTTCTCCTGGAAAAGAGAAGGCATAATGCCAATGGCTTTGTACCAGTGGGCTTGGGTGATGTGCCTACTAAAACTGAATAACGGTAGGTTAGCGGGGGACATGATGCAATGTTAGCGCTACTGGCATGATTGAAAAGTGTGTGGGTAAAGTAAAAGGACGTTCGGAGTGATTCCTGAGTACTAGGTTGTTGGGAGCCTGGTGCATTCAGCGATGCGAGAGATGAATGCTGGGCCTGAGATGTGATTTGAAATGCACTCAATCAGCTTGACCACCTACTTATGGTCTTTAAATCTCTTCCAGCACTGCTGCTATGTCCATGCAGTGGCATTTTGGCCTTTAACACCTCTTGCCAGCTGAACACTTCCCTTCTGTGACTTTGCTTCACGGCTTCATGGCGTCTGGTGGAAAATGACCTCTCTCACGACCTCCATGTGTCTCACCACTGTATCTGGGAAGGAAGAAATTTGGGATATCTTTCCCTGCGACACCTCCCTTAACCCCCAGTGTTTCAAAGGAAATATCCAGCAGATTGCTGTCCATTAATGCTGCTTTCCTTCTATAGGAACTCTTATTGCGAATGTAAAGAAGGGGAGGCTGCTTGCAAATCATAACCAACACCATTCCTCTGCCTCGTGCAGTGTGCAAAAGCTGCCCACAGTGCCCTGGAAAAGCGTTCATTGTGGGATTCACTTGTGGCCTGTTGCTCTCTTTTGTGGCTATAAATATGGTGGTTAATAAGTTCGCCTTTCTTAATCTTAATTATGAATATGCTTTCAGAGTCGCCAGGTATCTCTTGATAACGCCACAAGGTTCAACCGAATACCAATCAAAGAGCCAATATACCAGTTAGTTAGTTCAAAGTCAATTCTACTTTATTTACACACAGTATGATTTACTCATGCACAATAACACTACAGGCTAAACTATGTCTATCACTAACACCTATACTTAACTTTGGGTGCCCACTTAGGTCAGAGGAACAATGGCCGTTGTTCGGATCTGAGGCTGTTGGGTTCGAAGAGGTAACAGGAGTACAGCTAAGGTCGTCCATCTGGTAGCGAGCGTTGAACTTGAACTTACTTGCTTCTGGTGGTGCAGGTGGAAGGGTCTCTCCGCTTGAGAGCTGATTCCAAGAGAGGGAACACATGGCGGGGGTTCCTTCTTATACTTGGGGGGGCTTCGAGCGCTTTTAGGCGGGCCTTAAACTTGGCCCCAATTAATTGGGCAGCTTCTCGATCACTGCCATTGACCTGAGCCAATAAAGGGGCGGTTGCCTTGATGGCTGAGCGTGTCCTAAGTGGCCGTTGGCCTTATTTTGTTTGTTTCTTCTTGCTGAGGTATTGGCGCTGGAATGTCTGGGACGGTATCAGCTACCTGAGCACTAGTTCTTTGTTCATCGGAAATGGGTCATCAATGTGCAAATCGGCCAAGAGGTTTGGTTCCGTCGGCAGTCTGTCTTCCTAATACACATTCAGGCTCTGTGTCTGCTTGTTACTTTGCATTGTCCATTTTTCCCTGTATGCTCTGCGAGTGTCCATTTTATATGCTGAAAGTGGCCATCCCAGATGGCTACAGGCCATACTGTGATCATGGAAATGAACTTGATTCACCATTCATCCCCAGTAACATCACGCTGCAGTGCTGAAGACTCGAGCTGCAGACTCCTGCTGCAGAACTATCCACAGCCAGAGCCAAGCTTTTCCAGTACAGCTGCAACACTGGCATCTGCCCAGCAATGTAGAAAACTGACCGCATCATGCTGGGTAAATCGATTCTGGCCAATAACCACTCCATCAGCCTACTTTCAGAAAAGTGAGTAAGCGGTTGTTGAGATTGCTATCAAGTGGCACTTACTCAGCAATAATCCCCTGTGCAATGCTCAGTTTGGGTTGGGTTCTGCCGGGGCCACTTGGTTCCAGACTTCCTTGCAGTTTAATCCAAACATGGAGAAAAGAAAAACACAAAATGCTGCAACATCTCCAGCAGGCCTGTCAGGATCTGTGGAGACAGGGGAGCTAACGTTTCGAGTCTGGATGACTTTTTATGAAAGCTTGGACAAAGGGACATCCAGACTCGAAACGTTAGCTCCGTTCTCTTTCCACAGATACTGTCAAATCTGCTGAGATTATCCAATATTTTCTACTTTTGTTTCAGATTCCAGCATCCGCAGTAATTGCTTTATCATGGACAAAAAAGTTGATTTTCAAAGATGAAGTAAGAGCGACTGACCTTGACATCAAAGCAGCATTTTACCGAGTAAGGGATCAAGGAGCCACAGGACGATTGAAGTCAATAGGAGTCAAGAAGAAAATTCTCGACTGGCCACAATTGTATTTAGCACAAACGAACATGATTATGGTTGTTGGGCCACAGTTTTAGGACATCACTGTGGGAGTTCTTTAGGGATAGGCAGTAAATGGTGGCCTTGCAATGAATGCCCACTTCCCATGAATGAATAAAAGAACATTCACATCCTGTGTTACATTGTGTGAATTATTTGGTATCTGTTCTGCATGATTTTGCACATTCGGGTGTGAAAGCCCAGCATTTTGAAGTGCCAACTCTAGCTCATTCTTACAGACAAACCATCTACATCTGTGCTCTATCTTTATAAACACTGTCTGTTAAAGATACAGCTGCACTGGAAGATCTGCCTTATTGAATTCATCAGCAATAACATAGAGAGATTTTACTTGCTGATACATTGGAAGTGATGAGATTTTGGTGTTGCAGCAGTCTGCGGGAAACCCAGAAGTCAGTGCAGCACAGCTTTCAGCCATGCTTTAAGCCAACCATTGCATTACAAAGAACAAAAAAGAATACAGCAGAGGAACAGGCCCTTCGGCCCTCCAAGCCTGTACCGGTCATAATACCAACCTTTGCAAAAACCCTCAGCACTTCCTTGTGCCATATTCCTCCATACCCATCCTATCTATGTGTATTTCAAAATGCCTTTTGAACACCGTTAATGTATCTGCTTCAACAACCTCCCCGGGCAACACATTCCAGTCACTCACCACCCTCTGCGTAAAAAACCTGCCTCGCACATCTCCTTTAAACTTTGCCCCACGGACCTTAAACCTATGCCCCCTGTTGACTGACCCCTCCACCCTGGGAAAGAGTGTGTTCCCATCCACTCTATCCGTGCCCCTCATAATCCTGTAGACCTCTATCAGGTCACCCCTCAACCTCTGTCTTTCTAATGAAAACCACATACGTATGGATTTCTCAACCAATTAGGCTGAGTGATGTGATGACATGAATTGATTTAAACTGTAGCATTTAAAAGAACAGCGTAAAGATAGCATCGGATGAATTCTGGAATTGGGAGCATAACACAAGGAACTATCAGAATGCAGTCCCACTGTTAAAAACCTGAAATCTCAGTGGGTATGCCACTGAGGGCAGAAGAAACCTGCAGGAAAATATTGTTACCCGGAGATTGGAGGACGAATTCTGCCAGTGAAAGCAAAAAGGTGAGGTTGGTGATAGAGGTGGACATCAGCAGCAGGAGTGTGGTGCTACACTCTTGGATTCAATGGTAAAAGTGGTTTGATGATGTAAGAAGGTGAATATGGCAGCATTTCCAATGATATCCTGATGTGTGCATTGTTCCAATCTGCTAATTCTTCCTTCTGAAGCCTACTCCAGATCATCACTCCTCATACCAACTTAACCTGCAAGCATATCTTGCTTTCTGTCTCTGCGCTTCCTCATTTTCCTACCTGTCTAACCACCACTGACCCTCATCCTAATGCAAGCCTATCCCTTAACTCACCCTCATCAAATGCTTCCCACTCACTCAAAACTCTCTCTTTTCCTCAATCTTGAAGAAGAGAGAAAAGAAGAGGAGGAAGAGTCAGAGAACCAGAAATGCTCCTCCCGCAATACCCCAACGGATACCTGCAGAGGAGGACACTTGGACATCAGCAGAGTCTTGGAATGCTTGACTATTGGAGACATGAAGGTGGTGGGGGTCTCCCAGCTACCCTGTGAAAGAATTAAATACCAGACAGCCACATACAACATTCACTCACATTAACTCGGCAGCAAGTAAAATATGATCACGTGCGCACTGATCCTTCAACAAATTCTTACTTGGTGCCTCGCACAAATGAGAAAGAGCATGATGCACTATCAATTATGACGAGACGAGAGTAGAGAGTAATAGAGGCTTTATAAAGCAGAGATGTGTTGCCTCCTGCAGCTGCAACCAGAAATGGCAGCAGCTCGGTGAGCACACACATTTATACTCCGCTTAGTGGGCGGAGCCAGCGGGCAGGAATCTACCCCCGTACCTGTAGTACAGGAGCCTTACCGTATTACCTCTCATACACGTATTATACAAACAGTGGTGACTATCACAGAGCATAGATTGGAGAGAGGGACAGCAGTACTGTGTCTGTGTTGCAGGCCGCAAGATGCTCCATGCTCTGTCCAGCTGGGCTCAGATGTGGAACATTGGGTAAAAGCAAATTACTGTGGATGCTGGAATCTGATAAAAACCCAGAAAATATTGGACAATCTCAGCAGGTCTGACATCATCTGTGGAGAGAGAACATGCAAGGAGGTCTGGAGCCAAGTGCTCCTAGCTTTGAGAAAGAGTCATCCAGACTCAAAACATTGAACTTTGGGGTTTGTCAATGAAGAGGAGTATTTAGGAGCAGGGGCAATGAATAAGTGTTGCAGACAGGCTTTTAAGCCCCATTGTACACACATGCGACCAATTGGACACGTCTGTCTCAAATATGAGGAATATGATGTACAATGCATGTCTTCATCCATGATCAATTACATGGAACTATAAATGGGAGTCAAACAAGTGCACATAGGCCCTCACCAGTGGCATGCAAACTCTGGATGCCACCTTAAATAGGGTTGATAAAACCCTAAACTTGGATCTTCATTGCCCCACAGATGTGCAACAAATTTATTTCCAGCTAATTACCAGCAGAGGAGTGCATGTGGCCTAATAGGGTGGATAATGATGAAAGGAGTTATCAAAGTGGGGACTGGGCTCAAAGTGCTCCCACCCTTTATCCCTTACCTCTACCTTGGTCAACAGCCTACATGCAACTTTGCACCCTCAGGGCACTGCACAGGTGCAGGCAGTGCAGTTTTTGGCAGAGTCCTCACGGAATCTAAAATCTGAGGATGTTAGCCAACAGCACCTCAGCAATCAGAGCACGGATCTGAATAGCCTGCCTCAGCCTTTTCAGAAACCACAAGGATTGAATCATGCAGAAGTGTTAAGAAGACGAAGATGAAAAATATACAATTGCATAAGGTATGCAGATCTTTGAGCTACATATTGTCAGAATTATAGGTTACTGTGCAACCTAACAGAATCTTTCAACAATTAGGACAATATTCATCGCTGAATCACAGAACCAATAAATGCTATAGCACAGAAGAAAGCCATTTGGCCCATCATGTCTGTGCTGGCTCTCTGCCACTCACCTGTCTTTTTCCCATATCCCTGCACATTGTTCATTTTCAGATAATTTTCTTTTGAATGCCTCAGTTAAACTAATCTCCGTCACACTCTCAAACAATGCAATCCAGATCCTAACCACTTGCTACGTGAAAAAACGTATTTCCTCATGTCACCAGTGCTTCTTTTACCAGTTATCTTAAATCTGTGCGGGCATGTTCTCAATCCACTCAGTATCATATTCATATTTCTTCTCCTTCTCACCTGAAGAATTTCTGTACTCCACACCTTGTTCCTTCAGAAGGTCAAACCTCACTGCTGTGCACCACTAAGCAGAGCACAGTGCATCTCAGCCTTTCTGGCGATTCTGGCTGGTGTGTACTGAAGGGCATCTCCAGATCTGTTTCGGCAGCTGAAACATAACTTCAGCATGTTGATTGCTCACTCAAGGACACATCTAGTTGTCATATAGCATTCCTTAGTATTGTTTCTGGGCTCATTGGCTGGCATTCTGAAGGGGGTCATAAGTCACATTGGAATTGGGTATTCCTTGTCTCCATGCAGTAAGGCTGCTTTGAGGCACAATGCGATCATGGAGATTTGATCGACGCAGGGCAAAAGCATCATGGCAGCTGCCTGGACATCTTGTACAAACTTGCAAAAATATTTTTTTTGTGATTGCACCACAGCTGAAAATTCATGGAGTTGAAGCCCTTGTAGTTAATGAACACTCTTGGGTGATGTAGGGGTGATTTAATTGCTGCTTGTGTACAGTTGATGATGCATGATTCCAATGGAAAACTAGCCGGAGCCACCAACCTGAATGCCCACTCATCCTGACTGGCACTATCAGTGAAAGAACATGTATAATTTGTGGCCTATCAGTTTTCAGATCCTGAAAATGTATCCAATGTAGCCCAGGACGAAGTTGAGGGCAGTATTTACTGTGTCAGTGGCTGGAAAACGATCGTCACCAGGTCCAACAGGCTGCAAATCTCTGACACCACCTGATGCGAGACCCTGAGACACTTGCATCACGAACGTGTGCAAAAAATAGCTCTGCCTGCACATCCTGTGTTATGGGTATCGCCTCCTGTGAGTCGTACCTCTCTGCTCATCCCTCTGTCCTGCGGAGCGACAGTTCTCTGAGGAGCAGGCTGTTTCTGCTGGTGCTATTGCTGATCATCATGGTCCTCATCTGAATTTTGACATCAAATAGCCATGCTGATCTGGCGGATCACTGCGCCAAAGAGACGGTTGGACGAACTGACCTCCAAATTAGTGAAATTAACTTCTTAGCACAAGAAAACCAAAATGCCTTTCGCAGATTCAGATGACACTGGAGCTGCTTGATTTCAAGACTTACTGGAATATTTGCCTGTCATTTCTTTGGTGCCTCAATGCTGCTGTGACTCACCTTGCATCCGCTGATGTGTTCCAGGAAACCCATGCACCCATAGCGAAATTCCAAAACCCATGTTAATCTCATCCTTAATGAACTACTTCAAATATTGAAATTGACAAACCACCTCTTCCAAGGGAGCTGCTGTGTCGCAGCCTGACCTGCTGTAGTTAAATGCGGCCATCTGTGGTTTTGAGATGGTTTGCTGACTCACTATCAGTTTTTGAGCTTTTAACTGCCTGCCCATTCCCAAACTCACATGTTCCTGCAAGTAAAGAGTTCTCCCAATATTCCTGCTATGACTACATGTTAAAATTAGTCTGCTGTTTGGTGTCCAGATGGTATTCTCTTGGGTTAAGTGTCTAAAAATGAGTCCCAGAAACCTCCCAAGAGCAAGTGGATCATGACAGAAGTTTTCTTCTCCTAACACTCTGGCAGCAAAAAGTAATGACATTTACAACACAACTGGGTTAACAAATTCGAGTCCACTATGACTCCGAAGAAGTGCCATATTGGACATTGAAAGGTTAACTGTGGGATGAATTCTTCGCCTCCCCTGCGCGTGTTTCCCGGTGACGCATTGTTGCTGGCAGCGGGATTCTCCATTCCTGCTGCTGGCCAATGGGATTCCCATTGCACCCGCCCCACGCCACCAGGAAACCCACAGGCGGGGGCGCGCTGCCAGCGGAACGGAGAATCTCGCTGACGGCGAATTCACACCCAGTTTCTCTCACCGCAGAATCTGCTAGATATGCTGGGTCTCTCCAGCATTTTCTGTGTTTATTTCAGATTTCCAGCAACCGCAGTATTTTGTTTTTATTCCAGCACACCCAGGGCTCACTTGATAAAAGTGACAGAATTGATCAAATGCACTGCTACTAATAGGGGCTCAAAGGTTTCAAACAGAGGCCCGCCGTGCCACTCTAAATTCTTTCCGGACACATTTCAGGTAGAAGGCATATCTGAATATCCCATTCAGCAGAGGAGACTCAATATTTGCATGGTGTATCTGCTTCATTCAACTCTATGAAAAGCACCTCAATGCTCTGAAACTGGTTGTGTTCAAATTCCCCAGTAACCCTGAATGACGTGGGTTAGGAAGTCAAAGGACATTTTACCAGCGTGAAGTTTGAATGCAGCCAGTGCCGTTAAGTGAAAAGCGCAATGTACACATCTCACATGATGCTTCGTTTGTAGTGATAGAAGTCTTGGGTAACAAAGTACTTGGAGCTGGGAAGAGTTATTCGGAACAAGACTGATAGAGCACTGCAGGAGGTCAGTAGCAGCTACATACAGATACACCTTTCTGTGCTGCAGCAGATCAATCTACTCCAGTTGTTTCTCAGGTTACTAACAGTTGCTATTAAGTCTAGCATAATTATCAGTGGAATTCATCTTTGACCCCTTTGATATATGGGTGAGAATATCTCAGGAACCTCCTTGAAATGCCGATACATCAGGTTTACTCAAGGTTGCAAGGAAATACACAGGGAAATTTCACATTTATCAGTCCCGGGAAACACAACATTGAGATTCAGAAACACAAGTGTGAAAAGAACACTATGATCAAAAGCAACATATAAGCACACCTCAATTAATCTTATGGCAACATCCATTAGGTTATATGCAAGTCATTGTGCATCAGTACACATCTACACACATTGTAGCTCTTAATACACATTCTCTCACAGGCACTAAGACACATGGAACATACATTAGCACACTTTAATGTTAAATAAATGTCATTCCATTAATTTCATTCATTATTTGCCGATCCTATAAACACAAAAGGATCTTCATACATTCTTATGTGGATGAGCTGATGCACGATAGCAGTATGAAAATAAATTGGACAACAAGGTAACTACAGGGGCATGAGGGAGGAACTGACAAAAATCGACTGGGAGCAGAGCCTAGTGGGAAAGACAGTAGAACAGCAATGGCAGGAGTTTCTGGGAGTAATTGAGGACACAGTACAGAGGTTCATCCCAAAGAAAAGAAAGGTTATCAGAGGGGGGATTAGGCAGCCATGGCTGACAAAGGAAGTTAGGGAATGCATCAAAGCAGAAGAGAAAGCCTATAATGTGGCAAAGAGTAGTGGGAAGTCAGAAGATTGGGAAGGCTACAAAAACAAACAGAGGATAACAAAGAGAGAGATAAGGAAAGAGAGGATCAAATTTGAAGGTAGGCTAGCCAGTAACATTAGGAATGATAGTAAAAGTTTCTTTAAATACATTAAAAACAAAAGGGAGGCAAAAGTTGACATTGGGCCGCTCCAAAATGACGCTGGTAATTTTGTGATGGGAGACAAGGAAATAGCCGAGGAACTGAATAAGTACTTTGCCTCAGTCTTCACAGTAGAAGACATGAGTAATATCCCAACAATTCCGGAGAGTCAGGGGACAGAGTTGAATATGGTAGCCATCACAAAGGAGAAAGTGCTCGAGAAGCTAAGAGGTCTAAAAATTGATAAATCCCCGGGCCCAGATGGGCTACATCCTAGAGTTCTAAAGGAGATAGCTGAAGAAATAGTGGAGGCGTTGGTGATGATGTTTCAAAAGTCACTGGAGTCAGGGAAAGTACCAGAGGATTGGAAAATCGCTGTTGTAACCCCCCTGTTCAAGAAGGGAACAAGGAGAAAGATGGAAAATTATAGGCCAATTAGCCTAACCTCGGTTGTTGGCAAGATTCTAGAATCCATTGTTAAGGATGAGATTTCTTATTTTTTGGAAGTGCAGGGTCGGATTAGGACAAGTCAGCATGGATTTAGTAAGGGGAGGTCTTGCCTGACAAACCTGTTAGAGTTCTTTGAAGAGATAACAAATAGGTTAGACCAAGGAGAGCCAATGGATGTTATCTATCTTGACTTCCAAAAGGCCTTTGATAAGGTGCCTCACGGGAGACTGCTGAGTAAAATAAGGGCCCATGGTATTCGAGGCAAGGTACTAACATGGATTGACGACTGGCTGTCAGGCAGAAGGCAGAGAGTTGGGATAAAAGGTTCTTTTTCGGAATGGCAACCGGTGACGAGTGGTGTCCCGCAGGGTTCAGTTTTGGGGTCACGGCTGTTCTCTTTATATATTAATGATCTAGATGACGGGACTGAGGGCATTCTGGCTAAGTTTGCCGATGATACAAAGATAGGTGGAGGGGCAGGTAGTATGGAGGAGGTGGGGAGGCTGCAGAAAGATTTAGACAGTTTAGGAGAGTGGTCCAAGAAATGGCTGATGAAATTCAACGTGGGCAAGTGCGAGGTCTTGCACTTTGGAAAAAAGAATAGAGGCGTGGACTATTTTCTAAACGGTGACAAAATTCATAATGTGAAGTGCAAAGGGACTTGGGAGTCCTAGTCCAGGATTCTCTAAAGGTAAACTTGCAGGTTGAGTCCGTAATTAAGAAAGCAAATGCAATGTTGTCATTCATCTCAAGAGGCTTGGAATATAAAAGCAGGGATGTACTTCTGAAGCTTTATAAAGCATGAGTTAGGCCCCATTTAGAATACTGTGAGCAATTTTGGGCCCCACACCTCAGGAAGGACATACTGGCACTGGAGCGGGTCCAGCAGAGATTCACACGGATGATCCCAGGAATGGTAGGCCTAACATACGATGAACGTCTGAGGATCCTGGGATTATATTCATTGGAGTTTAGGAGGTTGAGGGGAGATCTAATAGAAACTTACAAGATAATGAATGGCTTAGATAGGGTGGATGTAGGGAAGTTGTTTCCATTAGCAGGGGAGACTAGGACCCGGGGGCACAGCCTTAGAATAAAAGGGAGTCACTTTAGAACAAAGATGAGGAGAAATTTCTTCAGCCAGAGAGTGGTGGGTCTGTGGAATTCATTGCCACAGAGGGCGGTGGAGGCCGGGACGTTGAGTGTCTTTAAGACAGAAGTTGATAAATTCTTGATTTCTCGAGGAATTAAGGGCTATGGAGAGAGAGCGGGTAAATGGAGTTGAAATCAGCCATGATTGAATGGTGGAGTGGACTCGATGGGCCGAATGGCCTTACTTCCACTCCTATGTCTTATGGTCTTATGGTCTAACAATATTGCAGTTAACCGTACTCAGGTGTCACAGTGCAGATGCTCCGGAAGAAGGCAGCAAGCAATAATTGCCACTGCTTCCGTATTACTTGCAGTTCTTTCTTAATTAATATTGATGTCCATCTTACAAGCTGAAAGGGTGGATGCCCTTTCTGCTGCTACCTTTTAGCCACATTAGAATTCCCCTGCATTTGTGCACAGATAATTGATGGTGGCAGGATAGATGGAGAGAACAGATAATAAAGCTTATAGTACCCTGGGCTATAACAATAGGGGCATAGAGTACATGTGCAAGGAGGTTATGCTGAACTTATACTTGACACTAGTTAGACCTCAGCTGGAATATTGTGTACCGTTCTGGGCACCACACTACAGGAAGGTTGTGGACACAGTGCAGAGTACAGAAGAGTACAGAAGAGTTTTAAAAGGGTTCCAGGGATGAGAAATTTCAGTTATGAGGATAGATTGGAGAGATTGGGACTGTTCTCCTTGGAGAGAAGGCGAAAGGAAGGTTTGATAAAGATGTTCAAAATCATGAGGGGGCTGGACAGGTTAGATAGGGAGAAACCTTTCCCGCTCATAAAAGGTTCATAAACGAGAGGGCACAGATTTAAAGTGATTTGCAAAAGAAGCAAATGTGATGTGGGAGAAAACTTTTCCACACGGCGATTAGTTCGGGTCTGGAATGCACTTCCTGGAAGTAGGGTGCAGGCAGGTTCCATTGAGACATTCAAGAGGGCTTTAGACGACTACTTAAGTAGAAACAATGTGCAAGGGTTCAGGGAAAAAGCAAGATAATGTCACTGAGTCATGATGCTCATTTGGAGATACAATGCAGACACAGTGGGCCAACTGGTCTTCTTCTGCTCCATAACAATTCTGTGTTTCATACAACCATCATTTTTATAGCACCCCATGTGTCAATAAAATTTTGTTTAACTCTCTTTGCTGCCACATTCCGATTGGAGTGAGAGGTGTAAGTCGGAAAAAATTAAGTTATGTAGAATAGCAAATTTAGGCCCATTCAGCTTGAAATCATACTGTGTAATATTGGTGAGAAATTGTTCATGTGAAATACCTTTCTGCATTATTTGAACAGATATTAACTTGTTTATTTGAAACACCTGTTGCTAATTGTGTTTCTCTTTATTTGGCTCTGATATGGCGGCCAATATGGTCGCCTTCCTTAATTTGAATTACGATTTGCTCTAGAGTCGCCAGGTATCTCTCAATACCGCCACAAGGTTCAAACCGAATACTGATCAAAGACTTGATACACCAGTTAGTTAGTTCAAAGTCAAATGCTTATTTATTTACACACACAGTTAAATATAATCATGCACAAATACTACAGACTAATCTATCATGACTGCTAAAACCTACACTTAGCTTTGGGCGCGCCCACTCAGTCAGAAAAACAATGGTCGTTGTTCGGTTCTGAGGCTGCTGGGGTGGAACTGGTACGGGATAACAGCTAAGGACGTCTGTCTGGTAGCGTGCGTTGACCTTGGACTTACTTGTTCTGGTGCAGCTTTTGGGCAGGTCTCTCCTCGGTGAGAGCTGGAGCCAAGAGAGCAATTCTCTCTTGGGGGATCCTTCTTATACCCAAAAGGGGCTTTGTGCACTTTTGGGCGGGCCTTGAACTTGGCCCCAATTAATTGGGCCGTTTCTCGATCGTTCCTATCGATTTCCTCCAATAAAGGGGTGGGTGCCCTGATGGCTGAGCATGTCCTAGGTGGCCGTTGGCCTGCTTTGTTCTGGTCTCCTCTGGCGCCGGAGTGTCTGCCTTAGTATCATTTACTTAAATGTTACTCTTTTATCCCCGGAGATGGCCCATTAGTATGCTAATGGGTTTGCAGTTATAGTCTTGTCTGGGAGCTGCGGCTCTAATCAACAGAAAAACCCTGAACCTGCTTGTTTTCTCAGTATTGTCCATTTTCCCTGCAACTTTTGCAAAGTGTCCATTTTGTAATCGGGAAGTGGCCATCCCAGATGGCTACACACCCTCCTTGTGATCCTCAATGCGAAGCGTGAAGGATGACATTACCGCGTCGTCGTCGTTCTCTGACCAAGCGGGGCACCCATAAGCACTTCAGGGGCTCTACACTGCCCTATCCTATGAAACGCAATTTTTTACCAAAAATCATTTTACATACATGCATCATTATAAAACTCTACTGGGCGCTATGACATTCAGGCATGCATTACAAAATAAAAAACTGGAACCTCTAACTATCCTCAATAAACTATCCTCACTCAAACAATCAACAATAATTCTACAACACTTTAAATGTACAAATAGCAGCAACACAAGTTTCTCTGGCTTGGCAGTCAAGCACAGAGGTTTACATTTCTTTATTGAGCAAAACACATGTAAAGAAAAACGGATTCGCTTTAATTCACTCAAGCGGTTGGGGGGTTTGGTGAAGTCCGAAAATAGGGGACCTAAACATGTATACCGGGGTGCGTGAGCGGGAGGCTCTCCTTCGCCATTTTCTGAGTCTAAGTGTCTGCACGACACTGCAGAGTATCGCAAGTACTTAGATTGATTCTACTATGTACGATAGTGAATACCAGGTTATAAACTTGTCACACCAGGTCGGGGTGTCGGTAACTGTCTCGGGGTTAACTATCTCGGGGTACAGTGTATAGCAGGGGTGGGAATCATTCACGGCCTGTGTGGTAGGGGTCAGGGGGGTAGCGTCCGCGCGCAACTGAAGGGATCCTGCTAAGATCCACTTGCTTCATCTTTCCGTCTTTCTGTCTTCTTTTTCTTCCTCTGGGGTTCTTGAGGTTCCGGAGTTCTATGGACACAAGCATAATATCTGTTATTATCTTGCTTAAGATCTTGTATGTCTGTCCTTTCTGCCAATTACACATTATGATTGGTCACCATCTGTGACTCCCTCATTTAAAATTTTTTTTTTTTTAAACCAAATCTTTGGACAAGACGTCCGAGAAAAATACTGACACAGTGTGAGTCGTCTCGCAGCCTGTGCGATCTACCATCCTAGTGTTTGAGGATAGAAATAGCATACATAAGCAACCCAAGGGTAGCCAAAAACAAACAAAATAATTTTGAACGTAACAAACCAAAATGGGGTGCGTATGGGCCGCGGCGGGTAAGAAATGGGTGGAATCACCGGGTAGGATGGTGATCAGTGCCGTATGTGGTCTACCCGAGCGTAGCTGACCAGAGGGGGGTCCTCAGGCAGGGCGGGTACCAGTGCCGTTTCTCCACTGCCTGAGCCACCGGCAAAAACGGGTAAGAATATGGTCGTCATGGGGGCTGTCTCTCGTGATCAAATCAGGAGAGTAGCTATGAGTGGTGTCTGCCAACAAACTAGTTCCTCTGAACGGTTGTCTGTCGACAAACTAGTTCCTCTAACAGCCATTGGGCGTCAAAAGGGTGGTGGGTGGGGCCATGAAAAACTTTCAAATTCACAAACAACAAACATGTACCTTAAACGAACAAACATAGAACAAACATGGTGCAGGTTGCATTAGAAAGGACACCGTATCTCTCCATCGGTTCCTTTTTTCCATCATGTGGACACCTCATTGCTCAGTAGCGAACAGGGCCGCAAAGGGATTCGTTTGGTGGGAGTCAGACTCTATGTCATCATCTTCTCCCGGCTGCCATACTCTTGACTGGAGTACTTTGGCTAAAGCTGCTTGGGGCGAATTGGGGCCCATCTCATCATTCCTGAAGAGCCTGAATGAATTGGCCCGGTGCCAGAATCGTGGGTCGAGGTTGGAGCTACTAGGTTTTAATCCGTAATCGTCGGGCGGTGGGCCTGGGTCAGGGGCTTTGATGTATGCGATTTCAAAGGGGTCGCTGGAATCATGCTCAGATTCACTGGGAGTGGGGCCTGGTGCAGGGGTGTAATCATAACGTTGGGTGCTGTGGCTGTCGTCATTGCTGTCGCTATCACTGTCACTGTCGCTGCTGGTTGAAGGAAGGGAGAGGCGGAGTCGTGCCTCTGGGGGTGGAGTTGAAGATGTGTCTGCGGACGGGCTGGACTGGCTGGTGGAGGGTAGGAATACATCATCTGTGGGCGGGGCGTGCTTGTCTGCTGCTGCGAGCAAGATGTGGTGTGCATGGTTGTTCTGCGAGCCATAAGCCTTGAGCTGGTTTATGTGGAACCACACAGACTTGCCATTGGGATATGTGATCTTGTATACCGAGGGGCTGACTTTGTCTGAAATGGAGTCCGGTCCGGAAAATTTAGGGGAAAGGAATGAACTGGGGTTGTATAGGGAAAGCATTACTTGCTGCCCTACTACAAACTCTGTGGCGTGTACCTTTTTGTCGAAACAAGCCTTGCTTTGTTTCCTCCTGGTCCCAAGTCTCACAGCTGCTGTGAGCTGGGCTGCCTTTATATTCTCAATTAACTGCTGTACAGCATTTTCATGCGTGAGGGCGGTGACTGCGGGGCTGGCCAAATCCATTCCTAATAAATACTCTGTCCGGTCATGAGAGTGTGGGGGGTGTATTCTGTGGACGTGGATACCGTTTTCCTTAAGAACATTAAGGCAAATGGGAGAACTGAATCCCAGGTGCTGTGTTCTGTTGTACCATTTTCCTGCAAGTGGCTTTTCAAGTCCTCTTCATTCGTTCTACGATGCCGCTTGACTGGGGGTGGTAGGCTGTGTGAAACTTTTGCCTGATTCCGAAAATTGTGAGGACGTTTTTCATTACTCGTCCTGTAAAATGGGAGCCTTGATCGGACTCTATACTGCGTGGGAGGCCCCATTTTGTAAAGATGTACTGTGTTGGTATTTTAGCTGTTGTCTAGGCCGTATTCGTTCTCGATGGAAAAGCTTCCACCCATTTTGTGGCGGTGTCGATGACCACCAACACATACTTATAACCATTTCTGCAGGGGGGTAGGGATCCTATGTAATCTATCTGCAAATTCGTCCAGGGGCCATTAACGGGGCGGGTGTGACTAAACTGAGCCTTTCTTGCATATCTGTCCAGATTGTTCTGGGCACAGATCAAGCAATTTTCAATGTATTGAGTAACTTCGGCTTTTAAATCAGGCCACCAGCAGAGCGGTCTGAGGTGGGTTTGGGTGGGTTTAATGCCTTGGTGTCCATGATTGTCATGGAACTGACAAATAATCTGGTTCCTGTCCTGGCTGGGAACTACATAAATGCCTTCTTTCAAAATCACACCGTCATGTGTGGTGATTGTGTTCTTAAACTTGTCGTACGGGGCTGGGAAGGTTCCTTTTAAAACTTCCTTAAGTTTTTCATCTTCCTTCTGGACCTTTGCGAGATCCTGAATGTTGGTCTGTGAGACCTGAACTGCGTGTACTGGGGTGTTCTCGGGGGGGTTCCAAAAGTAACCATATCTGGAACCTGCCTTCGCTAGGGCGTCTGTTTTAACGTTACCGGGGGGAAAGAACGGTGATGACTGTGAACCTTAATTATGCCATATTTCCTATTTTTGGTTGTGTCTGGGATATGACGGAGTAATGGGGCTGAGGGTAGGGCTTTCCGTCTGCGGAAACAAATCCTCTAGTTTCCCACAGGGGTAGGAATTCCGTTAAACTATTACAGACATATAAGCTGTCCGAATCTATGTCTGTCGGGGTCGGAAACGAGTGAGGGTGGTCTACAATGTACGCTATGGCTGCCAGTTCTGCTGCCTGCGAGCCTAGATGTCCTGGCAACTTTAGTGAAATCTCATCTAGGGCGTATCCCTGCGCGTCCTCTACGTAAATGCCGTTCAAAACTGTGGAGGAGCCATCCACATAAATTTTCAGGTGTGCGCACTTGTCTGTGGGCTGGGGTCTGTGGGGTGTATTTCCTGCTTTTCTGGGAGCTGACTTAGGTATAAATGGGCCTGTGTTGTGTTTTGTGGTGATGATCTCACACTCATGTGGGGTACCTGCATATTGCAAATTATCGGCTAGGAAAGTGTGGGTCTTGGTTCTTTTTACTGTAATGTCCCGTCCCTGTAAAAGAAGGGTCCAACGGGCTGCACGGATTTGGCTGACTGTGCCATCTTTAAGTCGACCGTCTAATAATAGCTGTGTTGGGGTGTGTTCAGTGAGAATGGTGATGGGGTTAAGTCCTGTAATGTAGGCGAAGTACTGTACTGCCCAAAAAACTGTGAGCAGGTGCCTTTCGCAGGCAGAAAATCCTTGCTCGACTGGATCTAATACGCGTGAGGCGTATGCCACGGGGCATAATTGGTCATGGCGTTCCTGGAGGAGCACGGCCGAAAGGGTCGATATGGTTTCGGCAGTAGCCAACCAGTCCTAGAAATGACCGGAGGGCTGAGACATTATGGGGAAGGGGCAATTTGACAATCGAGTCAATTCTCTGTTGCTCGATCTCGCGTTTACCGTGAATGATTACTTTACCCAAGTAAATCACTTTTTCCTGCAAAATCTGGGCCTTCTTAGGGTTGACTTTACATCCAATCTCTTTTAGGAGTCCTAGGAGTTCGGCGAGAAGTGAAATGTGCTCACCCTTTGTGTCTGTCTGTATTAGCAAGTCATCTACATACTGGACCAGACAATCGGGTCGGGAAAATTTTGCTAGTTCATTTGCCAGCTGTCGGTGGAAAATGGAGGGGGAGTTGTGGAAGCCTTGTGGAAGGCACGTCCACATATATTGCTGTCCCTGGAATGTTAAGGCAAATTTATATTGCCACCCTTTATCCAATGGAATGGACCAAAAGCCGTTGCTTATGTCCAAAACCAAAATTTTTTTTGACTGGAGTCCCTGTTTGAGCATGGTCTCAGGACTCATGGCTATGGTGGGGGCTGCTACTGGGGTTACTTTGTTCAGTTCCCGGTAATCAATGGTCAGTCGCCATGATCCATCGGGTTTCCTGACGAGCGAAATTGGTGCGTTGTTTGTGGAGGCTACTGATCTGAGTACGCCTTGACCAAGCAAACTCTCTATTACATTGGAGATTTCTCTCTCTGCCTCTTGGGGAAAACCATAATGCTTTTGAGGTCTGGGGTCAGGACCTGTAATGTTCACCAAGCCAGCTATCTTGTCACAGTCGTGCTTGTGCTGTGCAAATGCTGCTTTGTGTT
Organism: Scyliorhinus torazame; assembly: GCF_047496885.1. Lineage (NCBI taxonomy): Eukaryota > Metazoa > Chordata > Chondrichthyes > Carcharhiniformes > Scyliorhinidae > Scyliorhinus > Scyliorhinus torazame. Next base: position 238,264,316 of record NC_092711.1, on the reverse strand, counting down.
GCTGCAGGACTTCCCTAACCTGTTTGTCCTGACTAATGGCTCGAGGGTCGAACCAGAAGTCTCCTACTGAGCTAATCCTGTTTTCATAGCCTCCAACTGTGAGTGTGGCAGGGGCTCGTGCTGCCTTTGCCATTCTCCATACACATTTATTAACTGGATCGAAAGAGAGGTTGTGGAAGCTCATAAAATCAATTCCTAGGATGTGTTCAGTTTTGTGGGGTAGATCGACCAAAACTACGGGGTGTTTAGTTGTAATGTTCCCTATTTGTATCGCTACAGGGGCTGTGATGTGTCCTTGTTGTAAATGACCTGTAAAACCATTGAGTGTGATGGTGTCTGTTGTGGGCCACGTGTCTCGCTGAAACATCGTGGAGGAATTGAGTGTGGTGCGGGACCCTCCTGTGTCCCAAAGAAATTCTACGGGCGTCCCCGGACTTTGCCTGCTACGACCGGCCTACCGGACTTGTCCCAAAGGGTGTCACAGATCCAAGTTGGGGAGCCCGAACACCGTCGGTCGGTGCCATTCATGTCTATGTTCTCTGAACGGGCGCTAACGCTATGGATTGGCTTTGCCCTATTCTTATTTAGGGTGCCTGTCTGTTGGTTTCTCTACTGCTTTTGGGGCGCGTTGCACTCTCGTGCAAAGTGTCCTAATTGTCCACAGTTGTAACATTCCTGGGATTTAGGCTGTTGTGGGCTGTTCCTGCTCTCATTTACCCATGAGGGGTTCTGGTGCGCTTTAACTGGATTCATGTCTGTCTGCTCTTCCTCGGGTTTTGCAAATGCGGTTTTGCCTTGGACTGATTGCTCCCAAGCGCGGGACAATCTTTTCAAAACCCATTTCTCATTGTGGGCCTCGTCTGAAGGGTCGTAATTTGCGCAAGCTCTCTGTCCTGCCTCTGTCGCATGAGAGACTAGGGTTCGAATCCATTTGGCCATATTATCTGCAGGCAAATGGGCGCGGGCTAACTCTCCGAATACCACTGTAAAATGTATCCACAAGCGTCCAGCAAACGCTGTGGAGTGCTCTGTCTTCTTTTGCCTACACTTGTTTAGGCCTTCTACGGGGTCGCCTCTAGAACATAGAATGTTACAGCGCAGTACAGGCCCTTCGGCCCTCGATGTTGCGCCGACCTGTGAAATCACTCTAAAGCCCATCTACACTATTCCCTTATCGTCTGTTATAGCCGATCGCATCTAGGATCGTTGTGTGCATCTCTTGGAGTGTGCCTCCTCCTACATTCTGTGGGTCGGGAAGGGATGCCACGCCTGAAGTGTCGAGGCTTAAAACTGTGAGCTTTACTTGCTCCTTTTCGTCCAGGCCGTACAGTGTAGCCTGCTGTTTAACTATAGCGAATAAATGGTGGGGTCTGATGTGAGAAGGAACAATGTAATCTTTCCACACGCATTCCATAATTGGGTCATGGTTAACGGGGTTGTATATAGGAAATCTGTGTTTCCTTCTGCTGCGGCCCTGCGGTGTGTGGTTACAGGGTTCATGGGGGTGTGTTCTGCCTGTTCAGTCGGGGGTTGGGGGCTTTTCTTTTCCGGGGTTTTTCTTGCGTGCATGTCCCATGTATGTATCTGTGGGCAGTTTCATTTAACTTCTGCCAATCGGGGCAGTTTTCCTGGTCTAACTGGGGTCCAAACGTACTTTGAAACCCATTCTGGACAGAAAGCAGAGATTGCAATTCTGCAATTTGCTTCCGGCACTTTGCGTGATCTACAGAGCTCTGCCTTTGTTCCATCGTGGAAGTGTGGAGGGCTCATAGGGCTGCTTTTAAATCATTGCACTACTTCTGCAATTTCTCTACCTGTTGCTCGGTTTCTTGTCTTACCAAGACCGCACGTTGCGTGTCCTGGTAGGCCTTATCATATTGGGTCTGAAAACTACTCAAATGGGCGAGACAAAATTAGTGTGCCCACTTGGCATCATCCACCTCTCTGTCCTCGCTGCTAACTTTTCTCTTAAATCCTTATTCTCCTTCTCAAACTCGCTCACATCTCCCTCACTATTTCTGTCTCTCTCCTCAATCTCTCCACGGACCTCCTCTGTGCCTCGCAATTGTGCCAAGCAGGTCACGATTGCCATCGGCTTGCGAGCTTTCCCCAAGCTCTTCTTGTGGATCTCTGACAGGTTCTCCCACCAAGTATGTCCTATACTCCCGGGACCTGTTTCACCATTCGTGCAGAATTCACTCCAAAGGGGCCATCCTTTCCCTTTGAGGTATTTTCTGATTTCCTCTTCCCATCCGGGACACTGTCCTACTCTACTGCGACCTCAAATTCTTGGGGGTTCATAAGGCGTTCCATTGCCTTCTTTGCCATTTTCTCTATCTCTGGGTTCTCTACTGAATTTGGAACAGGGGGTAATAAAGTGGTGATGTAAATACGCGAACGGCTTACGCTATTTTCCGGCCTACAAAACTCCCGACAGTTTTACGCAACAAAATCTCTAAGGTTTACCTTATATCCCTGTTAGTACGCATGCATTAACACACTTCCAAATCTCAGAGGTTTGATTAGTATCATTCTCACACTTGTGGTTTTTCTATTTCCAATTGGATTCCAATTCAAATTTGGGTTCTCTCAGAGTAACTAGGCCACCTCTAGGTCGAATCCTGCCAGAGGTCACCAGTAAATGTTGCTAATTGTGTTACTCTTTATTTGGCTCTGAATATGGCGGCCAATGTGGTCGCCTTCCTGAATTCTAATTACATTTTGCTCTAGAGTCGCCAGGTATCTCTCGATACCGCCACAAGGTTCAAACCGAATACTGATCAAAGACTCGATACACCAGTTAGTTAGTTCAAAGTCAAATGCATATTTATTTACACACACAGTTAAATATAATCATGCACAAATACCACAGACTAAACTATCACTACTGCCAAAGCCTATACTTAGCTTCGGGCACCCACTCAGTCAGAGGAACAATGGCTGTTGTTCGGTTCTGAGGCTGCTGGGGTGGAACTGGTACGGGATAACAGCTAAGGATGTCTGTCTGGTGGTGTGCGTTGACCTTGGACTTACTCGTTCTGGTGCAGCTTTTGGGCAGGTCTCTCCTCGGTGAGAGCCGGAGCCAAGATAGCGATTCTCTCTTGGGGTTCCTTCTTAGACCCAAAAGGGGCTTTGCGCACTTTGCGCACTTTTGGGTGGGCCTTGAACTTGGCCCCAATTAATTGGGCCGTTTCTCGATCGTACCTATCAATTTCCTCCAATAAAGAGGTGGGTGCCCTGATGACTGGGCGTGTCCTAGGTGGCTGTTGGCCTGCTTTGTTCTGGTCTCCTCTAGTGCCGGGGTGTCTGCCTTAGTATCGTTTACTGAAATGTTACTCTTTTGTCCCCGGAGATGGCCCATTAGTATGCTAATGGTTTGCAGTTTGGGTCTTGTCTGTGACCTGCGGCTCTAATCAACAGACAAACCCTGAACCTGCTTGTTTTCTCAGTATTGTCCATTTTCCCTGCAATCTTTGCAAAGTGTCCATTTTGTAATCGGGAAGTGGCCATCCCAGATGGCTACACACCTTAATTAAAAAGGCAGAGCATTTCATAAAGCATTCAACATGTCAATAATACCATGCAGCAAAAATGTGATTTTGTTTCAGCTAATTTCTCACTGCCAAATAAATTCCTTTGTCCCGCGGCTACAGGAGGATTTGGACAGACATAGTGAGAGGGCAAGAACATTGCAGATGGAATATAATGTGAAAAAATATAAGGTAATCCACTTTGGTAGAATGAAAAAGAATTAATCTTTATTGTCACAAGTTGGCTTACATTAACACTGCAATGAAGTTACTGTGAAAAGCCCCTGGTCGCCACTTTACAGCACCTGTTTGGGTACACAGAGGGAGAATTCAGAATGCCCAATTCACCTCACAAGCACGTCTTTCGAGACTTGTGGGAGGAAACCGGAGCACCCGAGGAAACCCATGCAGACTCGGGGATAACACGTAGACTCCGCACAGACAGTGACCCAAGCCGCGAATCGAACCTGGGACCCATAGTGCTGCTATGCTACCGTGCTGCCCACATGCACAGAGTATTTTCTAAATGGTAAGAAAGTAGAAGGTGTAGATATACAAAGGGACCTAGGTGTCCTTGTCCATGAGTCACTGAAAGCTAACATGCAGGTTCAGTAAGTTATTCAGAAAGCTAATGAAGTGTTAGCCTTTAATGCAAGAGGATTTGAATGCAGGAGTAGTGAAGCATTGCTTTAGTTGTATAGAAGCTTGATCCACCTGCATCTCGAGTATTAAGTGCAGTTTTGGTCCCCTTACCTCAGAAAGGACATTATTGCCATAGAGGGAGTGCAATGAATATTCACCAGACTTGTCCCGGGGATGGTGGGACTGTCTCACGAAAAGAGATTGGGGAAACCAAGCCTTTCTTTTCTAGAGGTTCAAAGAATGTGGATTTATCTAATTGAAACTGACAAAATACTTAGAAAGGATAGTCAGTGCAGATGCAGGTAAGGGGCGGGATTCGGCGGGGCAGGCAACTCCGGCGCAAAGGAGTGGCGTGAATCCTCCGTACCTTCAGTGGCTAGGCCGGCGCCAGAGTGGTTTGCGCCGTGCCGGCCGGCACGCAAGGGGCATGGCATCACGCCAACCGGTGCGCTCAGCCCATCCCGGGCCAAGAATCGCCGGGGGGGGGCCCCGGAGAGCGGCCCCCGACCGGCGCCGCACCAACTGCGCCGGCGCCAATTCTCCACTCTCCGGAGAATCGGCGGACTGGCATAGTGGCGGCGTGGTGCAGGTCCCGGCGATTCTCCGGCCCGGCCCCAGGGTGAGCGAATCCCATCCTGGATACCTACAAATGGGGATGGACTGCAGAAATCTTGTGATGTGTCAAAACTTATGGGAGGAACAAAGTTATTGATGTTGGGGGAGAAATGTATAGGAAACCTGAGCCTTCTTGCAGCTAAAGGTGAAAAGGAAAACATGGAAAACTATAATAAGATGCCTCTTTAACAGGGAAAAGTCACATGTTTAAAAACCTGAAACATTTGTTGGATATGGTCGCTACGTGTGCTTCACCGCTTGCCAGAAGTCTCCTAATTTCCATCATATTTAGAGCATCAATGTGTTCACTGGATGCACTTTGCCATGCTCAGCATTGGAGCAGATTTCGATCTTCACACTCAAATAATCTGGGAAGGTAGGAGCAAGTGCACAATGCAGTTAGTGGGCGGCACCGTAGCACAGTGGCTAGCACTGTTGTTTCACAGCTCCAGGGACACATGTTTGATTCCTGGCTTGGGTCACTGTTTGTACGGAGTCTGCACATTCTCCCCGTGTCTGCGTGGGTTTCCTCCGGGAGCTCCGGTTTCCTCCCACAGTCCAAAAATGTTAGGTGGACTGGCTACGTTAAATTGCCCTTAGTGTCCAAAAAGATTAGGTGGGGTGGCTGGGTTACAGGGATGAGGTGGAGTTGTGGCCTTAAGTAAGGTGCTCTTTCCAGGGAACGGTGCAGACTCGATGGGCCGAATGGCCTCCTTTTGCACTGTAACTTCTATGATTCTATGGTCTCAATGTATCCTTGTTAGTTACTGTGTTTTTCACTAACAAAACCCCTTGGGTTTGTAAATTCGACAGCTGACTTGAAGTTTAAAATGTTACGGAAATAGAAGCCCTTGTGGTGTCCATGATGCATTCATGTGTTCTGTACAAAATGTATTTCAGAATTTTCCTATTTGATTATTGAACATTAATTTGATGTTGAAAATTTGACATGGTCGCAAAGTAATGTGAATGCACAATACAGAGTGCCTGGCACAAAAATTATTGAATGCAAATCCACCTTGAGGTGCTACAATGCATTTGATTTGAACTGGTGTATGTATTTCCATAGAACCCAACAGTGCAGATGGAGGCCATTCGGCTCATAGAATCTGCACCGACCCTCTAAAAGAGCACCCTACCTAAGTCTACTTCCCTGCCCTATTCCCGCAACCAGACCTAACCTGCACATCCCTGGACACGAAGGGACAGTTTATCATGGCCAATCCACCTAACATGCACATTTTTAGATTATGGGAGGAAGCCAGAGCACCCAGAGGAAACCCACACAGACATGGGAGAATGTACAAACTCCACAGTCACCCAAGGCCAGAATTGAACCCGGGTCCCTGGTGCTGTGAGGCAGCAGTGCTAACCACTATGCCACTGTGCTGCCCTAACTCACTCTTTCACATATCTGTCTGCCATGAGTTATCCCATTTAAGCAATCCAGAGAGCCCCTACAATGTAGAGGGAGGCCATTCAGCCATATTTGCATTGGCGAATGACCAATATAAGCATGCAAATCATGGGCGAAATTCTCCGGTATCGGCGCGATGTCCGCCGACCGGCGCCAAAAACGGCACAAATCAGTCAGGCATCCTCCGCATCTTGGGGGGGCTGAGCCCCAACCTTGAGGGGCTAGACCTGCGCCGGACTATTTTCTGCTCCGCCAGCTGGCGGAAAAGGCCTTTGGTGCCCCGCCAGCTGGCGCAGAAATGACATCTCCGGGCGGCGCATGCGCGGGAGCGTTAGCGGTCGCTCACGGCAGCCCCGCGCATGCGCTGTGGAGGGAGTCTCTCCCGCCTCCGCCATGGTGGAGACCGTGGCGAAGACGGAAGGAAAAGAGTGCTCCAACGGCACAGGCCCGCCCGCGGATCGGTGGGCCCCGATCGCGGGCCAGGCCACTGTGGGGGCACCCCCTTAGGCCAGATCGTCCCGCGCGCCCCCCAGGACCCCGGAGCCCGCCCGCGCCACCTTGTCCCGTCGGTAAGGTAGGTGGTTCAATCCACGCCGGCGAGACAGGCATCCTAGCAGCGGGACTTCGGCCCATCCGGACCAGAGAATTGCGAGGGGGGGGGGGGGGCGCCAACCGGCGCGGCGCGATTCCCGCCCCCGCCGAATCTCCGGTGCCGGAGAATTCGGCAACTGGCGGGGCCGGGATTCACGCCAGCCCCCGGTGATTCTCCGGCCCGGCGGGGGGTCGGAGAATCTTGCCCCATATTGTTATCAGACTGCTTCATCAAGTGTAAAGTACCAGCTTAAAAGTTAAAATTGCAAATCTATGCATGGCTAGTGCTAATGAAAGAACAGTGAGAAACAGCAAGTGTAAATGATCAGCTGCACGAGATAAGAAAGCAGATGACTGTGTGTTGTTCCCACACTCAGTAAGCATTGCACTGCATTTAAATCAGGGCCAAATTGCAAAAATTGCTCTTTTTACTTCAACGGCATTAAGTGTTAACCACTGTCCTAGGAGTGAAAAATAGTAGCAGCAGAAATGTTCACTTATCTCTTTACCATATTGTCAAAACGTGCACTTTCAAACCAATAGAGGGTCATCTGTAACATGCTCATCGATATCTAATACTGCAGCAACCACAATGAAGGCAATCTAGTAGGATAACATTTTAAAACTATTTCAAAACTATAAAGCTTAATGGAAGCCCTTAACTTCCTGGCTCCCCAGCATCAGATCTGGGGAGTTAGCCAAATCTGCTCTGAGGAATCCATCTCGAAAGCTCCCAAATAAGGGTTTACATATCAATTGCCCAGAAGGCATAACTTCTCCTGGACAATTGAGCGAGGCTGGGAACCATCTGACAAAGTAATTTAAATTGCTGACTTTGGATGGTTTAGTCAGTGTTACACTAATAGTTACTCTGAAAGGTAGAAGAAGTGAAGGAACTGTTAACTTCAGAGTAACGATTTTGCACCCAGACACAGCCCTGCGTGGGACACCCTCACACACCTGAAACCCCAGAGGAATCCCCCAATGGCCTCCCACTAAGCACTGCCCCCCTTCACACAATATTTCTCCCCTCCCCACCTACATGCTTTAAACTGACCCCCTCGACCCCCCGCAACCTTACTTGACCGACCCAGCTGTAGACCCCTGACTTAAGCTGAACCCACAGCCCCGATCTGACCTTGCAATTTAGAGAAGGCAAGTTGGTACAGAGTGACAATCTAATGCTGCTTGTCGTTTTGAGGAAATTATGACCCATTAACTGTACCTCTAGATATCTTTTTTTGTTGATATTGTTATATATCTTTAAGGGATATCAGCATAACATCACATGAAGGGAAATGTGTCATGTGATCCAGTCTTAGTTTCACTTTTGCGTTGAGCAGAGCACACACACAGCTTTGATGCATAGAATTACTACAGTGCAGAAGAAGGCCCTTTGGCCCATTAGTCTGCACCGACCCTCCGAAAGAGCACCCTACATAGGTCCATGGCCACACCCTATCCCCGTAACCCCCAGTAGCCCCACCTAATCTTTTGGCCACTGTAGAAAATTTAGCATGGCCAATCCATTTACCCTGCACATTCTTGGACACTAAGCACAGTTTTGCATGGCCAATTGACCTAACCTACACATCTTTGGCCTGTGGGAGGAAACTTCAACATGTTTGCCCAATCCTTTATGTCTTGTACAGTAAGTAAGCCCAAAGATTACATTACTATAATAATACAACAGCTAACACAAAGGTTTTGTAGCTTTCAAATGCTTAATAATCTTCACAAACATGTAACTTTACAAAGTAATTCAAGTGTCGGCAGAACTTTATTCAAAACATTGATGTCAATTAATTATTATCAATGTGAGGTATGCATTTAAAACCCCAGCAGTAGATATGGAAACTTCTGGAACAAAATTAAATCAGCTAAGTTAACCCTAAAATGCAAAAAGCTACATTTGATAATACAGGGATTATGAAAGTGGTGGCTCTTTTTTGGAAAGACAAGTTCAAACCAATGATCCTGGGCCAATGACCCTTTATCCATGCCTATCAAATGTTTTCTACTGAAGAGTCACAGTTTCAGAGAGGTTTCTGCAGACAGCTACCACTTGTGTCGTGTCTTTTAGGAAAAAAATATCTTAAGATGCTTATCAGAATGTATCAGTGTTGGACAATGGAGGGATTCCTCTGGCTCCTCCTAGTTTGAATCTCTCCAATTAAATCCATTGGTGCAGGGACAGCTGTTGCTTTAATTCCACTCCCTTCATCATATGGACAAATTTGGGGCTGATTTGAAGAACAAAACATTGTCTGACCACCTCCCATTGACATTCAATGACATCAGGGGCGAATTTCTCCCGAAACGGCGCGATGTCCGCCGACTGGCGCCCAAAACGGCGCCAATCAGACGGGCATCGCGCCGCCCCAAAGGTGCGGAATGCTCCGCATCTTTGGGGGCCGAGCCCCAACATTGAGGGGCTAGGCCGACTCCGGAGGAATTTCCGCCCCGCCAGCTGGCGGAAAAGGCCTTTGTTTCCCCGCCAGCTGGCGCGGAAATGACATGTCGGGGTGGCGCATGCGCGGGAGCGTCAGCGGCCGCTGACAGTTTCCCGCGCATGCGCAGTGGAGGGAGTCTCTTCCGCCTCCGCCATGGTGGAGACCGTGGCAGAGGCGGAAGGGAAAGAGTGCCCCCACGGCACAGGCCCGCCCGCGGATCGGTGGGCCCCGATCGTGGGCCAGGCCACTGTGGGGGCACCCCCCAGGCCAGATCGCCCCGCGCCCTCCCCAGGACCCCGGAGCCCGCCCACGCCGCCTTGTCCCGCCGGTAAATAGGTGCTTTAATTTACGCCGGCGGGACAGGCAATTTATCGGCGGGACTTCGGCCCATCCGGGCCGGAGAATTGAGCGGGGGGGCCCTCCAACCGTCGCGGCGCGATTCCCGCCCCCGCCGAATCTCCGGAGCCGGAGACTTCGGCAACCGGCGGGAGCGGGATTCACGGCAGCCCCCTGCGATTCTCCAACCCGGCGGGGGGTCGGAGAATGACGCCCCAGAATTGTGAAGTCCCCTTCTCCGTCAGTCATCATTGACCAGACACTTAACTCCACTAGCTACGTATATGCCAGTTCTAGTTGTAATGGTCCTTCCTGTTGATTCCCCTATTTCCCCTTTCTTTATTTTTGCCATTATAATTTTTGGAAGCACCTCCCAAACCCTCAACTTTCATTTCCTAGAAAGACAAGGGCAGGAGGTGCATGGGGACTCCCACCACCTTCAAGTTACACTCCACACTGAATTTGACATGCGTCATCATCCCTTCATTGGCACTTGATCAAAATGTTGGTACTCCTTAATTAATGGAATGGCTTTATCATAGACTGCAATATTTCAAGGAGGCTACGATCAGATTGCAAACGTTTGTAATACAAAATCAGTAATATTACTGATTTAATGGCTCACCTTCTGACTTCCTAAAATCTCTCTACCACTGATAATGGAATGCCTGGATGGATATAGCCCCAAGAAAGCTAAAGATGCTCAACAATATTCAGGGATAAGTAGCCCACTTAATTGGCACTTCAGCCAATGGCTTAAACATCTGCTCCTTCTACCATCGGTGTACTAAAGCAGCATTTGCAAGATGCACAACTGAATAGAACTTCTTTATCATCCGGAGGGGGGGGGGGGGACAGGATTAGTATTGTGATCGGGAGGGGGCCCGTCTGCTCAAACTTGCAATTCAGGGATTCCAAAAGAATCGAATAATCTCTCCCCCATGCATATGCTTTCATGGTTGCACCTGGCCACCACTCCTAGCGCAAATGGAGACCAGTCCCAATTCTCCGCTGGAGGGAGCACTTAATCCCCAAAACAGAGAATCAATGCCAATGTAACATTGGAGGAAGAAATCCAGCTTCCAAGATGTATAGGGACAGAACTGCAGCAATTAAATGATGAAGGATTCCCCAAATTGGAATAATGTAATAATTGATCACTTCAGATTTCAAAGATATACTTGGATCAATATGTCATTATTTCAACAGTGATATTCAGTAACACATCATAAAGTGTATCTACACATACACTGGGCGGGATTCTCTGACCCCGCGCCGGGACGGAGAACCGCCGGGGGGTGCGCGATTTACGTGAAGCCACTCCAATGCAGGTCCGCCGATTCTCCAGTCACTGGAGAATCGGCGCCAATGGCGCTGGCGCGATCGGCACGGCGCTGGTCGGGGACCGCTCAACGCGGCCCCCCCGGCGATTCTCCCCGCGCAATGGGCCGAGTGCCCGCCGAGTTAGTCAGTGTCCCGCCGGCGCCATTCTCATATGGTCCTACCCGGTGGGACCTCTGTTCATGTTGCGGGGGTCGACCTGGTGGGGGCGGCAAATCCAACCCCAAGGGGGGGCATCTACGGTGGCCTGGCCCGCGATCCGGGCCTAGCGATCGGCGGGCGGGCTTATCCCGGTGGGGGCCAATGTTCTTCCGTGCCAAGCTCCTGTGGCTCTCCTCCATGTTGCGTCGGGGCCGATGCGGAGAAGGCAACCCACGCGCATGCGCGAACTTACTCCAGCCGTAGCGCGCATGTGCGGACCCGCGGCGCCCGTTTTGACGTCCGTATCGGCAGCTGGAGCAGTGTGAGGCTCTCCAGTGCCGTGCTGACCCCCTGTGCAGCACAGGATCGCTGATCATAGGGGCCAGATGACACCTTCGTAAAAGGCTCCGGCGTTTACGACGACGTCAACACTCAAGGAATCTCGCCAAACATACCCAGTAAAGAAACTTTCTCCCAAAAGGTTCAACTTACTTGGAAGAAATGAAAGATTCTCAGAATTATACTGTCCATTTAAGTGGAAATCCAAGTGGTAGGTTACTTAAAATAAAAGCAGAAAATGTTCGAAAGACTCAGTGGGTCTGGTAGCATCTGTGGAGAGAGAAACAGAGTTAACGTTTTGCATCCATATGACACTTCTTCAGAGCGGGTTGGTAACGTGCACTGACTTTCTTTAAGATTTTCTTTTCAGAATTATTTGCAAGCTGTCTAAATGTTTAAAAAGTGATGGGTGAGGGCAGCACGGTGGCGCAGTGGTTAGTACTGCTGCCTCACGGCGCCGAGGTCCCAAATTTGATCCCGGCTCTGGGTTACTGTCCGTGTGGAGATTGCACATTCTCCCTGGGTTTGCTTCTCGCCCCCCCAACCCAAATATGTGCAGGGTAGGTGGATTGGCCACGTTAAATTGCTCCTTAATTGGAAGAAGAAATAATTGGGCATTCTAAATTTATTTTTAAAAAGTGATGGGTTAGATTTTTCAGCCTTAAATTTTGGAGTATTAAGAAAAATATCTGAATTTTGCAGTTCTCCTCAGAGGGTTGTAAATCTTTGGAATTCTCTATCTCCAACATTTGTGAATGCTACATCATTGACTACATTTAAGGCTGCGATGGGGCGGCACGGTGGCACAGTGATTAACATTGCTGCCTCACGATGCCAAGGACCTGGGTGCGATCCCGGCCCTGGGTCACTGTCCATGGGAGTTTCTGAATTCTCCCCATGTCTGCGTGGGTCTCACATCACCCAAAGATGTGCAGGGTAGGTGGATTGGCCACACTAAATTGCCCTTAATTGAAAAAAGTAAAGAAAAAAGAAAAATATTTCAGGCTGAGATATACAGGTTTTGGTCTCTCAGGAAATCAAAGGATATGGGGAGTGGCATGAAACTGGGATTGAGGCAGAAGATCAGCCATGGTCACACCATACAGAATGGGGGAGCAGGCTTTAGGACTGTGTGGTCTCCTCCTGATCGCATTTCCTTTGCTCTTACATTTGGATTTATTTATCAAGTTGGTCCAGCTTGACTGGAGAAGGTGAAAAAAACTATCAATGGAAGTGCATCTCTTCCATCAATGTTCAAGATTCATTCTCATGGGTCAGCTACTGACGGTGTTTATTCAAATGTCTACAAAATGAACCTTCCTGCTTCTCTTATTCAGAATGACAGCTAGGTTGCAAGATGGCTAACTGGACGGAAAGGTTACCTGGCAAAAAGAGTGGACATTGGATAAGAATCTAGAATATGACATGACGCCCAAATTATAATGTGACATTAGTTTAATACAAAATAACTATCATTTCTATCTGCGCTTCTACAATCTAAGAAGTAACCTTGAGTCTCTTTATGCCTTTTTAGAAGGATGTTTCTTTATGCCCTTTTAGAAGCTATACACCTCAACTGCATCAGTTGAATTAAATCAATGCAAAACTAAAATCACCACTAAAAACTTCAGATTATACTTGGTTGGTGTAAGAGAGGAAAAACAAAAGCGGTTTTAAGTCATCAGACAGCATGTCAGATGTAATGAAAGGCAAAGGAAGGAGCTGACATTTTGGGTTGCATTTTCCTGACTTTGTTTTTAATGCCAGGCATCTTCATTACTATGTTTACAAACCGAAAGTGAGAGTGGTATGTCATCCAGTTCAATCTGCCAGAAAGCAAACAATTAATATCCCACCTCTGGGTTCACTGCCCATTATGGGTGGAGGGCAGGAGGAGAAGGTGGGAGGGTGAACTGTTGGGTCAAATTTATGGAATAGCTGGCAGTCTTCTTTGTGGCTGCAGTGAGAGTGCTCTGGAGAGACTGGAACACGAGAGGGTGGACCAAAATGGAAGAGTGACAGTGTTTCACAGAATTCTTCCTGGAGGTTGTGTTGGAGGTGGTGAAGGCACAGGGACATGTTCCATTTCCTGAATGGGTGGGAGGGAAGGGGGGAGAAGGAAGAGGTGGCCAGCCAGCATGACTAACCAAGTTGGAGTCACATGGCATATCAGCAGCGATGTGGGTATAATCTTCAAAGTGTTTCAAAGACCTTTTGAGGTATGTCAAGGTGAGTGCCATGCAACACTCAGTGGATAGCGATGAATTTGTCACATGCAATGCATGGAACAGCTGGAAGTCACATGGTTTGCAGCAATGCAAAGGAATGTGTCCATTTGTCTTGTACCGAAAATGCTCTGAGGCAGAGTTAACCGGATAAATGGTTGCTCCTCTTTCCAGTGTGAGGAGTATCAAATGTGCCTGTGCCACACGATGCATGCATGGACCCTTTATATTTAGCAAACTCTTGTTCTTCACCTTCTGTGAGGAGGGCACGAACAATGCCAAGGACAAACTCGCACTGAAGGTAAAGCCACCCTCCTGTCAATTCTGACAGCAATGGAAGAGGGTGCCACAGAGATCAGCAGGGTGATAGCAGACAGGGTTGTCACTGAAGCTGAAATGGAAGTGCAGGTGAGTATGTTCTGGGAGCAACGGCGACATGAAGGCAAAACACGTGAAAGGGGGTTGTTGATTCCAGCAAGCGGTGCTGTTCCCATGGGGCTGGCCAATTCCACTATGGGACCTCACAGTGGGCCAAATTGTATCCATCCGAATAGGAGACCCACTCAGCTACCAGCCCACCCCCACAACCTCACCCTTGAGCCCATGAGGAGGCAGCCAATGTTTTAGCTGGCTGTCACCCTACATGGCAGAGGGCCACCCACCATTGGTAAAATGGGATCAGTTGCCATTAATTGACCACTTAAGAGAATCATTTAGTTTCTGGGTAGGAGAGCTTTCCACCATGTTCCCCATTGCTGACAAGATAGCTTGGCAGCAAGAATATGATGGTTACTCCACCCCTATTGTTCTTCACCACATCGCACTAAACCCTTCCCTGGAAAAGCAGCTGGAGGCAGGGACACATCGACAAGTCTATCCAGCACTTTTTCTTTTTTTTTCTCACTTCCCAATTTTCTCGGCACCACACTCCCCTCAGTCCCACTGCCTCCAAGGGACGAGGGAAAACTGCCCTTTAGCTTTGAAGGTGTTCAGAAAACCAATTTCCCAGAGCAGAAGAGAAACTCCTTCAGTTATAACTAAAGAGTATTGCTTCTTACAATTGTTTTCATTTTTATTCATTATTCGCACAATATGGAGGGTGTGAGTTAATATATATTGGGCGAATCTCAAAATTTTCAACAAGTAGATCAGACAATTATTTCTCAAAATTGCTGCAACTTCAAATTACCAAACTGCAAAGCATATTTTGGTGATGCCGGCAACAACTTACATTTATGTAGAATATTTAACAGAGTGAAGCATCCCAAAATGCTTAAAATAAACGACAGCAATAAAACACTTCTGACATCTTCTTGACCAGAGAACGGGAAATCGGAACAAATGAATAAAAACTTCATCACTGAAGTAGATTATAGCACTTTAAACGAGAAAAGGGGCGTTGAGATTTAGGGCAGGGAATCCAGAGCTTGGGCCCCAGGCAACTGAAAGCACAGCTGCCAATGGTGGTGGACTAAAATATGGCACAAGAAGCCAGAATTGTGGGGGGGGGAATGTAGGAAATTCGAGGGGTTGTAGTGCTGGAGGAGGCTAAATGGAAGGGAAGGTTTAGGCTATGGAGAGATGGATGAATCAGATTTGGAACAAGTTAAGATATATTGCAATGGAATTTTGGATGAATACACAGTTATGTAAGGTGGAATTAGGAGGCATCCCTGGAGAACAATGGATTGTCAAGTCTAGAGGTAGCAAAGGCATGAGTGAGGTTTTCAGTAACAGATGAACTGAGGCAGAGTTGGAGTTGGACAATATTATGGAGCTAGGCAGTCTTGATGATAATGTGAGTATGTGAAGGGAAACCTACCTCATGATCAAACGGAACACCAAAGTAGTGAATGTTTACCATCCCAAGTCCAAAACATTAATTCCAGGTTAAGCAGAGTTTCACTTGCACTTCTGTCAATTTGATCCATTGCATTCGCTGCTCCCTATGTGATCTCCTCTATATCGGAGAGACCAAACGCAGACTGGGTGATTGCTTTGCTGAGCACCTTTGGTCTGCGCATTCAGGACCCTGACCTTCCCATTGCTTGCCATTTTAACACAATTCTCTAAGGCCCACATGTCTGTCCTTGGCCTACTGCAATGTTCCAGTGAAGCTCAACTCAAACTGGAGGAACAACATCTCATCTTCCGGTTAGGCACGCTACAGCCTTCCGGTCTCAATATCGAATTCAACAACTTCAGATGATTAGCTGTGCCCCACCTCAACTTCCTTGTTTTCATCCCATTTCATTTTAACTGTCTTTTACCATTTATTTATTTCTTGTCTATCTTTATATATATTTCCTCCCTATCTTTATCCCCCCTTTCCTTACCATTTCTCCCCTTTGCTTCCCTTTCCCCATCCCCACATCTACATCTGTCACAGTTTATCCTCTGATGTTAGTTTCTCTGCTGTTTGGCCTTTCATACTTTTGTTTTCTCTGGGGACTGCCATTAACACTCTTTCCCCTTGGTTTATGTGGCTATTAGCACTCTGTTCCCTTGGTTGCTGTGGCTATGACGCATCTTTCATTCTCTCATCCCACAGTATGAATATTTCCCACATTTTTTTTAAGCATTGACAAAGGGTCATCTGGACTCGAAACGTTAGCTCTTTTCCCTCCCTACAGATGCTGCCAGACCTGCTGAGATTTTCCAGCATTTTCTCTTTGGTTTCAGATTCCAGCATCCGCACTAATTTGCTTTCAACCAAAGTAGTGAATGGTTTTGCTCAGATTCAGCAAGTTACCAGGAACGGAAATGGCAGTCAGGGAATGGAGCTTCTGGTGGGGACCAAAGATAATGGTTTTGCTCGTTTCAAGATTTAACTGGGGAAAATATCTGCTCATCAAATACTGGAAATACTGGATGTTGGAAAGGAGTGTGACAAATCAGAGATGGCTGATACGTCCAAGAGAGTGGCCATGGGATAGCGCTGAGCTTTGTTAGCATGCATATGGAACCTGAAGTTGTGTTTTTGGATACTATCACCGAAGGGTTGTATGTAGTTCATAAATAAAAGGGGACAAAGGAAAGATGTGTGGTGATCTCCAGTGCGAGAGTAAGAAAACAGCTATTGCTGGCATTTCTCTGGTTTCCATTAGATATGCAAGGATGGAATGATGCACACCCAGCAATAGAGAAGGGGTATTAGAGGAGGATGCGGTTATCAACTATGTTGAAAGCCATAGATAGGCCAAAAAGTACTCAGTGCTGCAATCAACCTTCCTTTGTCTTTGTTGAATATGTATCTATAATTGGTGATGGTGATTGATGATCAACCTAACCAACTGGTATGAATGAAATTTGCTGATAAATGCAAACAGAAAGATTAACTTAAATTTCAAACTGTTATGAAATCAGCAATGCTTAAAAATAAAACTCGAAAGCTGGCCATCGGTGAAGTACTTTAACATTCTCAGATGTGAACAGAGATAAACATTTTTTTTCTTTTTTAGAGATAAACATTTCTGAGAGACACCAATTAGCCAGCACTCTGATTGATCTATTATGACATCTTCTGGTTAGTTACTGATGAGGTTTCACTACAAACTGGCAGCAGACCCACTTGATAATCACTTTGTACGCTAAAGAATGGCAGACCTGCTGTCTACAAATACTTAAAAGGCCATCTATGAAGACACATCAGAAACAAATCCTAAAGAAAGCCAATAAGAATGTGATTACTGTCAGAATTCCATTTCTGTACAGCCATCACCATGAAGGTAAAAGCAGGTATTATTCTGTTGCAGTGCCATTCAACATAGCAACGGCTAAGGGCACTGATAACATCATGGTTGTAGCACTGAAGACTGTTTCAGAACTAGCTGTGCCCAAGCCAGATTGTTCCAATACAGCTGCAACACCGGCCTTTACTTGACAAGATGGAAAATTGCCCAAGTATGTGCTGTTGACAAAAGGCAGAACAGATCCAATCCAAAGAGCTACTCTCAATCATGAGCAAGGTGATAGAAAGTGTCGTTGACAGTGCTATCAAGTGCCACTTACTCACCAATAACCTGCTCGCTGATGCTCAGTTTGGATTCCACAAGGACTGCTGGTCTCAAGACCTCATTACAGCCTTAGACTAAACATGGTCAAAAGAGTTGAATTCCAGAAGTAAGGTGCGAGCGAATGCCATTGATACCAAGGCAGCCTTTGATTGAGTGGGACATTAGGGACCTTAGTGAAATTGAAATCAATGGCAGTCAAGGGGAACACTCTACAATGGTTGGAGTCATGGCTTGCATAGAGGAGGATGCTTATGAATGTTGGAGGCCAATTATCTCAGCTGATGGATATTGCTGCAGGAGTTCATCAGGGCTGCATCCTAGGCTACAATATTGTGGCTACAAGAATAGACCAGGAGCAGAGACTGTGACATAGTGGTTAGCACTGCTGCCTCATAGGGCTAGGGATCCGGGATCGATTCCAGCTTGGGTGACTGTCTGGAGTTTGCACATTCTCCCCGTGCCTGCATGGGTTTCCTGCGGGTGCTCCGGTTTCCTCCACAGGCCAGAGATGTGCAGGTTAGGTGGATTAGCCATGATAAACTGCCTCCTCGTATCGAAAAGACGTACCGGTTAGTGGATTAGCCATGATCAATGCGTGTGCTTACATGGAGAGGGCGGGAGACTGGGCATAGGTAGAGTGCGCTTTCAGAGGGTTGGTGCCGACTTGAGAAGTTGAATGGCCGCCTTCTGCACTGTACAGATTCTATGGATTTTTACAGTTGGTGTATCTTCCCAGGACTTGTCCACCATCTACAAAGCACAAGCCCAGGGTATGATGGAACACTCTCCCTTTGCCTGGATAGGTGCGGCTCCAGTCGTGCTACAGAGGCTCAACACTATCCAGGAAAAAGTAGCCAGCACCTTGGCAGTCCATCTATTACCTGAAGCATTCACTCCTTCCACTGCATTGTGGCAGTAGTGTTTACCATATGCTTGATTCTACTGCAGCAATTCAAAGTTCCTTCAACAGCATCTTCAAAACCCAAGACTTCTGGAGGTGATCGTCCAGAGGGTTCCCCTCCAAGCCACACACCATCGTGACTTTGAACACTGTTTCTGCACTGCTGGAGGACGAACATCCTGGATCTCCCTCCTTGACAGCACTGCCCCTGTGCCAACACCACATGGGCTGCAGCGGTTCAAGAAGGTGGCTCGCCACCAAATTTGCGTGGACAATTAGAGATCGGTAATAAATGCCTCAAACAAATGAAAAAAAGAACAGCTAAAGCTTCTGAAGAGCTGGAGGCACTTTCAACTTGTCTAATTTCTCAGTATTGTCCAGTAAAATGGAAAACATCTGGAAAAAAAGTGCCCCCCCCATCTGTAATCTATTGTTTACAGACATAGTAAAAGTAACCAAAGGAAATATCTTCCCATGGACAAGAGCCTAATGACTACTCCAATGGAAGGTTTTTCTTAACCAGTGAGGAACTCATTATCATCCAACTCATTTATTTACTGGGCTAGATTCTCCGGACCCCGAGCCACGTGTTTCTCAGTCGTGCGCTGTTCGCTGGTGGCGCGATTCTGTCTTCCCGCCGATTGTCAATGGGTTTTCCCATTGTACCCACCCAGCGCGTCACAAAACCCGCTGGCGGGGGTGCGCTGCCGGCAGGAAAACTGAATGGCAATAACCGGAGAACTCCGGCCACTCTTTTGGATTTGGTAAATTAAATGAACAACTCTTCCTCTCGCCTTTGCTACTGTGTAACAGCCCTGGTACACTGGGATTTACCAGTCACATGGATTATGAATTCTGCATGCAGCAAGAACAAAACTGTTCTGAGCCTTTTGTGAATGTTTCCCTTAAAATTGCTACTGGAAGTTTCTCAAAAATAAAACAGCCATGCAACTTTTTGCAAGTTAAGTTTTTGTGGAACCAGAAGAAGCATGAACAGGGTGTCCTGTGAAATGGGAGACAAAACTGAGGGAGGTGGCATGCAAGACAAATCCGCAATTCAGTGCCTCTTGTTGGCATTGCTTGGACCGATGTTTACGCAAATGCCCCCTTCTCCATAACCCGCAATACCCTCAAAATTGAAGGGAACCTTAGATGAACTCAGAGGTTGTCCTCACGCCTTATGTCTTCCAACACAGCCACAAGTAGCACATACCATCCAACTGAACCTCCCAACTTGAAGCAAACCTTTTGCCAATGGTAGACCTTAGCCAAATGCATTGAATTGTGCAAGATGTGTGCCTGCATGCATCTTAAAATTTGTCATATTTCATGCTTACTGTATGAGAAAATCAGCACTAAAAGCTGAGAAACAAAATGTTACTTTGCTCAGACAGGCACAAACCTGGGGCGAAATTCTCCCCCAACGGCGCGATGTCCGCCGACTGGCGCCAAACACGGCGTCAATCAGACGGGCATCGCGCCGGCCCAAAGGTGCGGAATGCTCCGCATCTTTGGCGGCCTAGCCCCAACATTGAGGGGCTAGGCCGACGCCGGAGGGATTTCCGCCCCGCCAGCTGGCGGAAATGGCATTTGTTGCCCCACCAGCTGGCGCGGAAATGCGGCGCATGCGCGGGAGCGTCAGCGGCCGCTGTCAGTTTCCCGGCGCATGCGTGGGAGCATCAGCGGCCGCTGTCAGTTTCCCGCGCATGCGCAGTGGGGAGAGTCTCTTCCGCCTCCGCCATGGTGGAGGCCGTAGCGGAGGCGGAAGGGAAAGAGTGCCCCCACGGCACAGGCCCGCCAATTTTATAGCCCTCTGTGCATTTGTATCTTCAATGAGGAGGATGTGATTGATTGCTGAACTTGCTCTCGTACTGTAGTCAATAACTGATTTCACTGACGATTATTCAGGTCTAATCATAGCACTAGATATCATCATAGAATGTTTTCCCATCAACCCTGCAAGATAATTAATTTTGATAACTATTTGACAGAGCACGATTATAGCTTATTGCCTTCAGGAAATCACTTAAAAATATCAGTAGTTTTCATAAACAAACTCCAATCATCAGTGCGTATCTTTTTGATCTCTGGTGTGTTTGGCAGTTTATAGGAACGGGATAGGGTTGTGCAAATTATTGATGGTTTAATGTCTCTGTAAATCTGTGTAATCTGTTTTCACAACCTTGATTCTCACAAGCCACTTAAAAGAACACCTTAGTCTAGAAATGAAGTAAGCAACTATTATACAAATATGAATTTCGAGCTTGAAGAGCCTTCTACATTTTCAACAAAACTTCTTCTTTTAAGAACACAGAAACAGGAGTAGGCCATTTAGCCCCTCAGGCCTGTTCTGCTATGATAATGACTGATCAATGACCTAATTCCACATACTCCTTTTTTCCCAATGTCCTTTCGTACTTTTGATTACTCAAAACCTATATGCTGAAGTGAGTTTCAAACTACAAGCACTCTTCGAATGAAAAAAAAAACTTCCTGAAAATCCTTTCCCAGATTGACCAACGGAGAATGTTTCTTTGCATTTACTGTATCAATTCCCTTCAAAAGCCTAAAAAATTCAATCAAATTACCATTTCTAAATTCCAGGAATATAACACTCTCTCTCCATAAATTAACGCTTGCTGTCTCGGTATCATTCCAGTAAAGCTACTCTGCACTCCCTCCAAAGCCAATATATTCTTCCCAATGCATAATGCTGAGCACTGTCCTCAGTATTCCAGGTGTGGTCTTGTCAGAATTGAGTATAGCTGTGGCAAACTTCCGCTGCATTATATTCTGCCATCCAAATATAAAGTTCACCAGTCCATGTGACTTTCAGATGATATTCTGAAGCTCCATTGCTCCTGGCTTTTCACAATTTCAAAATTATTCTGATCTATCGCATTTCTGAATTGGATGCTCTTACATTTGTCTGTACTGAAATCAATTTGCAATTCACTTGATCAACAAATTTGGGCGTTGAGGTTCACAACGGCACAAAACGGCCCCTATCCCGACCGATTCAGGGCCCGATAATGGGCTAGGAGCGGGGGACGTCATTTACGCGCGCCAGGCCTTGTCGCCGCGTAAAGGTGGCGCCGCATACATGATGCGGCCGGCGCCGCATAACTGGCGTCACCCGCGCATGCGTGGTTTCCGTCCTCTCCGAGTCCGCCCCACAAGAAGATGGCAGACGGATCTTGTGGGGCTGCGGAAGAAAGGAGGTCCTCCTTCAGAGAGGACGGCCCGACGATCGGTGGGCACCGATTGCGGGCCACCCACATTTGGGGTACCCCCCGGTGAAGGATCCACCCCCCCCCCCCCCCCCGCAGACCGCCCCGCCCCCCGCAGCGTTCCCGTGCTGTTCCCGACGGTAGCGACCAGGGGCGATATTCTCTGACCCCACGCCGAGTCGGAGAATCGCGGGGGGCTGGCGTGAATCACGCCCCCGCCGGTTGCCGAATTCTCCGGCAGCGGGGGCGGGAATCGCGCCGCGCCGGTTGGCGGGCCCCCCCCCCCACGATTCTCCAGCCCGGAGTCAGAGTCAGAGACTCCCTCCACTGCGCATGCGCCGTGAGCGGCCGCTAACGCTCCCGCGCATGCGCCGCCTGGAGATGTCATTTCCGCGCCAGCTGGCGGGGCACCAAAGGCCTTTTCTGCCAGCTGGCGGGGCGGAAATTAGTCCGGTGCGGGCCTAGCCCCTTAAGGTTGGGGCTCTGCCCCCCAAGATGTGGAGGATTCCGCACCTTTGGGGCGGCGTGATGCCCGACTGATTTGCGCCGTTTTGGGCGCCGCTCGGCGGACATCGCGCCGATACTGGAAATTCCGCCCCAGGTGTGGACGCCGCCGGGGGGAACCCGCCATTTTGGGCTGGCCGCTCGGCCCATCCGGGCCTGAGAAAAGCAGGGGTGCCGGAGAATCGCCATTTTGGGTGTCTCGGGCGATTCTCCGGCCTGCGGCCCGCGGAACTCGACGGGGCCATTCCCGCCGCTTGGGAGAATCGCGGGAGGGCATCGGACCGGCGTCGCGGGAAATTCTGGCAGCCCAAGCAATTCTCCCAACCGGCGCGGGAGTGGAGAATCGCACCCATGGTTTAGTAATTTTATGCTTCCATCTATTCTTCTAAAAATACAACCTTTTGTGTCATTGTAATACAGGGGAGGCTCTCTATATATTCCATCATCTGAGTTACGAATAAATATGGTGAATAGTTGAGACCCAACACAGAGCCATCATACCGATCACATCATACCAGTTAGATTATTCATTCCGTTAACGCTACTTTCTGTCTCCTTTTGCTCAGCCAATTTCATCACCGGGTAAATAATTTGCTCTCAATTCCATAAGCTTCAACTTTAGCTCACAGTCTGTTATGAGGGAGTTTATTAAATGCCTTGTGGCGGTCCATATAAGTAACATCGATAGACATTTTCTTGACCACTATTTTAGTAACCTCACCAAATCAGGTTCATCAGGCAATGCTACCTCTCTCTGATCAACTGATCAAAAGTTCGGTCTCCTTCCAAAGTCAAAGAGAAAGATTTGCATTTTTATGGCACTTTTATCTTAACTACCGGATGTCTCAAATTGCTTTCCAACTGAAGTATTTTTGACATGTATTCACATGTTGTAAGCTCCTCCAAACAGAAATAGATGATGACCAGATAATCTGTTTTTTGTGATGTTAATTGATGGATAAATGTTGGTCAGGACACAGGGATAATTTATTCACTCATCTTTGAAATAGTGACATGGGGGCTGGATTCTTCGTCGGCATGATCCTCCGTTTTGCCGGCAGCTCATTCATGCCCGCAGATTTCCCGACAGTGTGGGGGTACCCACAATGGGAAATCCCATTGGCATTTGGGATGGAGGATCTTGCTGCCGCCGTGTGGCGCCACACCAGAAAACAGGTGCAGCGGGACGGAGAATCCCAACTGGGATCTTTTACTCTCACCTGAGCAGGTGGCTAGGGCCTCAGGTGAAAGACTCATCTGAAAGACAGTGGGCTAGATTCTTCATTTGGGAGACCATGGGCGCGATTCTCCCAGCCCCGCACCAGGCCGGAGAATCGGCGCAACCGCGCCACGCCGCCCCGGCGCGCGAGTTAGCGAGGTGCGGAGAAGCGGCGCCATTTGCACCAGCGCGTTTGGCGCAGCACAGGTCGTGGGCTGCTATCTGCGGCCGGGCCGTCGATTCTCCGGCCCGGATGGGCCGAGCGGCCGCGTGGAAACGGCAGAGTCCCGCCGAGCGGCCGCGTGGAAACGGCAGAATCCCGCCGGCGCCGTTCACCCCGGGTTGCTGCCGGTGGGAACTCTGCGCGAAGGGTCGAGGGGCGGCATGTGGGGTGGGGAAAAGCACTCCTTCACCGGGGGGCGCCTCCGATGGGGTCTGGCCCGCGATCGGGGTCACCGATCGGTGGGCTGTCCTCTCCCCCTCCCCGGGCCTACTTTGTTCCGCTTCCGGCCCCAGAACCCCCACGCCATGTTGTGTCGGGGCCAGAGCGTTCCGTGAGTCTACCGCTCATGCATCGGTTGGCGCTTCGCCACTGCACATGCGCGGGTTGGCACCGCCCCCATTCCGCGCCAGGATGTAAGACTGGAGCATCGTGAACCGCTCCAGCACCATGCTGGCCCCCTGTGGGGGGCAGAATCCTGACTGCCCACGCCCGTTTTGTGCCGTCATGAAATGCAACGACGTTCACGATGGCGCGAACACTTAGTCTCCATTTTGGAGAATCGCACCCCATGTTCTATCTTGAAACCAGTTTACGATTCCACTGGGGGTGCAAGCCAGCAAGCAATTCAGTGTTCCACGCCGTACAAATTTATATATGGTGTGGAATATGAGGAATTCCCAGGGAATCCCGCTGTCGGGTTGTCATCTTGAGCGAAGCTGACACTGCCAGAATGTAAAGTTGTACTGCCAGGGTGCCAGCTGACAGGGGGAGTGCTAAGGTACTGCCTTGTCCTGTCCCCGGCCAACGAGGGGGCTCCAATGGCCTCCAAAATCCCCCCGAGTGGCCTTCAAAAATGGTCTCTAGTTATGGAGACCAGGACTAATCGGTGCCCAGTTGAGGTCTTGCCGTTGTGGACGGTGCTCCCTGGGCGCCAGTTAAATGCGGCGTCAAGATGGTAATTAAATATCATTACCTGTATCACATGCAATGAGGGCATGATCCAGGTCGCACCAGGTGTCACAAGTCAAGTGACTCGCGCAAAGCCCAATTTGGGCCTCGCCCCGATTCACCCGTCGTGCCCACCTCTGTGCCGGGCGCAGCGCGGTGGTAGCATCGTGCCGATGGACTCTGGCCAGTTCCCACCAACAGATGTTTTGCAGATTGGTTAATACTTCAATTGTTTCCCTTTCTCATCTTTTCAATAGCAGGGTTTTAGTGTGCAAGTTTCCGACCGAATAAAAGGTTCCCGAATTGAGAGAAATTTGGAAAATTCCAGCTTCTGCAAAAGCCTCACCGAATTTCTTTAAAACCCGCGCGCGGTTAGAGAGCATCTAGCCCTTGTTTTTTGTCAAACTTTTGTTCCATTTTCTTTGTTACTGTTAATTTGCTTATGTAATTTATGGTGAATCCCTGTTCCTGATTCAATGTTTTATTTCTTCGGATGGTTGGAACAGTACCCGAAACCTTCCGGCTGCTAACGCTGGCGGATCATGCGGTCTCCCCGACGGCGCACCCCCTTAGTATTTCCCGGTGGCAAGGGGTGCATTCAACTGGAAACCACGTTGACAACGGCAAAAGCAGTAGATCCCACCACCAGGCAATGGCGGGCCCTCTCTTGCCACCTGGTTGTGCTGTGAATACTACCCAGTGTCTTCTTGTTCCAGTGCAATTAGCGATGAAAAGTACTTCCTTAACATGTTCACTATTTCCTTACGTTAATTTATAATATCACCATTATCAACTTTCTAAGGATTCTGCATTGCTTTTAATCACCTTTTTATCGAAAGAAAGTGTGAAACTTTGGGTCTGATTCAACGGAAAAAATTCAAAGTGTCATTTTGGACGAATTTGGTGGGGTGTTTCTCGACGGCCGCATTGGTGAGTCGCGGCTCGTTTTCAACGGCACTTAGTGCCAAACATTAACCCCCATGAGATTCCTACCATTACTGGCTCCCTCATCATCTCATTTGCAAGATTTGTGCTCACAAGAGAGAGCTTTTAAACGCTCCCTCATCACTCACTCCAAGTCATGGCAGCACGCAGGCCTGAACCTCGCTTTGGCAAAGTCGTCCTGGCCAGGCTTCTCAATGTTATGGATGAGAGGCGGGCCACCGTTTCCCCCTGAGGGGGCAGGAGGACCAGAATGCCGCCTGGGAGGCAGTGGCAGCGGCTATCAGTTTGGGCAGCATGACAAGGAGGACCACGGTTCAAAGTCGAAAGTAAACCAACAACCTCCACCGGGCTGCAAGGGTAAGTCACCGCCTCTCTCCTGGCATCAGTTCCGCCTGCTACCCCTCAAATTCCAAAATGTCCATCCCCACCAAAAGATCACCGCTGACACCTCGCATGCTTTGTGCTTTCTGTTCAGCACCCCTTGGCACCCACCAGCACTACCCCTTCATGTCCAGCTGCAGTGCCTACAAATGCCACCTGCTATAGACCCCCGACCCATCAAGCGTGTAGCACAAAATGTCCTCTCTTTGTGACCACTGGAGAAAATAGCCGATGACAAGCGGGAAAGGGCCGGCCAAGATAGGGGAGCGGGATGCCAGCGATCCGAGTCCTCACACCTTATGAGGGACTGGCCCTTGAAATCGCGGGATTGTCCGAGGAGAGAGAAAACACTGACAGTGAGGAGACCCTATGGTGCTGACGCTCCTAGAGTTCAGGCATATTGTTCAGGCATCCAACTTTGTTTGACATACTGTGCACTAATCATCCTTCAAGACATGGCACGGGTGTCCACAAGGAGGCACTTTTTGTTTATTAAATGGTCAACAGTAACAAAGATTTAAAAATCAACGATATAACATTCCACATGTCACACTAACCATTAAACAACAAGGAAATGTCACCATTCCAGCTTGGTACTGTTATGGGTGAGGCGTTTTCAGAACCCCTAAAATGTATCATGGAGTTCAACCAACCTCTCCCTTTCATGGATTGTTGCTTTTGAAGCACGCGGCTTGTTCTCCAGGTGTGATATTACAATTATGGACACGTGGGTTTTTAAACACAAACAATGTTTATTCCATGAACTAAACTTAACCTCTTAAATAAACATTGGATCTCTTAACACCCCTTACTTCAAAGATAACCCCAAAAATATTACAACACTAAATAATCCTTCAGTTATTCCTTTCAACATCCATGAGACTTAACACCTTTAACAGAAACATATCAGGTTAAAGGCTTTACTATTATGAGTTTAAATCACCCAAATGATCCAGAGATAGTCTTTCGTGGCAGAGATCATAGCAGATCCAGCTCACTGCAAAACACAGACACACACCCAAGCTCTTTTCCTCAAAACTGAAACTTCAAAATGGCTGAACTGAGCTCAGCTCTACTCACTCCCTGACATCACTGTTTTCTTAAAGGTACATTGCTTAAACATCCATTTCTTAAAGATACTCTCACATGACAGTACCAATACAAAGCTATATCAGCTCATTGTCACAAGAAAAGCCAAACACACGGTATCACCCTCATAGGTTCCTCAATAGAAATGGAGGGTAAGTCTGAGAATGTGTTATCATGTCCAGAACTTTGTCAGAGAAATTCTCTGTCCTTCAATGTGTCACTTGCTCCACGTATCAGTGTCATTCTCCATCCAGGAACCGCAGCTGTGCAGGCCCTCCCACATGGCCTAATTTCACTGGATTCAAATCCTGGCATCCATATATTCTACTGCCGCTTAGGGTGCAGTTGAACATCCTTGACTTTCAGCGTGTTTAACCAGCGGTGATGGACCAGTTACATGCAACACTCACTACAACAAAAGCATCAGCAATCTGCGAAAGCAGTTCTTCAACGGCGTTAGCAGGTCACGAATTTGGATCAATGCACCAGGTTCTGCAGCGTCTTCTTACTTCAAACCGGATTGTCTTCTTGACTCATATGTCCCCCTCAGTCCAGTGTTCTAGGACCCAGGAAGGAAACAGCAACAGCAGCCTCCAGGCATTTGCAACCAAAAGCAGCAGTAAGCAGAAAACACAACCTGCAGCTGTGAAGCGCTCTCACAACTAACAAGGCTAATTCCTCATTTGAAATAGCCTTCAGCTGTGAAGCTAGGGTCTGCTCACAGTCAAAGGGGGTTAAATTGACTTTCAGGATAGAAGCCACAGACAGCTCTGTCCTGGAAGCATTTGGTCGGACAGATGTGCTGCAGCTGTGGTTGCCCCTGTTATGGGCCTCCACAATATTTAAAAATGGCTTGAAGGCCTCACAGACCCAAAGTCCCTCACCCCTCGGCACAGGGGTGACCTCCGACCTAGAATGTTTCAGCCCGCTGATCAAACCAAACCACCCTGAAGACTCCCCTCCCCTGAGCACTGGGGCAGCAGCTCCGGTGCCCTTGAGCTGCATGCCAGAAAATGGAAATGGGTACTCACCTCCTCGGTTCCCCTCAGAAGCCATTGTGCTATTGTCATGTTTTTAAAAAGGAGTACTAAACGACACCCATGCAATTTCTCGCTGGGGAGTTGGGTAATTCCTGGGAGACCGTTAGATTCAACTTCCATCACACTAATGAGTTGAAATGAATAAAAATGAGGGTTAACGATATTCTCATCATTTTTGGGCGAGATCGGGAACTCGCCATCGGGAGCGGGCCGGGCAGGCTGGAATGTCATTTTTGCCCATTCCTGCTATTCACCCAAAGCGCCCCAATCTGTGCCGGATGCAACATGATGGTTAAATCACACCCACTGTGTTTATTTCAGTGCCCCTTATTTATTATTTATTCATTCAAGGGAACAGCAGCTTGGGCTAGGTCAGCATTTTATATGTCCATTCCTAATTGCCATTCAGAAGGTGATGGTGAGCTGCCTTCTTGAACCGCTGGAGTCCATGTTGTGCAGCGACACCCATAGTGCTGTTCGGAAGGGAGTTCCAGGATTTTGACATCAGACACCCAGCAACAGTGATGAACCTGTGACACAGTTCCAAGTCAGGATGGTGTGCAGTTTGGATGGGAACTCACAGGTTGTGGTGTTCTCATTTAACAGCTTCCCTTGAGCTTTAAGGTGGTAGAGGTAGTGGGTTTGGAACGTGATGCCTACGGAGCTTTGGTGAGCTACTGCAGTGCATTTTATAAATGGTACACACTGCTGCCACTATGCATTGGGGTGGAAGTAGTGAATGTTTAAGGTGGTGGAGGGGCTCAAGTTTCTTGAATATTGTTGGAGCTGCACTCATCTAGCCAAGTGAAGAGTATTGAATCACACTCCTGACTTGTTCTTTGTGGCTATGGACAGGCTCTGGGGAGGCAGGACATGAGTTGCTCTCCACAGAATTTCCAGCCTCTGACCTGCCCTTCGAGCCACAGCATTTGTTTGGCTAGTTCAGTTCAATTTCTGGTCAATGGCAAACCCAGGATGTTCCAGTGGGGAATTTGAAAATGGTAATGCCATTGGATGTCAAGGGGAGATTGTTAAATTCTCTCTTGTCAGAGATGGTCATTGACTGGCTCTTGTGTGGTGCAAACATTACTTGCCACTTATCAGGGTCAGCCTGAATATTGTCCAGGTCTTGTTTTGTACGGGCATGTACTGCTTCAGTATCTGTAGAGTCACAATGGCGCTGCACATTGTGTAATCATCAGTGAACACACCCACCTTACAATGAAGGGAAGCTCATTGATGAAGCAACTGAGGTATAGTGGGTTGGTGATGTGACTTTTGATGCATTCACTCAGATTTGGTAGGTTCCAGGAAGCTAGTTGCTGAAAAATTCAAAGTGGAGCTAATCTTAGAAATCTCTTACCAACATTTACTCACAAAGTTGCACTGTTCTGAGCATGTAGCTCCTCCCCAACTTCCACAGTTTGTCTCTTTGTATTTATAGAGGCACAAGTGAGTCCCCAGTCAATGCCTCCAATTCAACACAATTAATAAATAATTAACCATCTTGGCCACCCAAATGTTGTTATTGAATTATTTTCTACATTGCTGCACTGTCTTCGTTGTGACACTCTGAGCATTAACTGACCATTCCCTTTTGGGCTTCTGGTTGAAAGGTTTCTGCCCGAGATGGAAATATGGCCTGACACCTCCCTGTCTGACCAATTTCTCCAGAGTGGCGGGACTGGGAGGTGGGGGCGGTTCTGGTGAGGAAAGTCTTCCTCCTAAATCCTAAAGTTTCCAAAGCGACATATCTGCTGTAGCTGAATATCTGCAGGTTATCAGAAACATGTTCAGATGTGTGTGCAGCTGGCACGATAAAAATAAATAAATAATCTCTGTCGTCACAAGTAGGCTCACATTAACACTGCAATGAAGTTACTGCAAAGTCCCCAAGTCACCACATTCCAATACCTGTTCAGGTACACAGAGAAAGAATTCAGAATTCTCAGCTGGTATGGGAATTGAACCCACACTGCTAGCTTGATTTTGCATCATAAGCCAGCTGACTAGCCCACTGAGCTAAAGATCAAAGAACATGTGGTGAGGTATAGTATAAGGATGTGCAATCTGAGGCTTGAATGCCAGGGTGTGCGACTGTGAGTGGGCGTGGTGCATTGAGCAGCGTGGTGGGCTGGAGGTGTGATGTGTGGATGCATTCAATCAACTTTGATAAACTCCAGAAAGCTAGGGTGGGATTCTCTCATCGCATGGCAGAATGTCCGAGCTGTCGTAAACGCTGTCGCGTTTTACGACGGCGTCACCGTCCCGACCCGACGACTAATTCTGGCCCACAAAAGGGGCTAGCACGGGTGTGGCGGGAAGCATGGGAGGTGTGGCGCCGCGTCGCATAAAATGTGCCCGCAAAGTCCCGAGACTGGCGAGATGGACGCCCCCTGCCGAGCCGCCCCGAGGTTCCGTGACCATGACCTAGAGACGCTGCTGGACGAAGCGAGGAGGGCGATCCTGTGCCATAGGCATGGCC
This sequence comes from Scyliorhinus torazame, assembly GCF_047496885.1. Taxonomy (NCBI): domain Eukaryota; kingdom Metazoa; phylum Chordata; class Chondrichthyes; order Carcharhiniformes; family Scyliorhinidae; genus Scyliorhinus; species Scyliorhinus torazame. Next base: position 238,233,705 of record NC_092711.1, on the reverse strand, counting down.
ACCAGCACCCTGCCAGCACAGTACGGAGCAATTGGCGTGAGGTGGGCGTTGCGGTAAGCGCGGTGGGGCATACCCCACGGACGGGCGAACAGTGCCGCAAGAAGATGCATGACCTGACGAGGGCAGCCAGCTTGAGTACACCGAGACGTGCCCCTGGCACCACCCAATCCCTACCAGCCACACATGTGACACTAACCCCCCCCCCCCAGGAGTGTTGCCAAACCCCCCAACTTGACCCTCATGGGCTGCACACCCCTGAGAGCTGCAGTGGCCGGGTGCCCAGTGCTCCCATGCCATCATATAGGTGACATCTGCGCGGGATGCTGTGTACCGACGAACTCTGATACTTTGCTGCCCCCCCCTAGGAGAAGACCGCCCACAACCTCAGGGAGCATGCGAAAACTGGAGGGGATTCACCTGTACTGCATCCCCTCACAATACACGAAAAGAGGTCACTGGGCCTCGTTGGCGGAGGCAGGGACCAGGAGGTTGCCCCTTGCCAGGTCAGAGGCGCATCAGCAATTGAGGGTCCCCTGCCTGCCTACACCGCCCTCGCCCCCCCCAGCACATACCCTCATCCCATTCCCCCCCGCCCAGTACACACCCTCACCCCCTCCCCCCAGCACACACCCTCACCCCTGTCCCCACCCAGTACACACCCTCACCCCATTCCTCCCCCCCCCCACTACACCCCCTCACCCCAGTCCGCGTGTGTAACAAAACATGCTGCATTGTGTGTTGCAGGACCTGCCGCCGATCGTCTCAGCCCCAACAAGTGTCAGACTTGATGAGGCTTCTGGGACACAGACTGGTGCGCACCACACAGCCGTACCAGTACAGCAGGTGAAGGTAGGAGCAGCCGAGGAGCCAGATGGCTGGAGGGCAGCCCAGTCCCAGCAACTAGCTGCCGCCCAGACAGTTCCCGGTGCCCTGGACTTTCCAGTCCCACTCACAGACCTGATGCAGTTAGAAACACAGGGACTAGATGACGGGATGGCGGCCAGCTTCCAGCAACTGCAGACGCAGGTGGGGAAGTCCATCCGCGTCCAGGGGCAGGGAGTGGTGCCAGTCATGGCTGCCACCCAGGCCGACACCGCACGGGTGGCGTCCGAGCTGGAGGCAATGGGTGTAACGGTTTTGGCCATGGGTCAGGTTATGCAAGGCGTGGGGCTTCATGTGCACACGTCATCCGTGGCCCAGGACAGGGCTGCCCTCTCACAAGCGGCCATGTGCCAGAGCCAACTGGACATCTCAGCCGCGCTCCGCAGTCTGGCCGAGTCTGAGCAGACCATCGCTGAGAGCATCGGCGGCCTCGCCCAGATGCTGGATGGCGTCGCACAAGCACAGAGGGAGGTGGCGCAGGCCCACACAGAAGTTCCATCGCTGCTAACATTCAGAACCTGGTCGATACCACAGCCAGGTGTCGGGGGTGCCTCGGGGCTTGTCTCCACTCGCATCCCCATCCCATAGAGAGGCCTGGGGGCCACCGGGCACCCCGAGGGAGGAGGAGATTCTGGGGCCCATCCCGGTGACTCCTGCAAGGGAGGTCCCGGAACACCACGGATCCTCGGACTCCCCCCCGTTCCGTCCCTGGCACATCTGGTGGGCAGTGGGCAGAACAGGGTGGCACCAAGCCATCCAGCACACCCGCGGAGCAGCCTGGTCCATCCAAGCTGGGCCACCCCAGGAAACGCCCGCCAATGGGGAGCCAAGTCACAGGGCAGGAGTCTCAGCAGTCCGCCTCCACTCCTGCTGTACCGTCTGGGGAAATACCTAGACGTAGTGGTAGGGCCCGTAAGGTCAAGAAGTTTGACACCTAGTAAGATGGCACGGGTGAAGGGCACAGTATAGTTATAGGGGCTAGGGCACTTGTATGTTACCGTTACAATTAAACTCACTGTTACACCAATGCAAGATGCCTCTGTTCTATGTCCGGCGGCCGCGGGGTCGTGAATGTTACTGATTGGCACTGTGTTCAAAGGTCGGTGGAACGGTGAGCCCAGGTGGGTGTAAATATTCACCCCTCTGTACTCGGCACCCTGCCGCCAGCTACCCAACATGTTCATGAGAGTGTCCGTAACGCGTACAGGGACTACCCACGTGGAGGGTGTAGATGTGGCCATGAGTCAGACAATGGCTAACGATTTTGAGCTCACAGCTCATCGCAGAGCGGGTTGTCATCATTCACCATCGCATTGAACACACCCGCTTCCACAGGCAATCGTGTGAGACCAGCTCGTTGTGCCGCAGTTGGAGGGTGCTGTGCATGTGATGGTGTGGGAGGTAAGGGAGTCGGGTGGTGTGGGAGGTGAGTGTGCTGGGTGGTGAGGTGGGGCGGTAGGGTGGTGCCAGTGCCCCTGCTCAGAGAGCCCCTACCCCCCCTAGTTGGCCAAACATGCGGCTGTTAACGCCTCACGTGCTCGCTGGCCAAGCCGGTGGAGTTGTGCAGCCTCCCGTCCATATCCAGGCCCCATGCTGTGTCTGTTGCCCCCCTCATACCCATCCTCCTCATCTGGAGAGGTGTCCCCTCCCGTGGCCTCCCCCTCTGCCTCCTCCTCCTCCACCTCCAGCACATCACCCCTCCGCTGGGTAATATTGTGGAGGATGCAGCTGACAACAATGATGCGGCCGACCCTCTCCGAATGGTACTGGAGGGCCCCTCCAGAGCGGTCTAAGCACCTGAAGCGCATCTTCAACAGGCCGAAGCACCTCTCGATCACAACGCTGGTTGCTGCATGGTCCTCATTGTATCGGGTCTCCGCGTCGGTCTGTGGCCTCCGTAAAGGCGTCATCAGCTATGACTGCAACGGGCAGCCCTTGTCACCCAGCAACCAGCTCCGCAGGCGGGGTGGGGGGAGGGGGGGGCGTCCCTCGAACATGGCGGGGATGAATGATTGTGCCAGGATAAACGCATCATGTACACTGCCCGGGTACTGTGCGCAAACGTGCATGATCTTCATGCGGTGGTCACAGACCACCTGAATGTTCATGGAGTAGTACCCCTTCCTGTTCATGAACACGTCCCTGTTCTCTGCTGGAGGCCGCATGGCGATGTGCACCCCATCGATCGCACCATGGTCCATGGGTATCCTAGCCATGGCAGCGAACCCCACTGCCTGGGAATTCTGGTGGGCGCGGTCCACTGGGAATTGTATGTAGTGGTCCGCGATGTCATACAGGGCGTCACTCACTGCACGGATGCACCTGTGCACCGATGGCTGGGAGATGCCGGAAAGGTCCCCACTCGGTTACTGGAACAACCCCGTGCATAGACGTTCAGGGCCACCATAACCTTGACGGCCACTGGGAGAGCATGTCCTCCCCCAGTGCCACGCGGTGCCAGGTGTGCCATCAGGTGGCAGATATGTGCGACTGTTTCCCGACTCATCCTGAGTCTCCTCCTGCATGCCCTGTCCGGCAGGTCCTCGAAGCACATGCGGCGCCGGTAGACACGTGGCCTCATCGGATGCCTCTGGCGCCTTGGCACCACCACAACCTGCTCCCCTGCTCCTCATCCACATCAGTATCGTCATCCTGTGCATCCCCCTCGTTGTTCTGGTTGTCATCCGCCTCGGCCTCCTCCTGCGCCCATCGGGCAGGTGGCCCTGCAGTCCCATCCGTGTCCGTCCCGAGAGTGCCATCTGGTCTGCTGCAGCCTGTCCCTCTGCTGCAGCCTGACCCTCTGCTGCAGCCTGTCCCTCTGCTGCAGCCTGTCCCTCTGCTGCAGCCTGTCCCTCTGCTGCAGCCTGTCCCTCTGCTGCAGCCGCTGGTGCCGCAGCCGCTCTGAGCCGCATGCGCTGACGCTGCCACAGGACAGCGGCTCCCGCCACGGCGGCCAACATTGCTGGATGGTGGCCAAACATTATGATCTGCAGGGGGTGGGGGGTATACAACATGTTTAACGATGGCGCATGGTCCCCTCTATAGCCAGGTGCCATGGGCTACATGTCTGCACCGGTTTGCTGAATGCACCATAGCCAAGCATGCACCCAGACCCCTGGCCACACCCTCCGTGCTCCATCCAATACTGCCCATCCCTCCTGATAGCGCCATCGTTGGATGGCTATGCCCTCATGGGGGATGCCATGGGTGCGGACCCGCCCCTGCCCGCCGACGGATGCCGGCTGCTGGGATATCTGCCCCTGGGGGGTGCCGCACCTATGGGCAAGTCCCGGGGCCATGTGGCAGTAGCTCTGGCAACGCCCTGCACTGGCATGGCGGCTGGCATGCTGTTCCCACGCTCCCCCCTCCCGAACATGGAAGCCCCCTACCCAACCCCCCCTCCCAAACATGGAAGCCCCTACCCAACCCCCGCTTCCGAACATGGAAGCCCCCCTACCCAACCCCCCCCCCCACAACATAGCGGCCCAGCCACCCCCTTCCCGAACATGGAGACGCTGCCCCGCCAACATAGCTGGCCCCTCCCCCCTGAACATGGAGGCCCCCACCCCTCGCCTGCAGCCCCGTCGTGTCTGCTCAGCTCCTCTCCCACAGCGTCAGCCAGCACGACTGGCTGACGATTTTTATTTGCAGGTGTGAACAGCGCCAGCGTGATCTGGGGTCACGCCGTTGGGACTTCGGCCCATGTGGGCCGCAGAATCCATGGGACCCCGAAGAATCGCGGGACTTGCCCCCTTGGATGATTCTCCAGGCAACGTGGCGCCGTTCAATGAGGCCGTTCATGCCGGGTAGGAGAATGGTGGGACCGGCGTCGCGTGAAAAATTGGCGCGATCGCCGATTCTCTGACCCGGCGCGGTCTGAGAGAATCCCGCCCTAGTGTCTGAAGGGTCAAACTGATGTTAATCTTTGCATACTTTGGCCTGGAGTGCATTTCTACAGCTCCCTTTTCAGAGGAACTGCACCTTTAAAAAACAAAGGCTGTGCGTGGCACAGAGGTAGCTTAGAATGCTACTTAGCTCCCTGCAGAGGCTCAAGGCACCACTACAATGGGGAATGAAACATGGGATTCACTCGTGGCCTTGCCACAATCTTAGAAATGAGGTGAATGCACCAATTTTACATGCTGTTCAGCCATTTTAATCAGTGTGGGCAGCTCATTAATTGTAACCCAAAACATAGACTTATCTCTTTCTGACCCATAATGTATATTTCAGAAAATCATGTAATTTATGTAAATATTATTACAAATTCTGCAGTATCTTATCTATATGGAAGTAAACAGAAATTTTCAATGATAATTGCTGAATATTTTAGCATATAAAATATTGCATGTATTAGTAGCATGTTGCTTCGGGTTTAGACCTGGTATAACTGAATATCAAGGAGTTAGGCTATTGACATTTCACTTCATTATAAAGCTGACTGACCTCTGTTAGCTCCCCCAGTGCTAGATTAACAATTACACCAGCACTTTACTAGATTTTATGGCTTGGAGTTAAAAGAAATACCCCCCTTTGTCTGTTCCCATGATCCTGTTCATTGTTGGTATAATGAGGTTATATATGCAGTCTCCTGGTGTTTAAAAGGTTAAAATTGGTTATTGCAGCAGTTTATCAATGCATTAGAGTAAACCTACCTACCATATAGATGTAGCTGCAGAAAATAAACTTGTAGGCTCGTCTGTGTGACAAGATAAAAAATTAATAGCTTCCCATTTTCCACTCTCAATGATTCATTCCCTTGTTGTAAAACCATTTCAGGCCCCAGAGAATTGTGTTCAGTATAGAAATGCACAGTGCATAAAGAATTTAGGGCAACATTCGTGTACGGCTAGTTGTGAATTTACTTCAGCTATCTTCTCCAGTTAAAGGTGCAAAAAAAAACAATACTCGCCTAATTATTTATTAGGAATACTTTCTATCGAATTCAGTTAGCTGCAGAGAATCACCAATGAGAAATGGGGGAAATTTTAACACTTTTCATAGACAGGACAACCCAGATGTCTGTGTTTTACTGTATAACGTGGAGCAGTTTGAGTGCGTGTTGGGGATGTATGTGTCTGATCCGGGAGTGATGGATGGCTGATCCAGTAGTGTATGGGGTGTGGTCTGTTGGCATTGGTATGCAATGCGGAATGAGCACTCCTGTTCCTTCTGACAGTTGCTGTCCTGCGAAAGCTGACAAATACCCCAAAGCCCAGAAATTCCAGATGGCCACAGTTAGCCCTGCAAAGCAATTTAAATACCAGACTTTCAGCCTCATCAATATGTTTAAAAAACCAATCCACCTTCAGGGGAGCAGATTGGCTGTCCAACTTCTGTCCCACTTCAGTGAGGCCCGATCAGCTGACTGTCAATGATTTACCTGGTAATAGCAGTAACACATATTTAACAAAACATATTAGGGTGCAATCTGCCGAGCAACAGACAGAAATCTGCCTAGCGACAGCAGTACCTAGTATTCAAAAGGCCAGATGAGGTGCGTCTTCCCAGCAACGTGATATCATCCCTGTGTTGTGCGATAACCAGTTTTAACTTATAAACGTATTTAATTCGATGTTGTTTGGGGAAACGGGGAATTTGAAAGGAGTTCAGAGATCGTAGATATATTTTGGAACAAGGGGTACATCCTACATAAATTATGTGTGTGTTTTGTAATTCATATACACAATTGTCTTAGCATAGTATAATCCCGTTCATGCTTATTTGTCTTTTCTTTAATTTAATAAACAATCTTTAATAATTGTTACACAATGACTGGGCTGATTATTCTCACTGGATTCCTCACACCATTCCAAATATATAATTATACTCCTCCAACTTGTTTCAAGTTAGGACACCCTCGCAGATAAAATCAGCATGGTCCATAACACTGACACCCTTCAGGGGGGCACGGTAGCAGAGTGGTGAGCACAGTCGCTTCACAGTTCCAGGCTACCAGGTTCAATTCCTGGCTTGGGTCACTGTCTGTGTGAAATTTGCACTTTCACCCTGTGTCTGCCTGGGTTTCCTCCCACAGCCCCAAAACATGCAGGTTAGGTGGATTGGCCATGCTAAATTGCCCTTAGTGTCCGGTTAGGTTGGGTGACTGGGACAGGGTGGGGGTGTGGGCGTATGTAGGGTGCTCTTTCCAAGGGCTAGTGCAGACTTGATGGGCTGAATGGCCTCCTTCTGTGCTGTTAATTCTATGATTCTATTATTTTGTGAATTTAACAACCCAATCATCTTCAATCTCCCCACTCCCATAAGTTAAAATTCTCCCCTTTGTTTCTTCCCAAAGCATCTCGGTGAAAGACATTTGGCATTTTTGCAAAGCTCTTTGGTGTGTTGTGTTCTTCAACCTTATTAACTTTAAGCACCATTGCAAAGTTGGTTACCATTATTACTCATTTAAATATTATGAAATTTGTATCTAGCTGCACAACGTGAAGTTGAAGCGTGTACAGGGAGCAAACATCTTTTTTTGCAAATTAAAATATTGAAACACAACTTGTTAACGTTCTGAATTTCCTCCATAAATGTGGTTTGGTGACTGTGGTGAGCCACGTATGGCTATTGTATATACTCACTGTTATTCTATTATTACTATTGGCATCGACATCCACTATTGTATATATTTACTCTTGTTGCTGTTATTGTTGCTGTTGAATTGTTGTGTTGATACTGCTGTTGGCTCCGCCCCTCTGAGGAGGTATATAACTGGCCGATCTGAGACAGGCTCTCAGTGCGGGAGAAGCTACAGGTTGGCACACATTTAGTTGATTAAAGCCACTGTTCTTTGGTGCAAACTGTCTTGACTGAATTGATGGTCATCAATGACAAAGGATCAACAGCACTTCTGTTGAGTCTGTACACCCCCAGTTTTCTCCCTGCTCAAGTTTGAATTTTGTTTACGCATTTTAGAGAAACCTTTTGAAACAAAGTTGTGAATGAGCACAGTGGGTGGAAGGAAGTGAAAGAGCAGAGGTTGCATTTCCTGGACTTGCATGGTAAGGTGCCACGGAAAGGAGACACAGTATTGGGGATGATTGAGCAGTGAAACAGAATGTCCCAGAAGGCCCTTCCCAAAATCCAGGGCCCCAAGCACTTCCCCCTGAGAACACTGTGATTTACGTGTACTACTTTTAATTTAGAATTCTGTATTTGTTGTTTATGATGTAGTCTGTTGTACCAGAGATGGGGTGACTGCTTTGGAAAACGCAACCATTCAAACCACAAGCCATCATCCTGAGCTTCTGATCATTAGTCATTTTAATTTCCCAGCCTACTTGTAATTGATCTCTCTGCCCTGCCATCTGGATAGAGCAAGGCTGAGAACAACACATGGTACCAGGGGTTTGTCACGAAAAAACTAGTAATAGGTAGATTAGAGAGGTCGCCATAAACGAAAAAAGATTGAAACAAGCAATCAAATCCGTGAAGCACGTAAGTCTGCAGAAACCGGATCATCTAAGAACAGTCAGTAAACTATGTAAAAACTGGGCATTCTTCAAATAGCAGTTTGAAGTTTATATTTATGCCTCCTCGCTTGTTAATGCCTCAGGCCTAAGGAAACTAGCTCTAGTAAACATGACTGGACGGCTGGCTGTAAAGCTATATCACTTATTCTATGATAACGAAAATGAAAAAACTCAGGTCAAAAGTTGTCATGAAAAAATTTGTGGGCTTCCAACAAAAGAAAAGCCGAGTAAACGACTGCAAAAGCAAAAACAAGTAATGCTGGAAGCTTCTAAAATGTCCCATGAAAGTAGCGCACTTGAAAAGAAATGATCCCAAACGATGCATAGGGAAAGTAGCGCAAAAGTCTGTGATGCCGGTGAAGCTGTGGCACAGCAAAAAATTCAGCTTGCTGGAAGTGAAGACCAATTTGTGCAAGCACACCTAAAAATAACTCACCGCTTCGGAAAAAGGGCATTCCACACATGTGCAGTGGAGCAAAAGACGAGATTCGGAAAATTACCGTTCTGCGCATGCACAAAAATGTTGCGCATGCGCACTTGGAAAAAGAGAGCACTCCGGACGACGATCGATTGGCGCATACGCAATGTAAGTGCGCATGACATCATGGGCATGACGATGTCGGTTGTTGTGGCCCCGCCCCCTTAAAGAGAGTGCCAAAAACAGGTTTAATGGGCAGAAAACTGAATGAATCTCCACCAGCATCCGAACAAACCTTTTGCAGCAATATTGACATGACGTTATACATCAGGGAAGAAGCAGTTGGTCCAGCAAATAAATGTAAAACATCTTACACTGACTATAGGAAGATCAGAAGCATCCAATGTGAAGAAAAAAAGTATAGCCACTTGAATGAAAACAGCAAACTCGAGCAGTTCGAAGAAGAGGATACCTTCTTGATAACGAGTCAATGAGGTTGCTCCAAGAGATTCGGATGAAGAATCGACTACGTCTCTCCAGAAGAAAGTAAGCAAAAAATGGACTGTAGATCTCAATCTCAATGGCATAGCAACACCATTTAGGATAGATACAACTGCCTATGCGAATATGATTTTGTGGAAGTTGTTCGTGCAAGCTTATGAAACGCCAGCCATAGGGAAGTCTAGGTGTCGACTGGTGGACTACAATGGGAACATGGTCATCACGGAAGGTGTGTTGTCTTCTGGTGAGACATGGCAAAATGGAAATGCCTCTAGACTTCGAGGTGGTAAACGATGAGCAGACATTGGTAGTAGGTGTGCAAGATCTGGTCCGAAGTGTATAGTCAACAAAAACGTCGACAGAAGAAGGAGGCTGGGAAAGTCTAACAAGTTTATTCAATGAGCAAGAAGAAGAAGAAGACTATGAGAGTCTGACCACTGTGTGTCGTGGAAAAGACAACAGTGAGGAAATGAAGTGTGATGCGCAACACAAAGAAAACTGGGAAAGTCTATTTCAATCATTTGCATCTAGTGAAGTAGCGATCACTAGGAGCAATCAGTTGTGTAGAGTGAAAGTGGGACTGACACATCTCAGCTGCACTGGATGATGGTTGATAAGAAAGGTTCACCAGTGAACAGGTCACGTGGGAGCACCGCCAGGAGGCACAGACTATGGGAAGTTGAAGACTTCATGGAACAGCAAGAGTTCAAGAGTAAATCAGAGGATTCTGAGAATACGAATGATGGTTGGGAAATGGTGCTTCTTGCGCACAGAACAAACGCTCAGCAGGTTTTGAGGGCAGGGCAAGAACTAAAGCGACATTGAAGCCACGGTGAGAGACCAAGTCAACACAAAGAATGATTCAGACTAATAGAACTTTTAATTGCTTGGACTGATAACTTAGCACTGTAACAATAACATAGTGAAGGCTGAGTCCTCACTCAGAAATTCTGGACGTAAAAGATTATAAACGTAAAAGAACGTTGTTAGTTAATTCCTCAAATGCATGTAACTGACATAATCTGATGTTGATGTGTATGTTTCTTATTGTCTATCATTATTGTATAGACAGGGTTTAGAGAGATAGAGGGTTAATGTCGGACGTAGTGATTAGAGATAGTACGGGACAATGAGTATATAGGTTGTACTGCATCACATAAGAATGAAAGAACAAATTTTTTTTTTTTTTAAAGGGGGGGATGTGGTATTAGTATACATGCCAGTAAAGTAAGGGTTAATAAAATGTACACAGAGAGCCACTAGAGAGAGATAGTCTCAGAAATATATAAGGGATGATGCAGAGCCTTGTGGGACAGAAGGTTGGAGTAAGTGGTAGGAGCAGGAGCTGGCTAGAAGGGTGAAGATAGTGAGAGAGCAAGAGAGTAGTTTATTATGTTAGTGAGTTAGATGTAGATGAGTATAGTTTATGCGTGATCAATCAACTGTTTCTTGGGGATAAGTGTCAAATCCATTAAGTAATATTTAATAAAATTGTTTTGTTGGTTTACAAGACCCGTTGTTCTCTGATCAACAAAGGGGCTGGTTTAGCACAGTGGACTAAACAGCTGGCTTGTAATGCAGAACAATGCCAGCAGCATGGGTTCAATTCCTGTACTGACCTCCCCGAACAGGTGGCGGAATGTGGCAACTATTGGCTTTTCACAGTAACTTCATTGAAGCCTACTTGTGACAATAAGTGACTATTATTATTATGATCAACACTACACAATGAAGCCATCCGGATAGAGCAAGACAGAGAACAACACACTACCCTGCACATTTTTGGGTTGTGGTGGTGAGACCCACGCAGACACATGGAGAATGTGCAAACTCCACATGGAGAGTGACCAGGGGCCGTGTCCTTGGCGCTGTGGGACAGCAGTGCTAACCACTGCACCACCGTGTCGCCCAACCTACACCTTTTAAAATCAGACTGTCAATAATCGGCTCATTGAACTGTGGTATCAGTGAACACAATTCTCCATTCTACAGCACTTTACCTTCACTCTGACCATTACAGTCTCTTCTTAATCATTATATGCTAAAATAAAAGCCAACACAAAACAGCATTTTTAACCAATTCTATCAAGCAACCTAGTATGCCATGCAAAAGGCAACAAATCGTCCATTTACAATCCTTTAATGCCTTTCTTCCATGTGCTCCTATGCAGTGTTACCCCAGTGCCTACAGCACAAATAGCACATGGCTGCTGATTTTCAGCAGGAGAAACTACAGATGATGTGGCTACAGACTGCACCACCTTGCTGACCGATGGGCAACAGCAAGGGCACTGATGGAATGGGAGTGTTGAGAGGATAAATGCTGACATGCTTATGGTGGACAACAGGTTCATTGTTCCCAGAACCACTGACACTCTCCCAGAGAAGCACCTAAATATCCCGTGACACCCTCAAAACAGCCATTTGTACACTGATACCTGCAGCCATGACGGCAGCCATCTGAGTCTGCACAGCAGCAAGATATGCCTGCATTGCATCAGTCTGACCTTTCACTTCAGGACTCAGACTTGTGGCTTCTGCTTGTAGTGCAATGGAAACTGAGGTATTAACAATCAGATGCTGCAGCATGTTTGGATTCACAATTGTTCTCTTAGAGTTTTGACTACCAATTCCATGCCGGATAGGATAATTTCCAAGTCCTGCCCAAAGCTTTGTGCCAAGTTGGTGGATGACTCTTTAATTCTCCTCAACAGAGACGATCAATGCATCAAGCATTTCTACGTGTATACCCATCTGCCTTTATCTGTATGCTGCCCAATTGAGTCTTCCACTGAGTCCTCTGCAGATGAAGTCATCTGCAAACTTGCCCTTTGGCAATTTGGCACACCATGCTATCCTTTCCCTCGGTTGCATGCCAATTGTGCTGATGATTCACAACATGCAGACCCCACCTTTATGATTCCATTCCAAAATAGCAGGACCATTAGCAGGTTTAAAAAAACAGTAATGGTTTATCTGCAAATTCAGGAATACAGCGGAAGGATTTATAGTCAAGGGATCACGGCAGCGTATGACGGTACCTATGGCTTTACAGCGAGTAAGGGTCCACCCTGCTTATTTCCCTTATTTCCTCTTTCTTTTATTTTGCAGTTCTTATTTTGATCCATGGATGATTAATGGACATGTCTCTTTAAGGCAAGCAGTCTGTGGGCAGGATTCTGCGCAAATCGTCAGGGCGGGGAAAAACAGCGCAAACCCTGGCGGGAACCACTCCGGCGTTGAGTCGCCCCAAAGGTGCAGAATCCTCCGCACCTCGGGGGCTAGGTTTGCGCCGCGCCGGCCGGTGGGGAAGGGGCTTGGCACCACGAAGGGCCTCCGCCGGCCGACGCGCATTGGCACATGCGCGGGAACGCCAGCATCTGATGGCATTATCCCCGCGCATGCGCAGGGGGGTTCATCTCTGTGTCGGCCATCGCGGATCGGTACAAGGCTGACACGGAGGAATAGAGTGCCCCCACGGCACAGGCCCGCCCGCGTTTCGGTGGGCCCCGATCGCGGGCCAGGCCACCGTGGGGGCACCCCCCGGGACCACATCACCCCGCGCCCCCCCGAGGATCCTGGAGGCCACCCACGGAGCCGGGTCCCGCCGGTAGGGACCGACCTTGATTTACACCGACGGGACCCTCGTTAAATAGGCGGGACTACAGTCCATCGTGGCCCGGAGAATTCAGGCGGCCCCGGGGCCCATTGTGTCGCGCCGGTCCCGGCCATTCTCCGAGGCAGGCGGCGCGATTCACGCCGGGGCGATTTTTGGGGGGCTGGAGAATTCGGAGGACGGCGGGGACGGGATTCACGCCGACCCCCGGCGATTCTCCGACGCGGTGGGGGGTCGGAGAATCCCACCCCGTATCTTTAATTCAAGTTGAAGAAAGTTAGAGGAGATATCACTTTGCTTGCTTGTGCTGCTTTGAAAGGAGACCACAGACTTGCCAGCATCAGTGAGAGAGATGGGTTGAGACTCATTTTGATTGATTGGCTGGTGGCCAATGAATTAGCCCAAAAGGCCATACTCTGCCTGGCAACAGATGGTAATGGGATTATATCCCAGTGGAGTGTGTTTCAGACTCCCACGGAGATTCAGTTTTGATCCTGGCAAGACAATGAAAGGTTCTTCTACTCTCGCTCCTCTAAATCTCTCTCCAGAAAGCCTGCTTTGAGTACTATCTCTCTCCAGAAAGCCTGCTGTGAGTACTATCTCTCTCCTGAAAGCCTGCTGTGAGTACTATCACTTTCCAGAAAATCTTCTGTGAGTGCTGTATTGCTGAAACTACAGAGGCCTGCATACAAACCAAAACTGAAAGCAAAGTTTGAAGTAAATTAAGGTGCTTCTCCAGGACAGCTACTGTAAGCGCTGTATTCCGAAATTGCAGATGAACCATTACAGGCCGCAAAACAAAGACCAGAACCTGCAAGCTTGCTGCGAAGGAAGGTGTGCTAAAAAAACATCATCTGAAACAAAGACTCTTTTTTTTCTTTTTGCTTATGATTTTGCCCCTTTCCACTCCTCTGTGTTTGTCTGTCGTGTGTGTGTGTGTGTATAAAGGGTGGGGAGCAAGTTAAAGTGGGGAGTTGGGAATTAGTTAATAGTTAGCCAAATGTATTTGCTGCATAGATCGTTATAGGCCCTGTTACAAATAAACAGTAATTGTGTTTAAACTTACAAACCTGGTGACTGTAATTATTGAGCAGCCAAAGGCAAATTGGGTATTTTTATAAGAATTATTGGTTAATTCGCTTGTGTTGTGAATCCAGGACAAGTGAGACTGGAATCGACTGCTCACTTGTCCAGCGTGGCGTAACAATACCCATCTGCCTTTATCTGTATGCTGAGCCAATTGAAGTCCACAACTGAGTCTACTGCAGCTGAAGTTATCTTCAACCACTACCACCTTGGCCTATGGCAATTCTGAACACCTTGCTATCCTTTTCTCTGGTTGCATGTCAATTGTGCCTGATGATTAACTGCATGCGGATCCCACCTTTGTGCTGCCTCTGAAGAACACAAGGGGCAGTAGTTTCAACACTTTGTCCATTCCAAAATAGCAGGACAATTAGCAGGTTTAAAAAAAGTGAAAGAAAGAATTTATGGTTAAAGGGATAACAGCATCGTATAATGGAAGCTGTGATTTCAAAGCTTGTATATTTTAAGACCGGCCCTAACCGAAAAGGGAAACGGAAAAGGGAAATTGAAAAAGGCAAGGAAGAAAGGAAACTGCCCATTCCAATTTCTGAGGAAACCAAAACTGAAACTGAGATTGGAAATCAAATTGCTTGAAACCCTGTGAAAAGGCAGAGTTATTGGAGCTTAGTAGATGATGATGAGTTCAATGGTGCAGTATGGGCAGACTGAACAGCCGGCTAGACCCAGAAGCGGAGAAAAACGTTATGCTCAGGTAGGTGTAACACAGATGTATGAAAAAAATTGGTACTTTATTTTTCTTAGGAACAACATGGAGAAAGGTGTTAAGAGGTCTGGCAAACTCCCTCCTTGTCTGTAAGTATGGATGTAAAGCCTGGAAGTAACCCGCTTGTCTGGTCAGGATTAGGGCAGCACGGCAGCACAGTGGTTAGCACTATGGCTTCACAGCGCCAGGGTCCCAGGTTTGATTCCCGGCTTGGGTCACCGTCTGTGCAGAGTCTGCACGTTTTCCACGTGTCTGCGTGGGTTTCCTCCGGGTGCTCCGGTTTCCTCCCACAAATCCCGAAAGACGTGCTGTTTGGTCATTTGGACACTCTGAATTCTCCCTCTGTGTATGTGAGCAGGTGGCGGAATGTGGCAACTTAGGGCTTTTCACAATAACTTCATTGCAGTGTTAATGTAAGCCTACTTGTGACAATAAAGATTATTATTATAAAATGTAAATGATTGTTTGGAGCAATCATTAGGGAAGACATTAAAAATTCAACAGATCTCCCCTCCAGATGTAACAGTTACCATTGTCCAAGTGCCCATAGAAAGTGAGGTACAATGACCACTTAGATTTAGATGTTATGGAATGAAATTCCACAGAACGGGTGTGAAGAAAAGATAATTCTATCAAAAGGAGGTTAAAACGACTAAAATTCAAATCTTATTGTGTGTCAATGCTAACATTGTCAGGGATCGTTTGTGTGGACAATGGGATGCTAATACTTTGGTCGCCCTACAGAAACCAGCTTGTGACCAGAATCATTCATGAAATCACACCTTGAGAAAAGCCTCAGTTCCTCAATCAGTCTGGGAGGCAAGCATACCACAGCGGAAAGAGATCCCACCCAGCAAAGGAGGAAATCTGCCTAGATTTGACTAATAGGCAGAGAATCGGGGCTAGGCATCCACCTGCAGAACTTTAGAACCAATCCTGATCTTCAGTACAGGGGCTTGACTACACTTTTAATTAGACCAAAGCCAGAAACGTGGGCCTGGGTTTTCAGGATGGCTACCATTCCCTGCAGAGAATTGGCAGGGAATGCCTCCCCACCCACTCTGACAGACTATCTGTGGTAGTCTGTGTAGAGGTATTACGGTACCTGGTAATGCTGGAACACCATTGGTAGATATTGTATGTTTCCTATTGGTCAAGATGTATGGTAGCTCCGCCCTGCTAGGCGGGGTATAAGAGCCCGTGCCGCCCCAGCAACCTTCATTCTGTACCTGAGCTGCTGGGGGAAACATCTAGCTTATTAAAGCCTTCAGTTGGACTACAACCTCGCTTTAGTGGTCATTGATCGTGCATCAATTTAATAAGCTAGATTTAAAAGGATGGTGCTCCGAATCAAGCCGAAAACACACCCATGGGAGAACTGAAATTGTAAGTCCTGCATTGGAGGGTGAGCCCGGAAATTTACACCCTCATCGAGGACGTGGACGACTTCGATGCAGCAATGGAGCTGCTAAAAGGACATTATATTCGCCCGGTGAACCAGGTCTACGCCTGACATCTGCTAGCAATGATGCGACAAATCCCTGGGGAATCGCTGGAAGAATTCTACCGCGCGCTCCTGGTGTTGGGGAGAAACTGCAGCTGCCCGCAAGTTTCAGCGAGCGACCACACAGAACTTTTGATCCGGGATGCTTTCGTGGCAGGTATGCTGTCCTCCCAAATCCGCCAGCGATTGCTGGAAAAAGACACCCTAGGCCTCAAGGAAGCACGGGCCCTTGCAGGCTCCCTGGATGTGGCATCCTGAAACGCCCGCGCTTACGTTCTCGACCGCGCGGCAGCCCCCCGGGCAGCATGGAACCCCTCCGCAGCCAACCCCGAGACATCTCCCATCCCCCCACAAGCTTGTGCGGCAAGGCAGCCTGGCAACTCCGGGGGGTCCCGCTGCTACTTTTGCGGGCAGGCCAAGCACCCCCGGCAGTGCTGCGCGGCCCGCGCATCCACCTGCAAGGGATGCGGTAAAAAGGGCCACTTCGTGGTAGTATGCCAGGCCCGTGCGGTCGCCGCGGTCTCCGGTGGCTAATGCGGACTGCCACCACAAACCTCTCCACGGTCCCAGTGCGGCCAGCGGGCGCCGCCATCTTCCTCCTCCAGGGCCAGTGCGGCCTCCGGGCGCCGCCATCTTGTCCTGCGGATGCCACGTACGATGGATGGGTGCCGCCATTTTGTGCACCCCCAGCCATGTGCGACCAATGGGAGCCGCCATCTTGGATGGACTCCCAGGACCCCAGCTCGGCTGACTGCACACCGCCCGAAGAGAACACTCAACTGCTGCGATTAGCCTCGGTGACCCTGGACCAGTCCCGGCCTCGAACACTCTCAACTGCTACAACAACAGTACTAATCAACGGGCACGAGACGTCCTGCTTAATAGACTCTGGGAGCTCGGAGAGCTTCATACACCCTGACACGGTAAGGCGCTGTTCTCTCCTCGTCCACCCCGTTAATCAAAAAATCTCCCTGGCCTCCGGTTCCCACTCAGTAGAGATAAAGGGGTTTTGTGTAGCAAACCTCACGGTCCAGGGAAGGGACTTTAAAAATTACCGGCTCTACGTACTGCCCCACCTCTGTGCGGCCACACTCCTAGGGTTAGACTTCCAGTGCAATCTCCAAAGCCTAACTTTCAAATTTGGCGGCCCTATACCCCCCCTCACTGTCTGCAGCCTCGCGACCCTCAAGTTCGATCCGCCTTTCCTGTTTGTGAACCTCACCCCGGATTGCAAACCCATCGCCACCAGGAGCAGACAGTACAGTGCCCAGGATCGAATCTTTATTAGGTCAGAGGTCCAAAGGCTACTGAGGGAAGGAGTCATTGAAGCCAGCAACAGTCCCTGGAGAGCTCAAGTAGTGGTGGTAAAGACCGGGGAGAAGCATAGGATGGTCATCGACTACAGTCAGACCATCAACAGTTTATGCAGCTGGACGCGTACACTCTCCACCGCATATCCGACCTGGTCAACAGGATCGCGCATTATAAGGTCATATCCACGGTGGATCTTAAGTCCACCTACCACCAGCTCCCCATCTGCACTAGTGACCGCAAATACACTGCCTTCGAGGCAGATGGGCGGCTCTACCACTTCTTAAGGGTTCCCTTCGGTGTCACTAACGGGGTCTCGGTCTTCCAGCGTGAGATGGACCGAATGGTTGACCGGTACGGTTTGCGGGCAACATTCCCGTATCTCGATAATGTCACCATCTGCGGCCACGACCACCAAGACCACGACACCAACCTCCGAAAACTCCTCCAGACCGCAAAGATCCTTAACTTTACGTATAACAAGGATAAATGAGTGTTTAGCACCAACCGCCTAGCCATCCTCGGCTACGTAGTGAGAAATGGAGTCATAGGCCCCATCCCTGGACGCATGCGCCCCCTTATGGAGTTCCCCCTCCCTCACTTCTCCAAGGCCCTGAAGCGCTGCCTAGGGTTTTTCTCTTACTATGCCCAGTGGGTCCCCAACTATGCGGACAAGGCCCGTCCCCTGATCCAATCCACAGTTTTTCCCCTGTCGATAGAGGCCCAGGCCTTCAGCCGCATCAAAGCAGACATTTGAAAGGCCACGATGCACGCCATCGACGAGTCCTTCCCCTTCCAGGTCGAGATCGACGCGTCTGACGTAGCTCTGGCGCCACCCTCAACCAAGCGGGCAGACCCGTGGCCTTCTTCTCACGTACCCTCCATGCTTCCGAAATCCGCCACTCCTCAGTCAAAAAGGAGGCCCAGGCCATAGTAGAAGCTGTGCGACATTGGAGGAATTACCTGGCCGGCAGGAGATTCACTCTCCTCACTGACCAACGGTCGGTTGCTTTTATGTTCGATAATGCACAGCGGGGCAAGATAAAAAACGATAAGATCTTGCAATGGAGGATTGAACTCTCCACCTACAACTACGAGATCTTGTACCGTCCCGGGAAGCTAAACGAGCCTCCAGATGCCCTGTCCTGCGGCATATGTGCCAACGCACAAGTGGACCGCCTCCGAGCCCTCCACGAGGACCTCTGCCACCCGGGGGTCACTCGCTTCTTCCACTTTATCAAGACCCGCAACCTGCCCTACTCCATCGAGGAGGTCAGGACAGCCACCAGGGACTGCCAAATCTGCGCGGAGTGCAAACCGCACTTCTACCGGCCAGAGAAAGCGCACCTGATAAAGGCTTCCCGTCCCTTTGAGCACTTCAGCATGGACTTCAAAGGCCCCCTCCCCTCCACCGAGCGCAATACGTTCTTCCTGAACGTGATTGACGAGTACTCCCGGTTCCCATTCGCCATCCCCTGCCCCGACATGACCGCAGCCACCGTCATCAAGGCCCTCCATAGCATCTTTACACTGTTCGGGTTCCCCGCTTACATACATAGTGATAGGGGGTCCTCCTTTATGAGCGACGAACTGCGTCAATTCCTGCTCAGCAAGGGCATCGCCTCGCGCAGGACGACCAGTTACAACCCCCGGGGTAACGGACAGATAGAGAGGGAGAACGGAAAGGTATGAAAGACCGTCCTACTGGCCCTACAGTCCAGGAATCTCCTAGTCTCCCGCTGGCAGAAAGTCCTCCCGGATGCCCTCCACTCCATCCGGTCACTGCTTTGTACCACGACCAACCAAACACCTCACGAACGTCTCCTTGTCTTCTCCAGGAAGTCCTCCTCTGGGACTTCGATTCCAACCTGGCTGGCAGCTCCCGGACCCATCCTGCTCTGAAAAAACGTGTGGGCGCACAAGTCGGACCTGTTGGTCGAGAGGTTCCATCTTCTCCACGCTAACCCCAGTACGCCTACGTGGCGTACCCCGACGGCCGACAAGATACGGTCTCCCTACAAGACTTGGCGCCCGCCGGATCCCCACGCACACCCCAGCCACCAGTCCCACCCTCCCCCCCACCGGTGCATCTAACAGGAGGATAGGTCCTTCCGCCGGCCCCGTTCTAGGCCCCCCCACCTTCCGACGCACCCTGCAGACGCTCCCTTCCCAGGTCAACCGTTTCCCCACCAGCGCCATCTAGGGGTGTTGAAGCTGCCATAGAGATTGAGGCCACACTCCCGGAGTCACAGACGCTCGAGCCTCCACCGGCGTCACCACCAAAGCTTCGACGATCACAGAGGACGACCAGGGCCCCCGATCGACTGATTGCTTCATTTTAAAGTGTATATAGTTAATTGTGAATCTGTAAATAGTTACAAAACGCTGTTTAGAGATATTACGGTACCTCCATAACTATAATTTCGACCACGTTACCATGTTGTAATATCAAGCCACCACCCCCGCCGGACTCTTTTTTTTAACAGGGGGTGAATGTGGTAGTCTGTGTAGAGGTATTACGGTACCTGGTAATGCTGGAACACCATTGGTAGATATTGTATGTTTCCTATTGGTCAGGGTATGGTATGGTAGCTCCGCCCTTCAAGGTGGGGTATAAGAGCCCGTGCCGCCCCAGCAGCCTTCTTTCTGTACCTGAGCTGCTGGGGGAAATATCTAGCTTATTAAAGCCTTCAGTTGGACTACAACCTCGCTTTAGTGGTCATTGATCATGCATCACAGTCTATCACTGATTGTCAGCAGGTGGGACATGGAAGGAAGTCCCACATTGGCAAGCTGTCAGTCAATGAAATTGCCCCATAGTTCTCCAGCCCATCCAGACACAGCATTGCAGTTATGGAAGAGGTACTGAAATGAAGTCCCGGGATCCTCTGTGCTAGTAAGTACCAGGGGTCCCGCGAAGGGGAGGAAATATTTGGGCGATCAGAAAAGGTGGTGATCTCGCTCTCAGATCAACCAGGGAGTGGGGAAGGGAAGGCCAGAGATCTCTGGCCCATGAGTGGAAGGCACCCCCAATTTGAAGAGGCTTTCCGATGGAGGTGCCACACTCCTTCCCACCTAAGATTGAACATAGAACATACAGTGCAGAAGGAGGCCATTTGGCCCATCGAGTCTGCACCAACCCACTTAAGCTCTCACTTCCATCCTATCCCCGTAACCCAATAACCCCCCCTAACCTTTCAGACACTAAGGGCAATTTTGCATGGCCAATCCACCTAACCTGCACGTCTTTGGACTGTGGGAGGAAACCGGAGCACCCAGAGGAAACCCAAGCAGAAAAAGGGAGAACGTGCAGACTCCACACACACAGTAACCCAGCGGGGAATTGAACCTGGCACCATGGCGCTGTGAAGCCACAGTGTTAGTCACTTGTGCTGAGAACTTTTTCTGTTCCCCATCCTCAGTCATTGAGCACCATCCAGCTTAAAAATTGAGGATGGGTGGAAATTACTTGGGGCATAGGTGGGCTTCCTGTCCACACTGCTGTTTAATTACATCCTGGTCGAGATGAGTGTGGTCCTGGAGGGGATCCCATCCATGTTAATTTAACACCCACTGCTTCAGATTACGCCAGGTTGATGATGTATAAAAAATTCTGGCCCCATTGTTGCTAGGAGTAATTTATCACCATAAACCTTCAACCTTCTGTTTCTTCAGTGAGCAAAAAGTAAAATTTCAGGTCTGCCACATTTCCAGCTTCCATCTAGAAATATAAGACTCTTTGCAAAACTAAGTGCATGCTATCTCTTTTGTAATCACCTTTTCCTTTTCTTATGTATGTGCCTCAGGTGCATGTAAGTGGGGCTGTTGTGATTACTGTCATGATATTCAAACACACACATCATGATAGACACACCAACAGACAAATCAGAACACACAACACCACAACCAATGACAGAAAGATATAAAAGCACAGACACGACCCCTGGTGGTTAGTAAGAGCTGCAGAGGAGAACCAGGACAGAGCTATTGCCAAAGACACTCAGGGAGACAGCACGTGCAGAGTATCCAGAACGAACTGTATTATAAGAGTTATAATAAAATAGAGTTGTACCACATACAACTGTGTTGGCTCATCTGTGCACCAGAGCACCCAACACCACATGGTACAGGAGTGGATCGATACCTGCCGGCATACCTCAGTGTACACAGACAACCAGCAGTGCCCAGGCATGATGTACGAGCTCCCGGTTCCGCAGGCGCTCCAGTGCGACGGCGACCTCCACGAAAACTGGCGGCGATTCCGGCAAATGTTCGAGTTGTTCCTGGCGGCAGCTGAACTCAAGGACCTGGATGATAAGGAAAAAATTGAATTTCTCCTCGTCGTCGCCGGTGCAAGGGCAAGAGCAATGTTCAGAAGGTTCAGGTTCTTCAGGAGGCAGCAAAGGCACGATTACCAGGCAGTCATGGACAAATTCGCCAAGTACTGTGAAGAATACGCAATCCAATGGGGACTTAAAGGTAAGAAAAGCTGCAGTACTCACCTCGTGGCTGGGATCCCGGAGCCCGAAATCCCGGGCCTGAGAAAAGGCTGGGTCGAGGTCGGCGGCCATCTTGCTAAAGGTATAACGCTAGCACAGTTGCGCGAGAAGTGCGCAGAACCGGAAGTTTCGTTTGCGCATGCGCAATATGGTGCGCATGCGCAGTTAAGAAAACGGCCATCGGTAAAGGAACAGCGATCTGAGCATGCGCAGTCGCTTCCTACGTGCTACATACCGAGCGTCAGGATGTCAGAGGCCCCAGACTGCACCAATTTAAAAAGGAAATGTCCCAAATCCAATTTAAAAGGGAAACGTCCCAAATCAAAAAAACAAAAATCTGTTAAAGCTGTAAAACAACCTTCCTTCACCTGGAATGACAGCACAGTGCCGCAAATTGACCCAGGAGATGAATTTTACCTCCGAAGAACCCTCCGACAAGCAGTTACCTACGCACAAGCCGATGATTCCGACCTTGAATACTTCGATGACGATTTTTACAGTGTTTCCGGACCTCGCGAGCCCAATGATAGCTCCGTGGTCCTATATGACTATGACTCGGACGAACCTTTCGTGTTGCACATTGGCGGCCCCCACATTGAATCCGACGCAGATGCGGATTCATTTTTCGGATTTGAGGATCTTCAACCCAGCAGATATGACGTTCCAACTTATCAGTACCGGATGATGCTGCAGCCTGACATTAACAGACAGGGAGCGGTGCAAGCACACGGAGAGTGCCCTGCTGCCACACAGAGCGTGGTCCACGTCCCGCTCAACGTTCCCGACTCTATGAAAGACGACATGCAAGACTCCAGAGTACAGTCCTCGCATGAACCAGAAGTGACTCCAGTGTCACAAGCTTCCACAGCAAGCTCGTGGACAGCCTCCACGATAGAAGCAACGCAAGACTCCAGAGCGCAGTCCTTGCACGAACAAGAAGTGACTCCAGTGTCACAAGTCTCCACAGAGAGCTCGTGGACAGCCTCCACGATAGAAGCAACGCAAGACTCCAGAGCGCAGTCCTTGCACGAACATGAAGTGACTCCAGTGTCACAAGCCTCCACAGAGAGCTCGTGGACGGACTCCACGATGGAAGGAACGCAAGACTCCAGAGCGCAGTCCTTGCAGGAACAAGACCATGAGGGTCTAGCAACCTCTCCTGACCAACCAGCGGCAGACGATGCAAGTCTGCCATGCTCCCGTGAACAGCAAGAAGGCTATAACAGCCTACCATGCTCCACTACACAGCAGCATGACCATGACGGTCTCTCGTGCTACAATAAAGGGCACAGCGCTGAAGACTGTTCAAGCCCAACTGAAGACAAGCCAAAGGAATCGCCTCGTCCAAGCCCGAAGAAAAAAGGTTTATGCGCTGACCTTCAGGATCATTGTAGCCGAACAGAGATTAATAATGCAGCACGGCCACAGAAGGATGCTGAGGATTTGCTAACGAAATTAATTGAATGTTTAGCTTGCAAGGAGCAGACTGAGAATTGCCAGTGTTTTAGTACGGATCGAAAAAATGGACAAGACATTGATCCTCAGGTAATGGAAATAACACAACCTGAATCATATCTACAGCAGGGACAAATGTCTCCCTTCAACACAATGCCGCAAAATCCCAACTTCGGAGACCAGCAGTTCGTCAGTAATGACTCTTCAAACCTGGAGGGGAACATTAATTGCATTGAACCTATACACACTCCACTGATTATTGAGCAGAACATTGGAGCAAGAATCCTGAGGACACCGACATCGAGTAGCCAGATAACGAATTTAAAACCCACAGCAGTTTCAAGTGAACCAAGTGTGCTTTCCACTAATGGTGAAGATGCAGATAAGGTCGACCCGATTATCCATTGTACCACACTAACCCCAGTGATTAAGCAGTTATGTATGGGGAGTATAATGTGGGCAATTGAGAACAGTAAAAGAGAGACTGTGACCATGCCAGTCCCAGCAAAATCAGACCCAGAGACCATGAAGGCATGTACATTAAACAAAGTTACATATGAGGTACCTGAGAAGAAAAGTGAAACGGAATGTTCTTTGGAAAATGGTACAATGTCGATAGAAACAGTGGATCCTGTATTCGAGACCATACATATGGGAGAATTTGGGGGTAACAAACAAGGTTCTGCAATGTCTGGGGGAAGATTTAAAGTTCCAAAGAAGAAAAGCCCAAATGAAGGACAATGGCAAGACAATGACAGTCCACCGACATGGTGTGCACCACCAGATGAAAACTCTGACAATTTACCCAACCCTAGTGAACAGCAAGCTGCTAATGACGATCTATCCACGGGATGTGAGACGAGTGACGACAGCATCCCACTTCCCATGCAAAAGGTGCAAGGTGACAGACCTCGCCTAGTGCGTACCGAGGCACTCAACGATCACGGTGGGACCACTGACGACTGCGGTGGCGGCGCACCACTTCCACCCTCGATGGCTCGAGCCTCTCCACTGGTTGGTGCATTCCTGCATGTTCCGACTCCAGAAGTGCAGCTTCAGGGAATCTCGGCTGCCTCCAGTGAACCTGTTGGGACTCCGGACGGGGGGCATCGACGGAAGGCAGACCGGACTCCAGATGGGGAGCAGCCAAGCGCCGACTCTGATCTGCGCATGCCAGACCTTGCTCCGGACGGGCGGTGTCGCGGCCTCGGTGATGGCACGCTCAGGGTGACGGCAGATGCCACGGCGACAGGGAATGGATCGCGTGGCAGTCCCACTGGGTCGGCAGTGGCAACCAGCACCGGCGGTCCAAGATGGACACACCAACTCGCGCCATCGCCAGACGTTGATACGAGCAACAATTCTCTCTCCAAGGCGACATGCTTCGACGTTTCTCTGCGGAGTCGCCCTTCCGGCACAGCAGGTGGCCGGAACCAGCGTACACGGTCTTGGCCAACTTCCACATCTGGCACAGTCATCGCCTTGCATGATATTAGTGATGGTGCTACTTCGATGGCAACGACCCATCGGCTACAAGATGCCGTCCACCACAAACATAAAAAGAAAACAGACTCCACCTTGTTCCTGGCATGCAGGGCGGATGGATTGGTGCGTAGGCGCAATCAGCGGGCTTTGTGCCGCCTTCCACGCTCGCAACTGCACCGTACGCACACGCCGGATCCTCCACTGGTTCCCAAGGATGACTTCGTGGAGATGCCACGGATCATGCCCCTTCCATCGCCACCAGAACCAAACCACAGCCAGGGCACCACTAACAAAGATGTTGAATGTTATATTTGCAAGAATTAAAAAAAACCAAGCACTGCATGAAGTACAACAAATGGTAAAGTAGAGACTTCGGCAACAGCATCACCTCCAACAGTCCAAGGTGAACCAGTGTGACCCCAAATCTCCACAGCTGAACCGGCTTGAGGACCAGCCCATTCTTGAGGCGGTCACCCATTAGACTGGACTTATAACGCTGTTAATACGTTCAAAAAGTCAAACACTTCTGTATTATAACCTGTTGTTGTTTATTGTTCCAGATATCGTCTGACCGGACCAATGTTCAAGTTTTTTTTTTTCTCTCGCATCCAAGTTTTGTTATGGTACAACCTTGTTAGTGTGACGCACCCGACATCGCCCCATGTAAATAGTTACGTCATAAACACACGCTGTACACAACACAAACGCACACTCTTAGATGCACTCACGACACAATTATATTTATAACCACGTAGGCACTTGTCTTTGTAAAAAGGGGGGATGTCATGATATTCAAACACACACATCATGATAGACACACCAACAGACAAATCAGAACACACAACACCACAACCAATGACAGAAAGATATAAAAGCACAGACACGACCCCTGGTGGTTAGTAAGAGCTGCAGAGGAGAACCAGGACAGAGCTATTGCCAAAGACACTCAGGGAGACAGCACGTGCAGAGTATCCAGAACGAACTGTATTATAAGAGTTATAATAAAATAGAGTTGTACCACATACAACTGTGTTGGCTCATCTGTGCACCAGAGCACCCAACACCACAATTACATTGAGAAACAAGCATTTACAAAGAGGAAAATCATAGAATTTACAGTGCAGGAGACCATCCGGCCCATTGAATCTGCACTGGCCCTTAGAAAGAGCACCCTACATAAGCCCACACTTCCACCCCATCCCCGTAACCCAGTACCCCCACCTAACCTTTTTGGACACCAAGGGACAAATGGCCAATCCACCAAACAAGCACATCCTTGGACTGTGGGAGGAAACCAGAGCATCCGGTGGAAACCCACGCAGACACGGGGAGAACGTGCAGGCTCCGCATAGACAGTGACCCAAGCCAGGAATCAAACTTGGGATCCTGGAGCTGTGGGGCAACCATGCTAACCACTGTGCTACAATGCCAAAAGTAGGAGCAGGCCTTTTCTTATAAGTTTCTCAGAAAATCTGTCTTATGTCTGCATTTGAGATGCATCGTG
This sequence comes from Scyliorhinus torazame, assembly GCF_047496885.1. Lineage (NCBI taxonomy): Eukaryota > Metazoa > Chordata > Chondrichthyes > Carcharhiniformes > Scyliorhinidae > Scyliorhinus > Scyliorhinus torazame. Next base: position 238,207,242 of record NC_092711.1, on the reverse strand, counting down.
CTCGAGATTTTAAAACTTCTTTAAAGCACATCTGTTTTGCAGTTAGTCAAGAGGTGGGAGGCAAACCGTTCTACCATCTCTCCCCGTCCTTAACAATGAGCAAATGTATAGCTGATCCAGCTGTTTCTATTACTTAAAGAAAGCATCAGTAGATGTAAGCCATCAAGACTGTAGAAAGCAGAACTCAGGGGGTTGTACAGACATGTGTCATTTTAAGTGAAGACCATGCCTGTGGAATTTGGGTTTATGTTACACTGCTGAGAATCAATTATAAACTATAAATGACACATTAAATGGCAGTTACAATGAGGATAGACCTTACAAATTGGCTTGACAGCCCATCCATCAATTTGTGGCAGACCTGAAATTTTACTTTTTGCTCACTGAAGAAATGGGAGGTTGGAGGTTTCGGGTGATAAATTACTCTTTGCAATGGTAAGTCCAGCATTTTATGCACCGTCAACCTGGCGTGATCTGAAGCAGTGGGTGTTAAAATAGCATGGATGGGATGCCCTCTCCAGGATACCGCTCACCTTGACCAGGATGTGATTAAACGGTGACTGAGGGTGGAAAACAGGAAAGTTTTCACCCTCGATCTCAGGATCAGCTGGAAATCAGGTAAGTCCCAAAAGAAGAGAAGCTGAATTCCTTGTGCAGAGCTCTGAAGGACTTGGTGACTGAGACTAATGACAAATATGATGGACGGACTGTCAAGCCAATTTGTAAGGTCCACCTCATTGTATCTGCCATTTAATGTGTGATTTATAGTTTATAATTGACCACAATTTGCCTGATAATTCATGTTTAATTTACGCTAATTCTGGGTTTTAGAAAATAGGGGGTTAGCTAAGATAGTATTTGACATTTGTTTTGTTTGACTCTTATAGAGCAAATGTTTTGATGTTTTAAATAGTGGAATATTGTGGTTTCATTCTTTTCGGGAATAACTGTGATCTTGTATTTCCTCTTTTTAAAAAAATACTTGCTGATCTCGACCAAAATCATAACACATGGCTTGGAAAGATTCAACTGTGCATGAATTTTTGATGATGCAGCAACCATAGAAATGTGGAACTTGGGTAGGCTATTACTGGGTGTCTCACTCATGCCTGCTGGCCTTGCTGCAAGGTATGAGGATTTGTAGCGAATCGACCTTTTCCAAGGATAAGAGGAAGAGGATAATCTTCTAAACCGAACAGGCACAGATGGAAGCGATCAAGGAAGTGAGCAGCATAAGTGCGCTCCCTCCAACCTTGAGACAAGGCACCAAGGGGACCTAGGACCTCAGGAGGGCAGGACTGGTGAGAGGAATAAGGTTTTCAGTGACAGGTTGCACAATTTGACTTTGCCAGCATTCTCCTGCATAGCACTCCTCAGAGCAACATTCCTCTCAGCTCCAATCATTCCTCTTTCTTCTGGAACCTCATATTCTCATCCGAATAGCCAACACTCACACTTGTCCTTACCATATTTCATTCTTACGCTCATGCCTCACAGTGATCCTCCACAACTTTTGTCATCCCCTATATCCATTTATAACACATATCTTTCCAGTTTCTCCTCCTCGCAGGAGAGAATATACAACATTGGAGAGATACAGAGACACATCACAGGCAACCTGCTGGCTACTGCCAATGTGAACCCACCTGGTTCACTGATGAAGAGGTTTTGTTCAACTGGGCTGTAGATGTCAGGACAAAACTGCATAAACATTTCATCCCAGTAACCCAGTAACCCCACCTCACCTTTTGGACATGCATGGCCAATCCACCTAACCTGCACATCTTTTGACTGTGAGAGGAAACAGAGCACCCGGAGGAAACCCACGCAGACACGGGGAGAATGTGCAAGCACCACACAGTGACCCAAGGCTGAAATTGAACTCGAGCCCCTGGATCTGTGAGGCAGCAGTGCTAATCTCTGTGCCACCATACCGCCGTTTATTGATAACGTCACATCTTATATATCTCATCTTATAGCAAAGAGGGCAGCACGGTAGCACAAGTGGCTAGCACTGTGGCTTCACAGCGCCAGGGTCCCAGGTTTGATTCCTCGCTGGGACACTGTCTGTGCGGAATCTGCACGTTCTCCCCGTGTCTGCGTGGGTTTCCTCCGGGTGCTCCAGTTTCCTCCCACAATCCAAAGCCGTGCAGGTTAGGTGGATTGGCCATGATAAATTGCCCGTAGTGTCCAAAAAAGGTTAGGAGGGGTTATTGGGTTATGGCGACAGGGAGGAAGTGAAGGCTCAATTGGGTTGTTGCAGACTCGATGGGCCAAATGGCCTCCTTCTGCACTGTATGCTCGATGTTCTATGTCACAGGACTAGTAATCCAGAGACCTCGGCTAATGCTTTGGGTACACAGGTTCAAATCCCACCAGGCAACTGGTGGAATTTAAAATCAATTAATTAAAAAAAGGAATTGCAAGCTAGCCTCAATAATGGTGACCATGAAACTACCATTGATTATTGCAAAAATCCATCTGGTTCACTTAGAACCTTTAGAGAAGGAAATTTGCCGTCCTCATGTGGTCTGACCTACATGTGACTCCCGGCCCACAACAATATGGTTGACTCTTAACTGCCTCCTGAAATGACTTTACAAACCACTCAGTTCAGGGGCAATTGAGGAGGACAAGAAATGCTGACCTTGCCACATCCCATGGAAGAATACATTCATTAAAAAGATACTGAAAGAGCTGTCCTCTTGTTCTTCATCACAAGTGCAAATTATAACTGCACAAGTTGCTCCTATGCTGTGCTGTTGGCTGGCAGCGGGAGAGTGCAACTGAAGGTTTTGAAGTGCAGGCTATGTGTCATGGTTGGCAAAGCTTCTTGTTGGATGAGTGAAATGCATGTGGTGACTGGAGCAGTGTGTGAGGCCTGTGGTCCCTTTGTTAGGGATACGCCATTTGCAGATGGCCACTCGTGTAAGATCAATTAAATTCTTTAGGCACAGCTTCCAGCTCCTTAGGGATAGATCACTAACATTGACCATGGTGACTATCCGCTCCCACTAACTTCACATCATTTTCTGAAGGGTATTCTGGTCTCCTCCAAGACTTCTGGTACTGCATCGGAGAATCTTGGAACTTGCTCCCTTCTCTTTCCCACCATTAACCAATGATTTTCTTTGAATGCCTGATCTGCAATAAATTCCAGCATCTACTCAGCCAGAATACACAGCCAGCAGTGCGAGTAGGTTTTAATTTGCGTAGGTTTGCTTCAGATGATTTTAGCCTCACAGGAGCTAAAGGATCCAGATACTCAACAATGTGTTGAACAGTGGGCTACGCGCTGTCATGATATTCAAACATACATCATAACACATACATAATGATAGACAGACCAACGGACCAATTAACACACATAACACGACAGCCAATCACAGACAAGAGCAGCCACAGTATAAGGCAAGAAACACGACACTTCCTGGGCAGTTCATCTGGAGACAGCACAGGGCCAGGACCTCATTAGCAAGACACTCACACAGTCACAACGTGCTGAGTACCAAGTCAGATGTATAAATAGTTGGATGGAATAAAACTGCGTTGTACCAATCGCAACCGTGTTGGTTCGTCTGTACCTCAGAGCACCCAACACCTCATGGTACCAGGAGTGAATCGATACCTACCGGCAAATCTGCCATCCTGAGCCATGGACACCCTCAACAAACCGCAGCCGTTGCAAATCGCTGGGAACCTGGACACAAATTGGAAGCTCTTCAAGCAGCGATTCGAACTCTTCATGCAAGCCAATGAAAAACAGGGTGCCTCGGACGAAACAAAGATTGCCATGCTCCTCATTACCGCAGGTCAGCACGCCGTCGATATATATAACTCCTTGGGGTTCGCGGAAGGCGAGAACAAAGCTAAGTATGACACGGTCCTCCTCAAGCTCGACAAGCATTTCAACGTTGAGGTCAACGAAAGCTTTGAGAGGTATGTCTTTCAGCAGCGCCTGCAAGGTAAGGATGAGCTCTTTCAGTCCTTCCTGACGCACCTCCGCATACTCGCGCAGTCCTGCGGTTACGACACCACCTCAGAGTCCATGATCCGGGACCAGATCGTTTTTGGCGTTGCCTCCAGTGGCCTACGCCAGCAGCTTCTAAAAATTAAAGGCCTGACCTTAGCATCTGCCGTTGAAGCCTGTGTCCTGCATGAGAATGCGACCAGCCGCTATGCCCAATTTCAGGCGACCAAATCGGCACGGAGGGGGTCCCACGCGATCGAATCGGCAAGCCAGGCTGCCCACGAGGCCGAACGCATCCAGGCAATCAAGTTTCTCCCGGCCCGCGGCCCAGACGAGGGCGGCCGTTTCGCGCGCTTTTTAAGGCCTCCCGCGTTTGTGCGCGCCAAAACCTACGGCAACACTGAGGGACGTGCTGCGCAGGTACGCCCGACGCAAGACCGAACTGCGCATGCGCAGTGGCGTAACGAACGCCATGACGTCATGACGTGCGGCAGCTGTGGAGCTGCAGATTTAAAAGGGCAATGTCCTGCAAAAACCCGACAATGCCTATGCTGTGGCAAGATGGGCCACTACGCTGCCTACTGTCGAGCGTCTCAACCTGTTGATCTTCCACATCTCTGACAACCTCGCAGGAACGTGCGGACCATTCAGCTTCCACATCACGACATCCAAACTGACGACACAGATGACCAAGACGCCTTCCGGGTTGCGGTCATTGATGCGAACCGGGTCAACACCATCAATCCGGTCGATGAATGGAGTGCCACTCTAACGGTCAACCGATCGCCGATCACTTTCCGCCTGGACACTGGCGCCTCCGCCAACCTCATAGCATGGTCAACCTTCTATGCCATGAAGGTCAGACCACCAATCCAGCCATCCCGGTGCAAGATGGTCGACTACAACGGGAACGTTATCCCGGCCATGGGATCCTGCCAGCTCCAGGTGACACACAAAACACACACGGCCACACTCTCGTTCGAGATAGTTGGCTCATCGAAGGACTCCCTGCTGGGCGCACAGGCATGTAAGGCTCTCCACCTTGTGCAACAAATTCTCTCTCTCTCTCCAGACGGCACGTCTGACTTCCCGGATGCATAGTTTTATGCACAGCTCCAATCGCTCCTCGCCCACAACCAGGAGGCATTCGAAGGCATGGGAACACTGCCATACACCTACCGAATTCGCCTCAAACCGGACGCCATCCCGGTCGTTCACGCACCTCGCAGGGTTCCTGCGCCACTTAAGGACCGCCTCAAGCAGCAGCTGCAGGATCTCCAGGACCAAGGGCTCCTATCCAGGGTCACGGAGCCCACGCCATGGGTCAGCTCCATGGTGTGTGTCAAGAAGCCCTCTGGCGAGCTCCGCACCTGTATTGACCCCAAAGACCTCAATACTAATATTATGAGGGAACATTATCCCATACCCAAACGGGAGGAGATCACCAGTGAAATGGCCCAGGCGAAGATATTCACGAAACTGGATGCTTCTAAAGGATTTTGGCAGATCCAACTGGACCCGTCCAGCCGAAAGCTATGTACCTTCAACACCCCTTTCGGCAGGTTCTGCTACAACCGGATGCCATTTGGCATCATCTCGGCATCCGAGGTCTTCCATAGGATCATGGAGCAGATGATGGAAGGCATCGAAGGGGTGCGCGTATATGTGGACGATGTCATCATCTGGTCCACCACACCGCAGGAGCACATACATCGTCTCCAACGCGTTTTTGCCTGCATACGGGAAAACGGCCTGCACCTCAACCGAGCCAAGAGCTCCTTTGGCCAGACCGAGTTGAAGTTCCCTGGGGACCATATCTCCCGCTCAGGGGTCCGTCCGGATGCAGACAAGGTGAGCGCCATCACAGTCATGCCGCAGCCGGCCGACAAGAAGGCTGTCCTACGCTTCCTTGGCATGGTCAACTTCCTGGGGAAGTTCATTCCCAACCTTGCCTCCCACACGACAACTCTGCGCCACCTCATCAGAAAATCCACAGAGTTCCAGTGGCAACACACACACCAGCTGGAATGGGAGGAGCTCAAATGCAAACTCACTACGGCACCAGTGTTGGCGTTTTTTGACACGTCTCGTGCCACCAAAATCTCAACTGATGCCAGCCAATCTGGCATTGGAGCAGTGCTCCTGCAGAGGGGTGACACGGCATCATGGGCCCCAGTGGCCTATGCATCGCGGGCCATGACCCCCACAGAGCAGCGCTACGTGCAAATCGAAAAAGAATGCCTGGGCTTACTAACCGGTTCAGACAAGTTCCACGATTACATCGATGGTCTTCCACGGTTCACGGTCGAAACTGACCACCGCCCCCTGGTCAGCATAATAAACAAGGACCTGAACGAGATGATCCCTCGCCTCCAGCGCATCCTACTTAAACTCAGGAGGTACGACTTCCAACTGGTCTACACTCCAGGGAAGGACCTCATCGTGGCGGATGCCCTATCCAGAGCAGTGAGCACGCCGCCAGATGCGGAGGGGTTCGTATGTCAGGTCGAGGCACAGGTGGCTTTTACAGCGGCAAATCTGCCGGCTGACGACTCCAGTCTGTCCCGTATCCGCCGAGAGACTGCGGCCGACCCCCTTCTGCAGCGAGTGATACGCCACATGGCGGGAGGATGGCTCAAAGGGCAGTGCCCGCAGTTTTACAATGTACGAGACGACCTAGCCATCATTGATTCCGCACAGCATGCGCCAGCTAGTTCTCGACCAACTACACGAAGGCCACTTGGGGGTCGAGAAGTGCAGACGGAGGGCCCGAGAGGCGGTATACTGGCCGGGCATCAGTGACGATATTGCCAACATGGTGCTCAACTGTACAACCTGCCAAAGTTTTCAGCCGGCGCAACCTCCTGAGACGCTTCTGCCCCATGAGCTGGTGACGTCCCCCTGGGCGAAGGTGGGTGTCGACCTATTTCACGAGCTCGGCATGGACTATGTCATCACAGTTGACTACTTCTCAAACTACCCAGAAGTCATACGCCTGCACGATTTGACGTCGTCTGCTGTCATCAGGGCCTGCAAAGACACCTTTGCTCGCCACAGCATTCCGATGACTGTCATGTCGGACAATGGGCCCTGTTTTGCCAGCCATGAATGGTCGTCCTTTGCTGCTTCGTATGGCTTCACACACGTGACGTCCAGCCCTCTGCATCCCCAGTCCAATGGAAAGGCGAAGAAGGGCATTCACATTGTCAAGCGGCTCCTCTGCAAGGCTGCTGCTGCCGGGTCGGACTTCTACCTCGCCCTGCTGGCCTATCGCTCGGCCCGACTAGCCACTGGTCTCTCACCAGCACAGCTGCTGATGGGTTGCACCCTCAGAACCACTGTGCCTTCCATCCTGGCACCAGCAATAGACCATGCTCCGGTACTGCATAGGATGCAACTGCAGCACGATCGCCAGAAGGGATCGTACGACATACGGGCAACTGATCTTCCCTCCCTGGCCCCTGGAGACAACGTCCGCATCCATCTACCAGATGGTGGCTGGTCAGCACCTGCCGAAGTTCTCCGACGCGTGGCTCCCCGCTCGTTCCTGGTACGCATGCCGGATGGATCCGTGCGTAGACGCAATCGCCGAGCCCTTTGCTTACTTCCACACTCGGAACGGGACCCTACACAGACGCCGTGTCCTCCACTGGTTCCTGATAGCGACTTCATGGAGCTGCCATATACCATTCCCCTTCTGTCGCCGCCCGTGGCCAGGCTTGCACCTCAGCCGGTGGTTCTTGACCCACCCTTGAGGCGGTCAACCCGAATTCGTCGCCCACCTACTAGACTGGACTTATTAGACTGTTCACACGTCAAAATTTATCAACTACTGTTTTATAACATGTCACTGTTTTATCGTTCCAGGCCTCATTTGATCGTTCCAAATTTCAACGTTGTTCTTCTTTTGTTATGGTACAACCTCGTTAGCATGTCACACTTGACATCGCCCCTTGTATATAGTTAAGCCCCAAGTACATGATGTAAATATTACGCACACACATCTTTAGCTGCACTCAGGACACATTTATATTTATAACCACGTAGGCACATAATCTTGTAAAAAAGGGGGGGATGTCATGATATTCAAACATACATCATAACACATACATAATGATAGACAGACCAACGGACCAATTAACACACATAACACGACAGCCAATCACAGACAAGAGCAGACACAGTATAAGACAAGAAAGACGACACTTACTGGGCAGTCCATCTGGAAACAGCACAGGGCCAGGACCTCATTAGCAAGACACTCACACAGTCACAACGTGCTGAGTACCAAGTCAGATGTATAAATAGTTGGATGGAATAAAACTGCGTTGTACCAATCGCAACCGTGTTGGTTCGTCTGTACCTCAGAGCACCCAACACCTCACGCGCTACGAGCATTTACCTTCTGCTGCCTACACTAGATTGAAATGGCAACAAGTCAATCACACATTGTGATCCCAGTGCTCGCTTTGAGTCCTTATCCAATTTTTTACCTTGTACTTCTGGTTGTTACTTTCAGTTCTGATAGAGACATGCTCATTCGAAGTTTGTCTCATGGAAGCAACAAATTCTTCCTCACCACAACATTCTTCCCACAATTTACATAAAGTGTGTGCTTCAGATGCCTCTTGTCATAGGAAAACGAGCTGAGCCCCCAAATTTCAGCAGTATTAGGGCATACTTCACTGGCAAATGGAAGTTATGTCAAAACAAGAAACTAGCTCAGTAATTCTACATGCATTAGTGATCTGTCAGGATAACTTTCTGTGTTACAAGCAGTCTTTCTACGGGGATACTGATGACCAGGTTTAACGGCCAAACTGCTCCACGATGAGCTCTGGTGCTCCACGTCATTTGACGAAGTCTGACTCCTGTGCTTGGTAGCTCATTCCACCCTCCACCTGGGTGATCTCTGCATGCGTGCTGGCCATTCAATCTCACGGTCCCATTGAACCTGTGGGGTGGCAGGAGGTGGGGAGAGAGTCCACGGTGATAGGGAGGGGTGCGGTTGTGTATCGGAGTGGTGTGCCGTGGTGAGTCACTCACTGGGTAGACCCTATCACATGGTGCCCCACATTTATGGCCCTGTCCTCTGCCGCCTGAGGGAAACTCTGTGGGTAACTTCCAAGTGCCCTGGGGGTCTTGGCAATTGTCCAGCTCCAATACCCAGGCCCCACTTGACTGACCTTCCACTCCCACACAAAAACCCCCTCACCAACCCTGAACACCCTCTGCTCCTGGACCAGGCCATCCCTCACACACTTCAGGCAGAGGACCGAGGCAGTTTGCAATGTTGGTGAACAGGTGTTTATTGCGATATATATATAAGTATTGAGCCGTAGCCCCTATCACTAAGCTATGTGCTTCATCCATGCTAACTTAAGTGGTGTCTACCTTTCTAACCTTGCGTGTCCGAATACTCCTTCTCGGTGGTTCCCCCAGGCGGTGCATCAACAGTGGAGATGGACTGCTGCGTATCTCGCCCTGCGACCTGGGTCCCATTTGGCAGCTGACTTCTGGGGCAACCCGGCACAGATGTGTCCGGCAGTCTTCTGGGTAGCATAGTGAAGCAAAGCGCACCAATGCAAAAATTAAACAACAGCAGTTCACAGTACCACTGAACATAGTGGAGAAGAGCTCTGAAGAAGAGCAGCATGCAATGTATTGGTTGGATGTAGCCCAGTTGAATAAGCTGGCCTCGATTGAAATTGTCGTAAGGGTAAACGCAAACCCCTCAAAATGGAAGTCAGCACTGGGTCTTTGGTGACCGTAAAGCAGACGATCCAATATCTTCATGATGGACCTCAGCGCTTAAGTGTGCATAGTACCACAGCCAAGCTTTGCATGTGCACCGGGGAGACTTTGAAGATCCTTGGAATCACCAATAAAGCAATGGCGCACAAATAGCAAGATGCCAATTGGCCCTTAGTTGTCATGGAAGGGCATAGACCCAATCTGATGGGAACGGACTGGTTACAGAAGATTAGGCTTAATTGGCTAAAAATGTTCAAAATATCCAATGGCATCCTCCAATATGTTCCAAGGAAATATGAAGATGTTTTTCACAAGGAACTAGCTCAGGTTTAAGGCATCCAAAGCCAAAACATATGTCTGGATTTGGCGACCAAGTTCTTCAGAGCTAGACCAGTGCCATACGCATTGCATCAGAACGTTGAAGCAGAGCTCAAAAGGTTGGAGAGCTGGGCCTAATCAAGCCGGTTCAGTTTTCTGAGTGGGTGGCACCAATTGTCCCTGCTCTGAAACCAGATCATTCGATAACAATTTGTGGGGACTATAAACTAATCAGCAATCAGGTTGCCCAGGTTGATAGGTACCCAATTCCCCGGAACAAGAACCTCTACGCTAATCTGGCGGATGGCCTTACCTATTCAAAATTGGACCTTAGTCATGCCTATCTGCAACTAGAATTGGATGAAGAGTCACAGATGTTTGCCACAATAAATACCCATAAAGGCCTCTTTCAGTATATAAAACTATCTTTTGTCATCGCTTCAGTCTGCGTTATTTTCCAATGTACAATAGAAAATGTCCTCTCGGGAATTTCCAAGGTGATGGTAACCTTGACAACAAGTGAGTCACTGACACTACCCCTGAAGAACACATGTCTAACCTGGAGGGAGTATTAAAGAGGTTTTGGGATGCGGGGGTCCACTTCAAATGCAAAAATGTACTTTCTAGGCCTCAGGAGTGACGTACCTAGGATTTTGCCTTGATGCCACAGGGTTGTATCCTCTGGAAGAAAAGGTCAAGGCTTATGAGACATCCCTGCACCTAGAAAAAATGATCATGCTGACACAACTATTGACGGTATAGGGCAATTTTATCCATAAAAATGGGTGATAATTCTGAGCACCCTATCGCTTTTGCCTCAAGGATACTTTCAGAAGCAGAACTCTCCCCAGATTGAGAAGGAGAGCTTAGCAGTAATATACGGTGTGAAAAAATTCCATCAATATGTGTATGGATGGTGATTTGACATTGTGACTGACCACATGCCATTACTGGGCCTTTTAAGGGATGGCAAGCCGAGACCACCAATAGCCTCAGCGAGGATGCAATGTTGAGCCTTGCTGCTGGCAGCCTACAATTGCGCTTTCCAGCACTAGCCCGGCATGAAAATTGCCAATGCAGATGCGTTAAGTTGCCTGTCACTGTGAAAGAACATTCCACCACCACCAGTACCCCAGGAGATCATACTGGCTTTGAACTTCCTAGACACTCTGTCAGTGTCCGTGGACACATCCGTAACTGGACCCAGAGAGACCCCATACTCTCAAAGGTGAAGAGAATGATACAGACTGTTGTGATACAGGGTTGTGAAGCTATGGAATTCCTTGCCCAGTAAAGCAGTAGATGCTCCTTCATTAAATGTTTTTAAGATAAAGATAGGTAGTTTTTTGAAGAATAAAGGGATAAAGGGTTATGGTGTTCGGGCCGGAAAGTGGAGCTGAGTCATCAAAAGATCAGCCATGATCTCATTGAATGGTGGAGCAGGCTCGAGGGTCCAGATGGCCTACTCCTGCTCCTAGTTCTTATGTTCTTATTATGAGAAATATGAGCAATGAAGGAACGACTTCAACCATCAAGATGAGTTGACCTCTGTGAGTGGTATGATTCTGTGGGTATCATGAGTGGTCGTTCTAACCCAGTCAGGGGGCCCCCTCTACATAGCGCCCACTCATGGCAGAGAAAGATGAAGATGCTGTCAAGTAGCTACCTCGGGTGGCCAGGTATAGGTAAAGCCATTAAAGAATTGGTGCAATAGTGCACCCTTGCTAAACACTGCAGGTGTTGCCTCCATCTGCCACTTTTCACCCTTGGGAATGGCCAAGTCACCCATGGGCAAGGGTCCACAATGACTACTCGAGCCCTTTTAAGGGCAAGCTGTCTTTAGTCCAAGTGAATGCCCATTCAAGTGGCGCCGGTCGCACTGCGCATGCGCAGACCCGCGGCGCCCATCTGACGCCGGGGATCAGCAGCTGGAGCGGCATGGATTGCTCCAGTGCCGTGCTGCTCCCCTGTAGGGGTCAGAATTGCTGCTCCTGAGGCCATGTTGATGCCGTCAAGAAACGCGACGGCGTTTCCGACGGCGTCAACACTTAGCCTCAGGATCAGAGAATCCCGCCCTGGGTCTCCCACCTGGAATGACCTGCTGTCCCTCTGCTCCGACTGTTGACTCTTCTGGGAGGCCTGATGTGCCTTCATGCTCCCGCCAGCTTTGGAAACACAAGATCCCACCGGATCTCAACCCACGGCCCATGAGCAGCTCAGTGGATGTGACCCCTGTGGTGGAGTGGGGAGTTGAGTTTTGCTTCAGGTCCACCTTGGTTAACGGGACTTGTTGTAGCCAAGTCGGGGCTGGTGTGGTTAACGTCAATGAGAGGACCGTCAGAAAGCCTGTCAACCACTTGAGGAGTCAGTGGGGTGGTGGGGCGTCTGGCGGCGAACCCGAGTTTGGAGTCAACAAGTCCCACCAGTATTGTGGGACGCCTGTAAGACTACTATAACTCCATTTGGCCAAGGACAGTTGACAAAAGAATTAAGTTCCAGTTGATGGAGGAGTCGAGAACCAGAGGATACCAGTTTCGGGTGATTGGCAAAGAATCAGAGATGGAATGGAAAAAAAACTTTTCAATCCAGGCAGTGCACAGCATCTGGAATGTGCTGCCTGAGAGTTAAGTGGAGACAGATTCAAATGTGGCTTTCCAAAGGGAAATGGGTGGGAATCTGAAGAGGATTTGCAGGGTTATGGGGCAAAGGCAGTGGAATAGGACAAGCTGAGTTACTTTCACAGAGGGTGGGCATGGAAATGATGAGTGAATGGTCTCCAACCATTCTACGATTCTATGTAAAAACGTACATGCTACATCAAAGGCGATGCTCAAAATTTCTACAGATGAAAGAGGGGGACTAAGAGTAAGATGGATCAATCAGAGCAAGACACAAGCTAATATTGAAAATCAAAAATGGCAAACTTGTTAAAATATTTACTCAAGGAAGTCTTCAAAGAAGAGGAAAAATATGAACTGTCACATAAAATAAGTAAAAACAAATCAAGGGAAAACATTGAATAGATATTACTACAAAGTAAAAAAATTAGAAAGAGCAGTATCACCAGAAATAAGACAAATCTTGAGAAATTGTAAGTGCACTGGTAATGATCTTTCAAAACTCTTGATTCAGGATCCTTTGATTGCATTAAGATCTTTGTGTAGACCAACAGACCAAAAGAAGCAAATTTATCAAATGAATCCAACCCAATGGACAAGATTTCACTTATTCTCACTTTAATTTTAACAAAAAAAACAAAATCAAGGTTAACATGTATTAAAAGGCAATTTGCAGTGATATAAGCTACAATTTTCATCTTAACAGCAGGTACAACAAAGATAAATCTTGCAATTCACTCAGCATATATGTCAACATTTCAAAACACCCAACTTCATCAGGTAAATTTCTAATTCCTTTTTTTTGCAAGGTGTTAACCCCAGATTCTCATCCGCCAGCAGCTCCCAATTACCCACGTTCTACTGGGTGCGGAAAATAGGAGCAGAAGTAAGCCATTCAATCCCTCAAACCTGCTCTGCTGTTCATTTAGATGATGGCTGATCTTCTACTATACTATCCCCATAGTAGCACAGTGGTTAGCACTGTTGCTTCACAACGCCAGAGATGCGGATTCGATCCCCGGCTTGGGTCACTGTCTGTGCGGGGTCTGCACATTCTTCCGCATCTGCATGGATTTCCTCTGGGTGCTCCAGTTTCCTCCCACAAGTCCCAAAAGACCTGCTGTTAGGTGAATTGGACAGTCTGATTTCTCCCTCTGTGTACCCGAACAGGCGGCAGAATGTGACGACGAGGGGATTTTCACAGTAACTTAATTGCTGTGTTAATGTAAGCCTACTTGTGACACTCATAAAGATTATTATTATTCCCATATTCTGTGTATAAAGTACCAGATAAGGCAAGTAAAAATAATTACAATGTAAATAAAATGGAAAGAGTAATGTCACTAGAGATATGACAAATCTTCATAGAACCTGATGATTTCTAGATGCTTTCTGTCTTGACTGAGTCTCCATAGTCCTCTGAGGTAGAGAATTCCAAAGGTTTACCTCCTTCTGAGTGAAGAAATTCCTCCTCATCTCAGTCCTGAATGGCCTAACTCTAATTCTGAGACTGTGTCCTCTCGTCCTAGAATCCTCAGACAGGGGAAACATCCTACCTACATCTATCTTGTCAAACCCGGTAAGAATTTTTTTCAATGCCATCACATTTCATTTTTCTGAACTCTGGAGCAGAGTTTTCAAAGTGGGGGTCATGATGCGCGTGTGGGTCGCAGGAGGATTTCAGGAGGGTTGCAGAGCGAGGGGTCACAAAAAAATGTGAACAGCGAGGACCGGAATAATAATAATAATCTTTATTGTCACAAGTAGGCTTACATTAACGCTGCAATGAAGTTACTGTGAAAAGCCTCTAGTCGCCACATTCTGGCTCCTGTTCAGGTACACAGAAGGAGAATTCAGAATGTCCAAATTACCTAACAGCACGTCTTTCGGGACTTGTGGAAGGAAACTGGAGCACCCGGAGGAAACCCACGCAGACACAGGACGAACGTGCAGGCTCTGCACAGACAGTGACCCAAGCTGGGAATCGAACCAAGAACCCTGGCTCTGTGATGCAACAGTGCTAACCACTGTGCTCCGTGCTGCCCATCAATCATCTCAGCTCCAGGACATTGCTGCAGTAGTTCCTCAGGGTAGTGTCCAAAGCCCAACCATCTTCAGCTGCTTCATCAAAGACTTTTCTTTTATCATGAGGTCGGAAGTAGGGATGTTTGCTGATGAAGATTGCACAATGCTCAGCATCATTCCTGACTTCTCAGAAACTGAAGCAGTCTATGTCCAAGTGCAGAAAGACCTGCACAATATCCAAGCTTGGGCTGGGCAAGTAACATTCACACCACACAAGTGCCAGGCAATGACCATCTCCATCGCCTCTTGACATTCAATAGCATTACCATCATTGAATTCCTCCCTTGGGGCTTACTGCTGACCATAAACTGAATTGGACCAGCCATATGAATAGTGTGGCTGCAGAAGCTTAGCATCCTGCAGAGTAACTCACCTCCTGATTCCCCAAAGCCTGTCCCCCATCTACAAGGCACAAGTCAGGTTTAAGTAATGGAACACTTTCCACTTGCCTGGACGAGTGCAACTCCAACAACACTCAATAAGCTCGACACCACCCAGGGTGAATTAGCCCGCTTGATTTCCACCCTGTCCACAAATATTCATTCCTCCACCACCAACAAACAGTTGCAGCTGTGCGTACCATCTACAAGATGCACTGCAATAACTCACCAAGGTTCCTTAGATAGTACCTTCCAAACCCATTACCACTATCATTTAGAAGGTCAATTGCAGCAGATACCTGGGAACACCACCACCTGAAGGTTCCCCTCCAAGTCAATCACCACCCTGACTTGGAAATACATCACTGACCCTTCACTGTCACTAGATCAAAATCCTGATATTCCCTCCCTTATAGCACTGTGGTTGAACCTGCTACACCTCAAGGACTGCAGTGGTCCAAGATAGCAACTCACCACCACCTTCACAAGGGTACTTTGGGATGAGCAATAAACGCTGGCCTATCCAGCGATGCCCAAATCCCGCAAATGAATTTTAAAAAGCTGATTAATATGATTAATGGATTTGATGAGTTAAATAGAGAAACCGTATTTACTCTGGAGTGAGAGTTCAGATTAGGGAGACCTAACTTTAACACTAGCACTTGCCAATTCCCACGCGATGTCAAGCAACAATTATTAACACAAAGGCAAGTAAAAATCTGGAACTCGCTCCCGCAAAAAACTAATTCATTTGAAAATGTCAAAATTGCAACTGATACATTTGTATTGACAAGGGAATTAAGGAATCTGGACTCAAAGTGGGCAGATGAAGGTAGGTTACAGGTCAGCCGTTGCCTAAATGAATGGTGGATAGGTTCAGGGAGCTAACTGGCTTACTCCTTTTCCTACATTCCTTCCTGTGTCCTTCAGTGCTCACAATGTAGAAATGTTGATGAAATCATTCCTTTCACAACTCTTCGATGGTGCAAACAAAATGACAAGTTGCTTCCTTACAGACTAAGTGTTACACATTCCAAATATGATTGACAGCACCAATACAGATCCTCCTTATGACACAATTAAATATTTAATGCAGCATGTCTTCCTGTTCGATCTTTCATTTATGATGTTTCTTTGATTGAAATCAGGTTCAGTTTAAAAATTAGATCTGTTGTGAGCTACATCCTGTATCGTAAAACTGTATCAATTGCCAAATGCACACTGACTGAGATGAGGCTTGTTATGTTGATGTTTGTTAATGGCAAAAACAATTTAGGTTGATCTCACCATATGTCTCAAAGAATTCAAAGTCAATGAATTACATGAAGCCTATCTCTGAGCTCTTGAAGCTATAGACCCGATACTTAGCCAGCTCTAGGTGTGCCGTACAGTATACTGTACACAGTTTAAGTGAGAGCAAGTTGGCATATTAAGTGCCATGTGTTACATTCTGCACAACTTTGAAACTGAAATTATCAAAATGTTTGCAGCAAATTCAACCCAGAGGCAGAATGAGGGGGAAGCAACACAAATCCACCAGCTGGTGCCCATAGCAGGAAACCATTTGAGGAAATCCATGGAAATTTTCACTTGAGGATTTTCTCTGAAAAATGGATGGAATCGTGAACTTCTGATGCGGCATGTGACGGAACGGCCGCACATGGAGGAACTCCTGCCGGGGATCGTGATTTTGTTCCGTTTTTTGCAGGGAACATGCGCTCAAAACCCTATTACATTTATTTCAGCCTCCCAAAGCAAGGGGATGTAGAATAGGGTCAAACCAGACACCAAAAGAAGAAAGAAACAATGGCCGCAATCTGACGGAATTAATTCTAAGTATCATTTCGGGCACAGTTCGTGGGGCTTTGCTCGAGGGCCGCGATGGCGAGATTACGACCCATATCTAACGGCATGTAGTGTCAAAAATGAGCCCCTATGAGCTACTCACCATTCCAGGCACACTCGCCGTCTGATTCGTGCCCCAGCCTGCATGCCGCTAACTAGAGGGAGCTGTTTTTAAAGGACCCGTCACCACAGTCAACACAGAAGAAAGAAGAATGGCAGCACGCAGACCAGCCGCTGGCTACAGTGATACCGACCTGGACAGGCTGTTGGACATGGTGGGTGCGAGAGGGGCCACCCTGTTCCCCTGAGGGGCTGGGAGACCTAGCAGCAGGGCCAGCAATGCCACCTGGGAGGCAGTGGAAGCTGTTGTGAGTGCGGGCAGCTTGCAATGGAGGACGGCCGTCCAGTGTCGGAAGAAAACAAATGATTTTGTTCTGAAATTAGTTCTTTGAGAAGGTGACTGAACAGGTAGACGAGGGTAGAGCAGTTGATGTGATGTATATGGATTTCAGCAAAGCGTTTGATAAGGTTCCCCACGGTAGGCTATTGCAAAAAATACGGAGGCTGGGGATTGAGGGTGATTTAGAGATGTGGATCAGAAATTGGCTAGCTGAAAGAAGACAGAGGGTGGTGGTTGATGGGAAATGTTCAGAATGGAGTACAGTCACAAGTGGAGTACCACAAGGGTCTGTTCTGGGGCCGTTGCTGTTTGTCATTTTTATCAATGACCTAGAGGAAGGCGCAGAAGGGTGGGTGAGTAAATTTGCAGACGATACTAAAGTCGGTGGTGTTGTCGATAGTGTGGAAGGATGTAGCAGGTTACAGAGGGATATAGATAAGCTGCAGAGCTGGGCTGAGAGGTGGCAAATGGAGTTTAATGTAGAGAAGTGTGAGGTGATTCACTTTGGAAGGAATAACAGGAATGCGGAATATTTGGCAAATGGTAAAGTTCTTGAAAGTGTGGATGAGCAGAGGGATCTAGGTGTCCATGTACATAGATCCCTGAAAGTTGCCACCCAGGTTGATAGGGTTGTGAAGAAGGCCTATGGAGTGTTGGCCTTTATTGGTAGAGGGATTGAGTTCCGGAGTCGGGAGGTCATGTTGCAGCTGTACAGAACTCTGGTACGGCCGCATTTGGAGTATTGCGTACAGTTCTGGTCACCGCATTATAAGGAAGGACGTGGAGGCTTTGGAGCGGGTGCAGAGGAGATTTACCAGGATGTTGCCTGGTATGGAGGGAAAATCTTATGAGGAAAGGCTGATGGACTTGAGGTTGTTTTCGTTGGAGAGAAGAAGGTTAAGAGGAGACTTAATAGAGGCATACAAAATGATCAGGGGGTTGGATAGGGTGGACAGTGAGAGCCTTCTCCCGCGGATGGATATGGCTGGCACGAGGGGACATAACTTTAAACTGAGGGGTAATAGATATAGGACAGAGGTCAGAGGTAGGTTCTTTACGCAAAGAGTAGTGAGGCCGTGGAATGCCCTACCTGCTACAGTAGTGAACTCGCCAACATTGAGGGCATTTAAAAGTTTATTGGATAAACATATGGATGATAATGGCATAGTGTAGATTAGATGGCTTTTGTTTCGGTGCAACATCGTGGGCCGAAGGGCATGTACTGCGCTGTATTGTTCTATGTTCTATGTTCTATATCCAACGGACTGCAAGGGTAAGTCACCATCTCTCTCCCGGCATCAGTTCTGCTTTTCACCCCTCAGATTTACAACACTGACCCCCACAAATCGCTGGCTGTCACCTCATACCCTCCCCACACATCTTCGTGCTTGAACCTCTGAACCCCCGAGCCCCCAGCAGCACAACCCCTTCATGTCCAGGTCTGCTGCCCTTCACATGCCACCTGCTAAAGACACCCCCTGATCCATCATGCGTGTGGCTCACAATGTCCAGTCTTGCGCGTAACAGGAAGGAACAAGACATGACCGGGGCTGGGAGGGCGGGGGAGGGGGGGGGGGCGGCGGTGGAGGCTGAGTCCCCGATATCAGAGGCCTCACCGACACGAGGATCGGGCCCTGGAGATCCCGGATGCAACAGAGGACAGAGCATTCATCGACTGCGAAGTTGGCGTGCGCCGCAGAGGTGAGGATCCACTGCCCCTTCAATCAGGTAACCTCCCTCAGATGAGTTGCTGAAATCGGACAAAATGGTCCTTCACTCTCACTGACTGCATGTCCCTTCTCTTGCAGGATTTTCACCCGATGGGGTCGGGCTGACCCCTGCTCCCCATTAACATCGGAGACCTCGAGTGCATCGAAGGAAAATAAAATGGTGGCAAGGTGACAATGCCAGGGGCCACCCCCCTGACTGTAGAGATTTTGACAGCTGAGTTACAGAAGCAGTGCCGAGAGATTTCAGAGGATCATGAGAAGGCAATTGATGCGGCGATTTCCTCAATCCGAGATGCCCTGATCAAGGTAAACAAGGTAGTGAAGCAGTAGGATGTGGAGCAGCAGGAGGTAGGAGTTGCTCTGTCAAGGCAGAGTGGCCAGATTGCTTGCTTGGAAGTGGAAATGGTGAAGATGGCGACTGATAATAAGGGTTTGAATAGACAACCTCGAAAATCAGTCAAGAAGACAGAATGTGAGAGTGTTTGGATTGCCAGAGTAGTTAGGAGGGTCCAAACCCAACAAAAAGCATGGCGCAGGTGCTCTGGAAGATGGTGGGGGAGGAGATAATGGCAGCCCCTCCTGAGCTGGATCGTGGCCATAGGTCACTGAGACAGAAGCCTCATTCTTGGGAGCCACCTCGGGCATTTGTGGTCCGCTTCCACAGTTACCAGGAAAAGGAACACCAGAACAGCAGATGGGAAGGCCATGAGTGCGAATGTCTTTTCGGAGCTTTCTAGGAGGCACACAGCTTTTAACAAGGCTAAGACGGCACTGTATCGCAAGAAAGTACGGTTTGGCATGGTCGACCCCGCACATCTTTGGGTGACCAATGAGAATGAACAACATCACTTTGAGACTTCATGGAAGCTGAGTCATTCATTCAAAGGAAGGGACTGGGGTTGAAATAATTGTGATAAGTGTATTGTATTCGAATTGTAAGTAACTGGTTTGGAAAAGGGAGGAAGGTCATTTGGAATTTTGAGGTGCTTTTTTTTCTATTTGTCTGTTCACTCTTATTAAGGGTTGATGAGATATAGGTGAGGCTGTTTTTTGCTTTATATGAAGAAGTTTACTGTTTTTGCTGTTCTTGGAATCTTTAATCGTTTTTTGGCGAAAGGGGCAGGTTTGGTACTTTGAAATTTTAAGGTTGATTGAAGGCTCTCTGTGAGGGGCTAGTCAGCTAGCTAGATGAATTTGTTAGTTAATGGAAGTGAGGAGATGGGGTCATCTGTAGTTCATATGAAGTTTAAATTTAGGGGTTATATTAATGGGATGGTTGAGGTGTGATAAGGAAGAGGTTGGTTTTGGGGGTTTTGTATATAGATTACATGAGGACCAGTTTACCTCACTTGACTGGACAGCTGGTTTGTCATGCAGAACAAGACCAGCAGCATGGGTTCAATTCCCATACTGGCTGAAGTTATTCATGAAGGCCAATGCCTTCTCAACCTTGCTCCTCACCTGAGGTATGGTGATCCTCAGGTTAGATTACAGAATTTACAGTGCAGAAGGAGACCAATCGGCCCAGCAAGTCTGCACCATACTTAAGCCCACATCTCCACCGTAATCTAATCTAACCTTTTTGTACATTAAGGGCAATTTACCAATTTATTGACGGCTGTGGGTCTGATTTCGACCTTTCCTGGAGGTCGCTGGCTGCCCCACAGTATGGGATTGACTGATTCCAGTTGGGGAGGGGGTGGATGTCCCCCCATTCGGCTGGTCACATGGAATGTGAGGGGGTTAGGTGACCCGAATAAGAGATTCAGGGTGTTTACGCGCCTTTAGACATTGAGGGCTTATGAGCTGCTATTGCAGGAGACTCATTTGCGAGTTAGAGACCAGATATGGTTTCGGAGGGGCTGGGTGGGGCAAGTGTTTTATTCAGGGATCAAAGGCAAGGCGCAGGGGACTGTGATCCTGATCAACAGGAGGTTGGCCTTCTTAGTAGGAAGGACTTTGACGACCCCGAATGGGAGGTATGTCATGGTCAGTGGGCTGCTACTGGGTTCACCAATGTTGCTGGTCAATGTATACGCCCCAAATAGGGACAACACTATTTTTATTAATAGGTTGCTGTCATTAATCCCAGATTTGGATTCAGCTGATCATGGGTGGGGACTTCAATTGCGTTTTAAACCCCCAACTGGATAAATCGAGACAAAAGGTGTTAATATCTTCTGGGATGGCAAAGGCTTTGTTGACCTTCATGGAGCAGATGGGGGGAACTGACCATTGGAGATCTTTACACCCGGGGGAGAAGAATTTCTCCTTCTCTCAGGTCCAGGATTGACTTTATTGTGGTCGATATGTCCTTGCTGCCAAGGATTATGGAGTCAGGATACTCAGCAATGGTGATCTCTGATCACCACCCACACTACATGGACATAATGGTTGGCTCGGGCCCCGCTTTGTGCCTGCTTTGGAGGTTTGATACTTCTCTGTTGGTGGATAAAAGTTTTTGTGAGAGGACCCGCTCTCTCATAGAGGACTGGTCTTCACCCCAACCAAGGTTAATAGGGTGTTTGAAGCGTTTTATTGGAACCACGACAAGTTGGAACCTCCTGAGGATGAGTCCTCTATGTCTGAGTTTTTAGATGGTTGGCCTTCCCAGTAGTGGAGTAGGAGGAGAGGGAGGAATTGGAAGCTCCTCTGATTCTTGAGGAGATTAAAGAGGGTATGAGTTTGATGCAGTCAGGGAAGGCGCCGGGACCACACATATTCCCAATGGAATTTTACAGAAGGGTTGACGAGTTGCTGACCCCAATGCTGCTTTAGATGTTTGAAGACTCTTACTTGAGGGACGTTGCCAGCCTCTTTGGTGCAGAAGATGATTTCCTTGCTATCGAAGACTTGGTGGAATATGGGTCATACCGTCTCATCTCTTTGTTGAATGCTGATCAAAGTTACTTGCGAAGGTATTGGCTAAGGTATTGCTCAACGTGGTTCTGTCCCCCTCTTCATTCCCTGAAACGGAGCTGATTATTTCGCTGGATGCAGATAAGGTGTTTGATAGGGTGGAATAGAGCTATTTATTTCATGTCTTGGTTGGGTTTGGCTTTGGACCGAGGTTTAGATCCTGGATCCAGCTTTTGTATAGCGACCAGTGCCCATACAAATGATTTGAACTCAAAATACTTCCGACTGGGAAGGGGCACATTTTCTCCAATGAAATGGACTGTTAATCTGGTGGTCTTGACCAACTTGAAAATATAGGGACAATTTAAATGGCACTTCAAGCTGTTAATGTCATCTATGTCAATCTTGGCCCCAATCTGTGGGATCCATCATTTTGTGCTGGTGGCTTTGGATTCATCCTTTGGGGTCTGGAAGGAGGAGGGGTTGGAGAGGTTTGGGGATCTGTTTGTTGATGGTAAGTTCCTGAGTTTTGAGGGGTGGCTCGAGAAGGGTAAGCTCTCAAGAGCTAACAAGTTTCAACAGGTATGAAACTTGGCACACAAGGAGTTTGCTTCCATCCATGTGGCCTCCCCCCCCCTCCCTCATTGATGGACAAAGTTTCTTCAGCAGCCAGTGCAGGGGAGGGAGGGATGTCGGAGACCTATGGTCAGCTGATGTTGATGGACCAGGTCCTGCTGGACAAAATTAAAAGAAAATGGGAGGAAGAATTGGGCCAGGAACTTGAAGATGGGGAGTGGACCGAGTGTCTATATATAGTCAACTCTACCTCTTTGTGTGCGAGGCTCAGCTTGATACAATTCAAGGTGGTGCAGAGGGCGTATTTGATCAGGGCCCGAATGAGTGGGTTTTATGCACAAGTAGGGGATAGGTGAGAGCAGTGCTCTGAGGGCCCTGCCCATCACACTCACATGTTCGGGTCCTGCCCTGGGCTCGTGAACTTTTGGGGATCCTTCTTCAGCACCATGTCGGGCATTCTTGGGGTCGAATTGGAGCCATGTCCTTTGGTGGGTATTTTTGGGATCTCAAACTTGCCGGAGTTAGAGACAGGGACGAAGGCAGATGCTTCCTTGATAGCCCATAGACGAATCTTGCTTGGCTGGAGGTCTTGTCCCCGCCCAGTGAAGTAACTTGGCTCGGCAACCTGATGCAATTTTTACACTTAGAAAAAAAATCTAATATCTAATGAGAGGGTTGCCTGGGGGTGGGGGTGGAGGGAGGGGGGTGGAGGAGGGATGAGAAAAGGTTGGAATACGTTAATTGTTATACATAAATGGTTGTATTGGTATTATTCTGGAAAATTGTCAACAAAATAATTTTGTTCTGAAATTGGGGGGAACGGGTTGGGCAGCTGGGGATTTTGTTTTGTATATTGCGTGATTCTGGTTGAATATTTCATGTGTTTGCAAATGGAAAATTTGAGTAAAATATTTATGAAAGAAAATGGTTTGGATCTGGAATGTTTTGAACATATTTTGTCCGACGTCCACCAGCCTTCTTTATAATTAATAATGAAAATACATATAATAGTCATCTTCTTTTAGCTTATCCCATATTATATGTGGTCACCCATTCACCCATTCCTCTTCCACTATCTGCCGCGTTTAAGTTTCTCGCCATCACATCATTCCATCTGGTCTTAGGTCCTCCTCTTCTGCTTCTTCTGTGTTGTTCTAACTCTGTCGTCATCAGTTTTTCCAAGACTGCACCCACACCTTCACACTGATCCTCTTCCTTGGGTGCAAATTGGCTGCTCAGAAATGTGGGGTCCAATTTAATGAACTGTGTGTAGTATTACCTGCGTGGTCGATAACACGTGTTACTCAATCCTTGGCTGATGATGAGGTCCTCTGAATCTTGTTGAAGAAGACTCGAACTCGTCCAGTAACAACAAAGGTTTATTGAGTAACTATAACTATGAATGCGTGAGTTCTTTACCTTATCATGGGAACTAGGAATTGGATAACAAGATTTCACAATTGTAACTAAATGTAACTCCACTAACTATCTATGTGATTCTGATGTTTCCCTGTTCACAGCACACGAGAGAGAGAGAGCCAGAGACCCCGTGTGGCTGCCCTTTATACCCCTGTTGGTCCAGCCCTCTGTTGATCATGAGGTGCTGCTATCTACCCATTAACCCCTTGTGTGCATGCACCTACAGAGATCACCACACTGTGCTCTTTACTGTGCAAGAGAAAAGGCATGGTTGAAATCCGGACGAATATTTTGCTTAATCTGCATACACAAATATGCTTTGTGTTTGAAGCAAAACAAAATCAGGCTTAAATATGTCTTTGTATTTGAATGCAGCTTTTCAAATTTAGTGGCAGAGAAATATTCAGTTATGCTTACTGCTGCATACCTGGGAGACTATTACAGATGCTTTTGCTGTTGTTTGCTGCTCAATAGCAGCTTGTGAAGCGAACAATCATGACGGTATGATGGTTTATAATGACAAAATATGCAATACTGGTCTGCCTCTTGATTTTAGCATCATGAAGTAACTAGAGACCATGTTGGATCTCTGCTGAGCAGCAGTCTGCTCATCCTGAGGCTTCAAGACTGCCGCTTCCTGTCTGCTTTGTGACGTACTCTCCATTCACTGCTCAACCTGATTACTAATAGAGAGTTCCCTGATGAGAGTTTTAGCCTCACAACAACAACATCCTCTTACTCAATTTGTGACCGTTGTGTGAAAACACGATGATGGGCATTGTCGATGGCTTATTGCTGTTGAATTGACAGTACGTACATTGTTGCATGAAGAAGCACAAATACCATTTTAACATGGTGAATGTGAAATAATTCCCAACAGTGAATAATGAACCTGGTAAGATTACTGTCGCACAAACCTGAAGCAGTATTGAGTTTGTGAATGTCAATACCCAATACGTTTGGACTCTCACCATTGTCCTCCCACACTGTCAGAGGTCATCTTCTTCCACAAAGAAAAAACAATGCATTGCATGGGGGAAAATCTTGTAGAGAGAAAGCAATTTGCAACACCGTTCATATGCAAACATATGAAATATCTTGCTGGATGATGCTTGAAGGACAGATGGTTATTTCCATATTATTATTTTTATCTGATGGTTCATTCTCCTATGTGTAACTTTACATCTGCTAAAACTCATGAAATGTAACCTTTTGACAAAATGTTAACAATGTAGACAACTAACAGAAATTGCACAATGCTAATGAGTCAAGCTCGGGACTGCTCTGGGCCTAGAACTCACCAAATAGAATGGCAGCCGAGTTGCTCCAAGGTAGCCCGGGTCCGTTATCTGTTCCTTTTCATATGGTAAACTACATGAGGCAGAGGATTGCATGTGGGACCAGAGTTGCATAACATGCAAAAGGAATTTGAGGATTTTTAATAGCTGCTTCTTTGCTACTGATTTAAGTTCTGCCGTGTAAAATCTGGCAATGGCATAGAATAGATATGCAATGTCAAAGGTTGTCTCTTCAGCCCTTAATCCAACACCAGCAAAACTCCACATTCCAGCAGATCCTCCAAAAATAAATCTGGACCGTCTGTGTTCTGTTTTTCCAAAGCCCTGCTACAGCTATGACTCCTCCTAAAGTGGTGTTGAAGTAGCTAATGGTACACAGATATAAAAAAATGGAGTATTGATTAACACTTAAAAACAAATGAATGTCAAGTCAAAGGCATAGCTCCTGAAGGGACAAAGAAGCATATTTAAACATGTTCTGACATATAGCTGAGCAGTTATTCAGTAATCAGAAATAGAATTCAATTTTTAAGAAGTACTTTAAAGAAACTAAATTCAGTGCCAAAAAGAAAATAGGCTTTTGACCCGAAAGTAGAAACGCCTGTAGCCTGGAACAAGAAAATGTTGTTTGGCACATAAAATCACTTTTCTTCCTCACACTCTGTAAATTTATCTCATCATTCACTCTATCCAACATATTAAGAATTATTATACTACCAGTCTGATGCTAAATTTATAGTGGGATTGACAAACATACAGCACTGTTGGCTCCACTAACAAAACCTGTTCCTCTCAAATTAATGTTTCTCCATAAAATGGTTAAACTATTGCATTCACATTGCATCGAACATAGCAAATAAAGTCAATACAACATGAACAATCCCTTGTCAATCTGCACACTCCTGTGACATTCAGTGCCATTCCCCTAGCCAGTACATTCACTTTGGAAGGTACATTGAAAATGTATTTTTCTGGGTGAAGCATGTTTCACATACTGAATCCAATGGGGTGCTTGAGTAATTATAATACAGCAGCTGTAACTGAAGCAATGCTACTTATTTGCTCAATAATTTACTGTCAAACTCTAGTTGATTATTTTAACAGAAGGCATAAAGGATTTTTTAACATGTCCAGGCAAAAAGGATAAATTGGGTGGTAAAATGGACTTCAAACTAATAAACAGTGAAGAAGAGGGCTTATTCGGAAACAGTCGTAAAAATCATAGCCCCTCCCAGTACATTCTCCTGAGGTTCGTAACCCACAGGTACCCCAGGAGATCCGCTGGGGAACCCTCTTGAAGTGCTCATGCAAGGACTGCACGGGAATTGCCTGGGGTGTTTCAACTTCCATCCTGTACCAGGAATCCTGCGAAATTCTGATTTGCAGTTGGAGACTTCAGCAGCAAATTCTCCGTAGGTGTGATCCTCCGATCCCTCCACAGCGCACCCACGTGACGTGGGATGGCCACAATAGGAAGCCCCATTGGCTGGCTGCGGGAATGGATAATCACGCTGCCGGCGAGGGGGGGGGGGGGGGGGGTGCCGCGCAAGGAAACACGCCTGGTGGAAAGGAGAATCCCACCCCAGATGTTTCCCACACTCTTGGGAGAATAGTTATCCAGTAAAGGCAAGAAGCTTTAAAACCAGTTCTAATTTGAACCCCTCGCTGCACACCTCGACAACCTTCCAAACCTTCACTATCCCTCTTCGGCAACCCAACTCCCAACTCCCAAACCTCCTGACTATCTAACTACCCCCACCTATCTGAATAACCTCCCCCACTGCCCTACTACCCCATAACACGTGGCTATCTATCCACCCCTGACTAGCTCCTCTACTGCACTCCCATCACCCATTCCCAGATGCCACTGCCAGCTGCCAGAGCGCCATGCCATTCAGTGCACGAAACGAGACTAAGTGCAGCCTTGGCCGCGCATTCCTTGCTGAGACCCCTAATCTACCAAGTTGGCCGTTCAATAGCATGGTGTTTCTTGGCGCTCCAAGCCCCAGGAAGCACCCAGTTAATCATATGCACTATGGGACTCTGTTCCCATTCGGGTAGATTGCATCCTTCAGAATAGTTAAGAGCAGGGCTCAGGTTACAAACAGTGGGTAGCAGCTGACATACCCCTGCTGAAGATTAAAGATAGAAGGACTCATTAACTCCAGCAGATGACCTGCCTGCCACCTTCCCTCCTGCCCTTGCACCCACCACCATTATACCAGCAGCGGGTTCAGGCAGCTCGTCTCCCAGTGTGCCACTTGAGACCATTAAGTGGAAAATGAATGCCCAGTTAATGGCCTCATCCCACCAGCTATGGGATATAGTCAGCAGTGGGAGATCCCATGCCACGTAACAAGCATAGCAGAGGGGTTATTGGGGTACGGGGATAGGGTGGAAGTGAGGGCGAAAGTGGGTCAGTGCAAACTCGATGGGCCGAATGGCGTCCTTCTGTACTGTATGTTCTATGTTCTATGTTCTCAGCACAGGCTGCTGGTAGGCAGGGGTGGGGGGCTTCCTTAACATGCTCCCTGGAAACATTGGAGTCCCCTTCCCCAAGCTGCATCCCCCACACTTCCGCACATGCTCTTCCCCCAATTCTAGTCCATAAATTGAACATGCCAGTTAAATTAATAATTTAAAATCTAAGATCGATAGATTTTTGTCAACCAACAATATCAATGGATATGAATCAAGTGTCAGGTGGATGGAATAAAGATGAATCATAGCCTGATCTGATTACCTGACAAAACACATCCAAGCAGCTGAATGGCCTACTCCTGTTCCAATGCCACTTAATGTATCCATAAAAGGTTTCAGAGAGGTTTCTTCTCAATCCAATGTTAATAATGTAAATCTCTACAATTTATAATAAACCTTCGACCTCAACCTACCTTGCTTACTGGTTTGCTTTTCATAGTGCAACAATTTCATAAACCTTATGTTCCTTTGAAATTTTGATCATCTCTTTCTAAACTGTATTATGTTACTATTTCTGACAGTAATGTATTGCCTTGCGCAGTATCAGTTACTCACTTGTTTCTTCCAGAATGATCCTTAACTCGATGTTGAATAAAACTCGTAGTTTTAAAAAGTGCATTATTGAGTAACATTGATGAATTAACTGTGAGTTTGTTCTCTCTCCAATGCTTAAACTAGATGTTACATGAACAAGATTAACTAAGAAGTACTTATAGGGCTGCACGGTGGCGCAGTGGGTTAGCACTGCAGTCTCATGGCACCGAGGTCCCAGGTTTGATCCCGGCTCTGGGTCACTGTCCGTGTGGTGTTTGCACATTCTCCCCGTGTTTGCGTGGGTTTCGCCCCCACAACCGAAAGATGTGCAAGGTAGGTGGATTGAACACGCTAAATTGCCCCTTAATTGGAAAAAATTCTAAAATAATTTTTTAAAAACCTAACAAGTACTTATGATTATTTACACCTGCGCTGAGCTGTCTCTGACTGTATCTGGTCACTAGCTATTGTTCCTGTGAAGAGAGTGATCCTTGCTTCCGTCTGTCTACTTATACATCTCTAGTGCTGCCCTCTAGTGATTGCTTAGTTGTAGTGTCTTTACATTAATCCCTTGTCTACATACAGATATGCAGATCACTACAAACTGGACAAGACATAAATACTGTTACTCCTCAAAGCCTGCCCACCATCTGCAAGACAAAAGTCAGGAGATGGAATACCCTCCACCTCCCTCAATAAATGCATCTCCAACAAACTTGAGAAGCTTGGCATTATCTGAAACAAAGCAGATCACTTCATTGGCACCCAATCCACAATCCACGTGGCATGGTAGCACAGTGGTCAGCACTGTTGCTTCACAGCGCCAGGATCCCAGGTTCAATTCCCAGCTTGGGTCACTGTCTGTGCGAGTCTGCACATTCTCCCCGTGTCTGCGTGGGTTTCTTCCAGGTGCTCGGGTTTCCCCCACCAGTTTGGAAAGACGTGCTTGTTAGGTGAATTGGACATTCTGAATTCTCCCTCTGTGTACCCAAGGAGGTGCCAGAGTGTGGCAACTGGGGGATTTTCACAGTAACTTCATTGCAGTGTTAATGTAAGCTGACTTGTGACAATAAGAAAGATTGTTGTTATTATTAAATATTCATTCCCTCCACCTCTGGAGCAGGGTGGCAGCTGTGTGTATCACCTACAAGATGCACTGCAGCAACTCGCCCAGGCTTGTTCAGCAGCATTTCCCAAATCTGTGACCTTGAAGGCCAAGGGAAGAATGCACTTGGGAACATCACCATCTACAAGTGCCCTTCAAATCAAAACCACTCTGACTTAGAAATACATGATCATTCTATTGTTATTGCAAGATAGAAATCTGTAACTCTCTCCCTCACAGCACTATCAGAGTACCTTCCCCACACAGACTGCAGCAGTTTGAGAAGGCAACTCTACAATATCTTCTATGGGTAACTAGAGATGGACCATAACTGTTGGCTTGTCACTGATGCCCACATCCCGTGAATGAATAATTAGGAAAAAAGAGAATAATTCAACGCTTAACATGAGACAAGTAAGAGATTAAAAACAAACTTGACTTCTGACTCGCATTGAAGACAAATGGAAGGTCAACCAGAACAGAACATTGTCAGCTACTGATATTATCTCACATTCCACATTTCACATAATTTGTCAGTTATACTACTGCTTATTTGATTACATATTTCAGTGCTAATTGTGTAATTGTCTAATGGCACAATTGCACTTGAAACACAGACACATAGAATAATGAGTTGGCAAGTTGGCAAAGATTCAATTCCTGTGCATGGATGAATGCTTACAGTTCTATGAGCAAAACAACTAAGCCTAACAATATTTTGTCTGTGGGATTTCAGGTCTATGACTCACCTCATGTCAGCCTTTCCCTTGTTAAGGATTAACCTGGTGCTTTAACGCTCACAGTCACATGACAGTTCTTTTGAATTTAATTATCTATCATTTAAACAGCATTATAAATTCTCATTCTCACATATGGAAGTGGCCTTGAGCAAAGAAAGGGAAACAAGCATCTGAGAAAAATACAAGTATTGTTTATGAAAATTATTTATCGGATTCTTTCCAACACAGTTCACAGATGGATAAGGTCCATTACTACTCACTATTTCTTCAAGTTGTAGATAATATACATGTGGTTATTGCCCCTTTAGGGGCAACACAGCAGAGTAAGGGTCACCTAGCCTAGGTGACCAATCAAGACTCAGAGTGGGGAGTCACGCCAGAGGGAGGAGTTTTCTTCAGCAGACATATTCTAGAACTGGCTTCAACCACACTGCTGCTCTTGTAAATAAATCCTTTGTTACTCATTAATGAAGTCTCTGAAAGTGCATCATTACAGCTCATTGGGATTGGCCAATTTTCACACATCTGAACAGCACAGGGATATGTATGGTACTGGAAAACCTTGGCTTTATTCTTCTCATTAATTATCATTCATGGGACACATTTCTCCCAAAAGGGAACAAAGTCCCCGAGTGAGCGCATTTCGCCGTGTGTTTCCCAGCACTCGCAGTGCCGAGAAACACATGGCTATTCATCATGACTTGCATTGAAGAAGAGGCCTAAACGAGGCCGCACATAGGCCCATTTTTTACAATGAGGAGCTCCGCTCACCAGAACTCCCTGTTGTAGCGAGAGATCGGGACGTTATTTCTAAATGATGTCACAATCTCCAAGGCCCCAAAACAATCCCCGATCTCCCCCTTAGCCCGGATGCAATATGGGAGGATCCCCAGCCCCTCCCCACATCCCGAAAACACTGTGTCAGGCAACCCCATCTGTGCAGAAATGCCAGCTTAGCACCTTGGCAGTGCCAACCTGATACCCTGGCAGGGCCAACCTGATACCCTGGCAGTGCCCATGCCAGTGCCACCTGGGCACCATGGTACCTGGATGCCAGTCTGGCACTGCCATGGTGCCAAGCTGGCACTGCAAGGGTACCCAGGTGGCACCAGCAGTGCAAGGGCACCACCATGCCCAAATGGCATTCAGCTGGGGGCCTGCAATCCTTTGTGAGATCCCCACGAGTGCCATTCTATCTGGTCCCCATTTGTGGGGACCAGTGCTGAACAGCACTCATCTGAGGTCTCCAAGGCAAAGGGGTTGAATCCTAAAGCATACTGCCTCGCTCTAATATGCAGATTTGCTAAAAAGTGGTCCCGCCATTGTGGACGGGATTCACATCGCAACGTAATGCATTGACTCTCACGAGGCATTGTGAGCCGGGTAGATCCTGGGAGCGGGGTTTCCCAGCTTTCAACAGCCATGCTGCTCCGCGGTGGACTGCTTTTCCGGTGCAGCATGGCTGTTGGATCACGTCCATGATGATTGATAGATCATTGAATTAAACCATTTAGTCCAACTAATTTGGTCAGCTTAACAATTCTCAGATCTAAACAAAATGGCTGAACGATGCCTTTGGACTTTACTGTAAATTACAGATATAGTTAACCGAAAGAAGGTTCTAGTTAATTAGCATCTTTGCATAATAGTTAAGTTAAAATAATTATGATTTTACAGCCCTGCGACAGCCTGTCTCTCCCCCTGGACCTCCATGCAGTTTGGCAGAACTGAACGAGAGGGGATATAAAATCTTGGCCATAGGTTCGTTCCTGATGTCATTTATGATCATTCATCTTCAAAGCATGTTGAATGGCTTTTGTACAGGATGTGGGCGTCGCTGGCTAGGCCAATAATTATGGCCTAAACCTAATTTTGCCTTGGAAATGGTGATAGTGAGCCACTATCTTGATCTGTTGGAGCCCATGTGGTGTAGCTGCACCATAGTGCTGTTAGGAAGGCAGTTCCTGAGTTTTGATCCAGAGACAGTGAAGGAACAGAGATATAGTTCCAAGTCAAGGTGGTGTGTAGCTTGGAGGAGCACTTTCAGTTGGTATGTTCCCATGCATCAGTTTCCCCTTGTACCTCAAAGTGTTAGAGATTGTGGGTTTGGAAGGTGTTGTCGAAGGAGATTGGTGAGTTCCTGCGGTGCCACGTGCTAGTCAGAGTAGAAATGACAGGATATATAGAATACATAGCTGAAGCGATGGTGTCAGAGGGAGGGTTCCAGATCCCTGGGGCATCGGGACCGGTTCTGGGGAGGTGGGACCTGTACAAACTGGACGGGTTACACCTGGGCAGGACTGGAACTGATGTCCTAGGGGGACTATTTGCTAGAGCAGTTGGGGAGTGTTTAAACTAAAATGCCAGGGGGTTGGGAACCTACATAAGGAATAGAGAAAGAGGGAGCAAGGACAAAAGTAAAAGGTAGAAAAGTGAATAAGAAAAGTGATAGGTGGAGAAACGAAGGACAAAATTCAAACAGGGCAGTAGAGAAAAATATTGGGAGCAAGACAAGCATTGTGAAAAAGACAAACTTAAAGGCTCTGTGCCTTAATGCACGGAGCATTTTCAATAAAGTGGATGAACTAATCGTGCAGATGTAAATAGGTATGATATAATTGGGATTATGGAGGCTTGGCTGCAGGGTGAACAGGGATGGGAACTGAATGTCCCAGGGTTCTCAGTATTTAGGAAGGACAGGCATAAAAGAAAAGGTGGTGGCGTGGCACTGCTGGTTAAAGAGGAAATTAACACAATAGTGAGAAAGGATATCAGCTCTGACAATATGGAATCTGTATGGGGAGAGTTGAGAAATACCAAGGGATAAATATAGTGTCAAATATAGACCCCCAAACTGCACTGGTGAGGTTGGGAATGGCATTAAACAAGAAATCAGTGATTCATGTAATAAGGGAATATCGGTGATCATGGGTGATTTTAATCTTCACATAGATTGGGCAAATCAAATTAGCCACAATGCCGTAGAGGAGGAATTCTTGGAGTACACACAGAATGGTTTTCTTGACCAATATGTGGAGGAACCAACTGGAGAGCAGGCCATCTTAGACTGGGTACTGTGTAATGAGAAAGGAATTATTGCCAGTCTGGCTGTACGAGACCCCTTGGGGATGAGCGACCATAACATGATAGAATTTTTTATCAAGATGGAGAGTGAAGTAGTTGATTCGGAGACTAGGGTGTTGAATCTTAATAAAGGGAACTATGAGGATATGAGGCTTGAGTTGGCCTTGATAAATTGGGGAGAGTTACTTAAAAGGATGACAGTGGATAGACAATGGCAAACATTCAAGGAACGCATGGAGGAACTACAGCAACTGTTCATTCCTGTCTGGCACAAAAGCAAAGGGGGAAGAGGGCCAATCCATGGCTTACAAAGGAAATTAGAAATAGTATCTGATCCAAGGAAGAAGCATACAGATTGGCCAAGAAAAATAATAGGTCTGAGGATTGGGGGCAGTTTAGAATTCAGCAAAGAAGGACGAAGGGATTGATTAAGAAGGAGAAAGTACAGTATAGAAGGAAGCTTGCAGGGAACATAAAGACTGACACTAAGAGTTTCTACAGATATGTGAAGAGAAAGAGATTGGTAAAGGGAAATGTAGACCCACTGCCGACAGAAACAGGGGAATGAATAATAAGGGACAAAGAAATGGCTGAGCAATTAAATACATACTTTGGTTCTGTCTTCACAAATGAGGACACAAATTAGATCCCAGAAACGTTGGAGAATAAAAGGTTTAGTGAGAGTGAAGAACTGAGGGAGATCAACATTAGTAGAGAAATGGTGCTGGGAAAACTGATGGGATTGAAGGCAGATAAATCCCCAGGGTCTGAGAATCTGCATCCCAGAGTGCTTAAGGAGGTGGCTCTGGAAACAGTGGATGCATTGGTGGTCATCTTCCAGGATTCTATAGACTCTGGAACTGTCCCTGCAGATTGGAGGGTAGCTCACGTCACTCCGATATTCAAAAAGGGAGCTAGAGAGAAAGCAGGGAATTATAGACCAGTAAGCCTCACATTGGTAGTGGGGAAAATGCTTGAATCCATTATCAAGGATTTTATAGCGGAACATTTAGAAAGCAGTGGCAGGATCAGTCAGAGTCAGCATGGATTTATGAAGGGAAAGTCATGCTTGACAAATCTGTTGGATTTCTTTGAAGAGGTAACCAGTACAGTTGACAAGGGGGAGCCAGTCGATGTGGTATATTTGGAATTTTTGAAGGCGTTTGACAAAGTCCCGCATAAGAGATTATTGTGCAAAATTAAAGCGCATGGGATTGGGGAAATGTATTGAGGTGGATAGAAAACTGGTTGGCAGAGAGGAAACAAAGAGTATGGATTAATGGATCCTTTGCAAATTGGCAGGCAGTAACCAGTGGGGTACCACAGGGATTGGTGCTGGGACCCCAGCTATTCACAGTATATATTAATGATTTGGATGAGGGAACAAAATGTAACATCTCAAAGTTTGCAGATGATACCAAATTTGGTGGGAGGGTGAATTGTGATGAGGATGCAGGATCCTACAGCAAGACCTGGACAGGTTGGGCGAGTGGGCAAACCAATGGCAGATGCAGTATAATTTGGATTAGTGTGAGTTATTCATTTTGGAAGAAAAAACAGGAAAGCAGTTTACTACCTGAATGGTTGTAAATTGGGAGAGGGGATTGTGCAGTGGGACCTGGGTGTCCTTGTGCACCAGTCGCTGAAGGTAAGCATGCAGGTGCAGCAGGTGGTAAAGAAGGCTAATGGCCTTCCTTGCAAGAGGTTTCGAGTATAGAAGCAGGGATGTGTTGCTGCAATTGTACAGTGCCTTGGTGAGGCCACACTTGGAGTATTGTGTGCAGTTTTAGTCTCCTTCTCTGAGGAAGGATGTTCTTGCTCTCGAGGGAGTGCAGCGAAGGTTTACCAGACTGACTCCAGGGAGGGCGAGGCTGTCATATGAGGAGAGATTGACTAGGTTGGAATGGTTCTCGCTGGAGTTCAGAAGAATAGGAGGGATCTCATAGAGACTTATAAAATTCTAACAGGACAAGGCCGTGTAGATGCAGGAAAGATGTTACCAATGATAGGTGTGTCCAGAACCAGGGGTCACAGCCTGAGGATTCAGGGTAAACCATTTTGGACAGAGATAAGAAGACACTTCTTCACACAAAGAGTGAATTCACACATTACTGAATGCAGTTAAGTCAGCATTCCTGAAGAAGATTGCTGGAGAGATCTCACCAGATGGTTGCTGGGTTACCCTAACCCTAATTCTGGAAGTTTTTTGAAGTGTCATGTGAGAGTACCTTTAAGAAATGGGTGTTCATCAACTAGCTGTAATGGATGTACCTTTAAGAAATGGGTGTTTATCAATTAGCTGCAGTGATGTCAGAGTATGGGTGGAGCTGGGCTGTCTGTCTTTTTTAACTTTCAATTTTGAGCTGGCAGTTGCAGGTGTGTTTAATTTAGTTTTCAGAGTTGGAGCTGCATCCAACCAAACAAGGTGTAATTTTGATCTCTCTGTATGAAAAGAATGTCTTCAGATCACTTGCTAATTTAAAATTGATAACTGCTCTCAGCAGAGAACTTAAACCTGATGTCTTTGTTAAAGAGGGTATTTGTCTTATGGATGTTGCTAGGAAAGATTATGAGTTACTTATAGAGTATTGTATTATTTGGGGGGAGTATTTGAGTTGATGGGGTTTATGCCATTTTCTTTTGTGCAACTGAACGAGATCACGGTATCATAAGCTGCTGCCTTCAACACAGCGTTATTGGCAGCTGAAAATATTCAAATGCCGTTGACTGTATTTGATAAGCCACACTAAAGGGAATTTGTCAAATCCCAATCCTTTCGGCAGTAGAATGCCACAACAATCCCCCAACACTGCCGATAAAGAGGATTAACATTTCTTGCTGACTTTGTCCAATGCTATAATTATTAATATATAAATCATTCCAATTAATGGAATACAATATTAATCAGTTGTGGCTTTGCATTCCAGCCTAAACAGAGGCTTAAATATTGGGAGTTGAACATATCTCCCTCATCTGTATTGCTGGATAGTGGTTTGCTCTCATCCAGGAACAAATCTTACCACAATCCCACTGGTCATTGCAATTTTATGGAGCAAGCAACATTCTGCATCAAATTGCTGCACTTTTTCTGTATTGAATTGCAGTGTGCCGTCTAATTGGTTACACCATCTGGAATGTAACTTCCTCTCAAAAGTTAATGCTGAACATAAAGTACGTCAATAAATATAACTATACACAGGAAATGCCGGTTGGTAATATTAACCCGTGAAACTCATAACTAGCGACTGTGCATTCTTGCATTCGTTGTTTTGACAGAGGAATTAATCTGGTTTAAAGTAAACTAGTCATCATCTCTTTTTAAAGTGAAGGACACAGACCATACATGGTGGGCTGTCGTGGACTAATATTGCATGCCATTGCCAGGCTTATAGATTTGATGGGCTGAATGTTTCTATTTCCAAGTCTGAGTCATCGGCTTGGTCCTCATTCATTGTCCCGACAAAGAAGAATAAAGGAAAGGTGTTTACCTCAACACTGTTCCGGACTATTGACAGAACCGTGGAAATTCCTCAAATCTTAGACAATGTATGAGTTATTAAGGGTTTGGGGGAAATATTTTCAGTGCTGGTTTCCTGTTTTCAAAGTGTGGGCTTAAATATGCGAAATGTTTCCTGCATATTGGACTGAGCAACGAGAAGAGGATTGCAGCAATTTACTTTAAAGCAATTGTGAATGACAATCAGATCACAACAGGCCATTATGGAACAATTGAGCATGAACATGTACAAGTTGATTTGGCATTCCATTAATTGACAAATGTAGATGGAGTCACTTCGTTCCAAATGCAGAGGATGATTTCTTTGAGGGTGCTTGGAAATTATGCCTAGTGCGCCGGCCTTCCTACGTGCACTGTGAGCACCACGTCTATTTCCTCATGTTCAGTCGGATATTCTGCCATGACTTTGCTATCCTGATCATTAGGGTCATGCTGAAGCCTCTTTTAAGGGAGCAACTGTAGAATGTGTAACAGAAAATAATGAAACTGGGAATCACACAAAAGAAGTTGTAAGCCCAGTCTTTTCGCCGAGGCACATGCTTGAAGGTCCATGCTATGTTTGATAACTTTAGCTGCAGTGTAAACATAACTATACTTACATTTGGCTTCTGTTCATTGGTGACATGTGGTTTTTATGAGCCATGGCCAGATAGCCATTCCTGTTGCCAATTACTATGGGCGTGATCTAACCAAAATAAAAGAGTCTGTGCTGGGTGGGAATCGAGGGGTCGTTCTCGGCGCTACAAGCCTCGAGCCCCCACAGCCCACCTCATATGGGCAGGGCACCCTCAGGCCCGATCCTCGGCATCAGCAACGTGCCACCTGAGCATCTTGGCACTACCAGCTTGGCAACCTGGCAATGCACCTTCTAGCCTGGCAGTGCACCTGAACACCCTGGTAGTGCCAGGCTGACACCCAGGTGGCATTGCAAGGATGCCAATGTGGCATCAGCAGTGCCAGGATGTCACCCTGTCCAGATATCAGCCACGCGGGGCCTCCGATCACCTGGGAGAATTCCACGGGGACAACTGCTCAATGGCCGGGGTCTCCTCAGCGAGGCCAGGAGATTCCGGGCGTTGGTTCAATCTGGCGTCAGCAGAGTTAAGTGAGTACTCACTTAATTCTGAAAGTCTGGGTCTTGCCCATTGTGGAATCCCGGAATCCCGCCCATCCTCTCCAGGGATCTGCCAGCCGATTCCCATTCCGATTCCAAAAGATGCGGCCAATAAATCGCACCGTTATCCTTCCTTTTAAAAATACGTCTTAAACTTAAGGAATCACGAGAGCTATGGGGGAAGCAAGATTGTGCATGTTGTGGTCAGGTAAAACATTTGCACTGATATATATAAGAATCCTTTTTCGGCACAGATCGCAGCATTATGTTGAGTGATGACATTAATGCCACAATGATTCTGTGGGCTCTTGAAAAATCAGAAATCCGGCAAAAGTGACAACATCTTGCTGCAACTAGATCAAAAACATGAAAGACCAACTTAAGTTGGAAAGATTATTTAGTATTTGATCTTAAACATGATTTGATTGGCAGCTTCAGCTAACTTTGCCCAGCAGTGTTCTTGTTCTTCATCTAATACACATATTGTATGAGAGAATGCAAAAAGCAACAATCTGAACAGTACCAATATTTCAGCAAGAACAACACAGGTCCATCACTGATGAATGTAAGATAAATATATAAGCATTCTCGAAAATGACAGTGAACATGAATGATTACCTCGTTTGATGCTACAGCTCCAGCCTGCCATTGAGTGAAATTATCACATTTTATGTACAAACTTGTGTGTTTAGCTGGCATAATATAGCTGCAATAGAAATAGCTACTGTGGTGATATGCATAATGGAAGTTTGTACATAATGTTATGCATGAATTCCGACTATTAGGTGGCATTGTAAACCCATCGCATGCCCATGTGATCGGTGAGTTGGGCGTTAGTCGTGCTGGGAGATAGATGTATTGGCAATAGTTCCACAAGAGTTGTTTAGTGTTATTAGTTGTTCATTAGTTTATTTATCCTAGTTATCTTACCACGCAGTTTGTTCCTTAATAAATTATTTTAAAATACATGCTCTGGAGTTCATCATTCACTTCGGCCAGTCTGCAGAACATGATAGCTACCTTTACATGTACAGTCAGACGCTTTTTCCCAGGGTAAAAAAAGTCAGTTACCAGGGGGACATTTAGGGGCTGTTTAGCACAGGGCTAAATCGCTGGATTTCAAAGCAGATCAAGGCAGGCCAGCAGCACGGTTCAATTCCCGTAACAGCCTCCCTGAACAGGCGCTGGAATGTGGCGACTAGGGGCTTTTCACAGTAACTTCATTGAAGCCTACTTGTGACAATAAGTGATTTTCATTCATTTCATTTGTAGGTTTAAAGTGCACAGGGGAAAGTTTAGAGGAGATTTGCGTGACAAGGTTTTTACACAGAGGGTGCTGAGTGCCTGGAATGCACTGTCGGGGGAGGTGGTGGAAACAGATACAATTATGGCACTTAAGAGACAACTTGACGAATATGTGAATAGGATGGGAAAAGAGGAATAAGGACCCCGAAGTGCAGAAGATTTTAGTTTAACCAGGCTTCATAGTCAACACAGAATTGGAGGGCCTTAGGGCCTGTTCCTGTGCTGTACTAGTTCTTTGTTCTTTGTTCTGTCCTGTAGGGTGCCTAGTACTGTATTCAATACTCTGGACATGGTTCAACTAGGGCTCTGTATAGCTTGCTTTCCTACCGTCAGGACAAGAAAGGGAATAAGTGCTCAACTTATTCAAAAGTTCCAACAGGTGTATTGATTCTCAAATACCTTACTCTTCTTGATTTTGTTAAACCATAGGAATCATGGCAAAAAACAAAATTTGGCAACGACATTAATAAGATAACACTTTGCTTCACAGATTACCAGCAACTTCCATTAAATGCAGTTTGGAGGTGTTCTTCCAACAATGGAAATTTGTGTGCAGTTCATTTTCCCCAACACATCAAGGACTCTCTGCAGTAGCATTAAACATACATTTGACTTAGGGGCAACACTGTTGGCACTGCTACCACACAGCGCCTAGGACCCGGGTTTGATCCCGGCCCGGGGTCACTGTCTGTGTGGAATTTGCAGATTCTCCCCATGTCTATGTGGGTGTCATCCCCACAACCCAAAAGGATGTGCAGCCTAGGTGGATTGGCCATGCTAAAATTGCTCCATCATTGTAAAATATAAAGAATTGAATACTCTATAAAAAAAATTTTAAAAGAAAAAAAACATACATTTGACTTTCAACAATAGCTTATATTTTTCGAGCACCATTAATAGGTTTTGAAGGTTTTTTTTAAAAGATGAATTGTTACAAGTCATTAAATAGGTTGCAGAATTATTTAGGCAAAGAACCAGGGAGAAATTTTTGTTACACAGTTAGCTGTTACTATCTGCAAGGTTGGTGAAAGCAGATTCAATAATAATTTTTAATTAATAAATAGCATAAATGTTTAGGCATCATTTTGCAGGAGTATGGGAAAAGGACAGAGAAATTGGTCTAAATGGACAGCTGCTTCAAAGACATGGCACAACCACAATGAACCAAATGACCTCCCTGTGCTGTATCAATGGGCTAGGTTTTATGGTCCCAAATCAAATGGTTAAAACCTGTTGTATAAGCAATTCACTGCAAGACGATGAGAACGAGAGAACAGAGGCTTAATTAACTGAGAACTTGCCTGCCTGTGAGTTCAGTAACAATGAGTGCCGCCCACAGATGGCCAGGTCTATATACAGCCCCGGGGGAGGGGGGGGGGGCGAGCCAGAGGCGGAGCCAACTGGGGCTCCTGTACAATACATGGTGATAGATCGTATTACTATTTCCTGGTCATAGGCCACAGTACTATACAGACAGGATAGATCGTATTACCATTTCCTGGCCATAGGCCACAGTACTAAACAGACAGTTTATACTATGGTGAATACATTCACCACATTCACCCCTTGTTAAAAAAATGAAGTCCGGCGGGGGTGAAGTGGGGTCATCATATATTCAGTCTGTCTGGAGACCGGGTTGTTCTCTTGGAACTCCTCAGCTCTGGCGGTGCGGCAGTTGCGGGCATTGCAGTTGATGACTCCGAGAGCATGTTGTCTGGAGCTTCAGTCCGGCGTGTCGCCGTTGGTTGAGGGGAGGGGGTAGGCAGGGCGGTGGTGAATGGCGGCAGTGTAGGCGCGGGACAGTACAGGAGCCCCAGTGAGGTGCAAGGAGTGTGGGGGGGGTGGCGGTAGGCGGCAGGGGGAGGGGCGCATTAGCCGGGGAACCAGCGGGCGCCAGGTCCCATAGGGAGACCCTATCTTGCCATCCTTCTTGGTGCGCGAGGTAGGCGTATCGGGGGTTGGCGTGCAGCAGCTGGACCCACTCGACCAGGGGGTCGGTCTTATGGCTCCTCGTATGCCTCCGGAGAAGGACGGGCCCCGGAGTTGTCAGCCAGGATGAAAGCGAGACCCCGGAGATGGACTTCCTAGGGAAGACAAACACAAGGTTGTGAGGGGTCTCATTCGTGACTGTGCAGAGGAGCGACCTAATGGAGTGGAGCGCGTCGGGGAGGACCACCTACCAGCGGGGAATCGGGAGACTTCTAGACAGGAGGGCAAGAAGAACTGCCTTCCATACCGTCGCATTCTCCCTCTCCTCCTGCCCGTTTCCCTGTGGGTTGTAGCTCGTAGTCCTGCTCGAGGCGATGCCCTTACTGAGCAGATACTGATGCAGCTCATTGCTCATAAATGATGTGCCCCGGTCACTGTGGATGTATGCAAGGAATCTGAAAAGGGTGAAGATGCTGTGCAGTGCATTTATAACAGTGGCCGAGGTCATGTCGGGACATGGGACAGCAAAGGGGAAGCGGGAGTACTCGTCAATGACAGTCAGGAAGTATATATTGCAGTTGGTGGATGGGAGGGGCACTTTGAAGTCAATACTGAGGCGCTCAAAGGGCCGGGAGGCCTTTAACAGATGAGCCTTGTCTGGCCGATAGAAGTGTGGTTTGCACTCTGCGCAGACATGGCAGTCCCTGGTCATGGCCCTGACCTCCTCGGCGGAGTAAGGCAGGTTGCGGGCCTTAATAAAGTGGGTAAGCCGGGTGATCCCCGGGTGACAGAGGTCATCGTGGATAGCCCGAAAATGGTCATCTTGCGCGTTGGCGCATGTGCCATGGGACAGGGCATCTGAGGGCTCGTTGAGATCCCCAGAACGAAATTTGATATCGTAATTGTAGGTGGAGAGTTCGGTCCTCCACCTCAAACATAAAGGCTGTCGACCGTTGGGCGGTGACGAGGGTGAATCTCCTACCGGCTAGGTAGTGCCTCCAATGCCGCACAGCTTCCACGATGGCCTGAGCTTCCTCCTCGACAGAGGAGTGTCGGATGTCGGAGGCGTTGAAGGTTCGGGAAAAGAAGGCTACTGGCCTGCCCGCCTGGCTGAGGGTGGCAGGCAGAGCGACGTCTGACGCATCGCTCTCTACCTGGAAGGGGACGGACCCGTCCACCATGTGCATTGCGGCCTTAGTGATATCGGCCTTGATGCGGCTGAAGGCCGAGCGGGTCTCAGCCGTCAGGGGGAATATCCTGGCTTTAATAAGTGGGCGGGCTTTGTCCGCATAGTTGGGGACCCACTGGGCAGTGTAGGAGAATAGCCCCAGGCATCGTTTGAGGGCCTTGAGGCTGTGGGGAAGGGAAAGTTCCATGAGGGGGCACATGTGGTCAGGGTCGGACCCTCGGACTCCTTTTCCCATGACATAGCCGAGGATGGCTAGCCGGGTATGCGGAAAACGCACTTCTCTTTGTTATATGTGAGGTTGAGGGATTGGGCAGTTTGGAGGAACCTCTGAAGGTTGGCGTCGTGGTCCTGCTGATCATGGTCGCAGATGGTGACATGGTCCAAGTACGGGTATGTAGCCCGCAGCCCGTACTGGTCCACCATTCGGTCCATCGTTCTCTGGAAGACCGAGACCCCATTAGTGACGCCAAAAGGGATCCTGAGGAAGTGGAAGAGTTGGTCAGCTGCTTCAAAAGCCATGTAGTGGCGATCTTCCTGGCGGATCGGGAGCTGGTGGTAGACTGATTTCAGAACTACCGTGGAGAAAACCCGGTATTGCGCGATTTGGTTGACCATCTCCGCAATGCGGGGGAGGAGGTACGCATCCAGTTGCGTGAACCGGTTTATGGTTTGGCTGTAATCCACAACCATCCGATTCTTTTCCCCGGCCCTGACAACTGCCACTTGTGCCCTCCAGGGGCTGTTGCTGGCCTCAATGACCCCCTCCCTCAAGAATCGCTGGATCTCTGACTTGATAAAAGTCATGTCTTGTGCACTGTACTGTCTGCTCCTGGTGGCGACGGGTTTACAGTCGGGGGTGAGGTTCGTGAAGGCGGGGCGGGAGGCAACCTTAAGGGTCGCGAGGCTACATACCGTGAGGGGGGTAAGGGTCCGCCGAACTTTAGGATCAGACTTCGGTGACTGCATTGGAAGTATAGTCCAAGCAGTAGGGGGGCGCAGAGGTGAGGGAGGACATACAGGTTAAATTGGGTGTACTCTGAGCCCTGTATCGCGAGGTTCACGACACAGTACCCCCGGATCTGCACCAAATTGGATCTGGAGGCAAGGGAGATTGTCTGGGCTACGGGGTAGATGTGGAGGGAGCAGCGCCTTACCGTGTCAGGGTGGACGAAGCTCTCCGTGCTCCCGGAGTCAAAAAGACAGGGGGTCTCGTGCCCGTTGACCCGGACGACCATCATTGAATTTTTCAGGTGCTTTGGCTGCGATTGGTCGAGAGTGACAGCGCCGAGCTGCAGGTAGTCTGCGTGGTCAGAGGTGTCGGTGTCACAAGGTGGCCGCCCCCATGAGTCGCACGTGTCGGGCTGGGTTAAAGATGTCGGCCCCCACGAGTTGCACGAGGCGGATGACGCGTCTGGAGGGGCGTTCCATGGCGACACGCAGCCACATTGCGGGGTCTGTGGGCCTATGAGTCCGTGGATCGGGCCTGGTACGCTTTAGACTTCGGGGCTTTATCTCGGGCCAGGCAGACTCTGGCAAAATGTCCCTTTTTGCCGCAGTCGCTGCATGTTGCGGTGCAGGCTGGGCAACTCTGCTGGGGGTGTTGGCCCTGACCGCAGAAGTAGCACGGCGGAGCCCCGATCTGGATGGGCAGCCTCGCGGCACTAGCCTGTGAAGTACTCGGACCTGGTGAGGGCCGCGTCGATGGTGCCCACGAGTGGTTCGCTGAGTCTGTGAGGAACGCG
Organism: Scyliorhinus torazame; assembly: GCF_047496885.1. NCBI lineage: Eukaryota > Metazoa > Chordata > Chondrichthyes > Carcharhiniformes > Scyliorhinidae > Scyliorhinus > Scyliorhinus torazame. The sequence continues at coordinate 238,163,250 of NC_092711.1, read as the reverse complement.
CTGAGGCTCTGGTAGGCCACCTCTAATGAGGTGGCTAATTGTACCGTATCCTGCAGGTCCAAGGCCCTGTTTTCCAGCAGTCGCTGCCTGATGTAGTTATACTGGACCCCAGCCACGTAGGTGTCATGGATCTGCAGTTTCATGTGCTCCTCGGCCTTCACATCCTGGTAGTTGCAGTTTCTGGCGAGTAGGGCCAGGTTCTCCAGGTACTCGTCCAGCGATTCCCCGGCCCGTTGACGGCGGGTAGTGAGAAGGTGTCGCGCGAACACTTCGTTTACGGGCTTAACGAAATGCTTGTTCAGCGTCGCGACAGCCGCATCGTACGTGTCGACTTTCTCAATCGTCACGGAGATTCGATGGCTCACCCGGGCGTGGAGGAGGCGCAGCTTGAAGGCGTCGGAGGGAGGCGTTTCAGAGGAGTCGAGGTAGGCCTCGAAACAGCGGAGCCAGTGTGAGAAGATCTCCTTAGCTCCTGTTTCTCGTGCATCAAGGTCGAGTTTTTCAGGCTTTAGTGCAGCTTCCATAGTGATGTCTTCGGTCAATAAATTGTTATACCATCAATTCACTGCAAGACGATGAGAACGAGTGAACAGAGGCTTTATTAATCAAGAACTTGACTGCCTGTGAGTTCAGTAACAATGAGTGCCGCCCACAGGTGGCCAGGTCTATATACAGCCCCGGGAGGGGGGGGGGGGGGGGGGGGGGGAGCCCACCGGGGCTCACGTACAATACATGGTGGTAGATCGTATTACTATTTCCTGGTCATAGGCTACAGTACTATACAGACAGGGTAGATCGTCTTACCATTTCCTGGCTATAGGCCACAGTACTAAACAGACAGTTTATACTATGGTGAATACATTCACCACAAAGCTCCCTTCCTGACATAAATGTGGCGTGATGACATTGGATCAACAATCCCATGTCATCCATCCAGTCAGTCTCCAATATTATGGAAAGTAAGCAGATGATCAAATTGGAAACCCAGCCATCATTTTGAAAAAGACCAACTGAATTGACTGCACTCTATTTCTCAGTAGCCACACAGGAAATATATTAGGAGTGATTTATACCAGATATGAGGAAGGGGCACAAGGGCAGATGAAAAGGCCTACTTGGCGGCCTGTAACGTCTGCTGCTGAAGGTGGCAGCGATTGATTGTTTATAGAATTTATTTCTTTGCTGTTTTTAGGCTGATGTAACAAAAAAGGAGAGAGTGAGAAGGCATGACTGACTTCTAGTTCACCAATGTAGCCACACTTCTACCTAGTCCTAGATACCCAATTGCATGTGGAGCTCAGCTTTCCAATGGTAATTTTCAGGTATTTCCACCAGGCAGCTGCTAATTGGCCAGTTGATGTTTGATTCCATGTGATGGGTCAGCGGGGTGGGAATGAGCAGAACAGGCACTTCCCACACCACCTCCCTCAAACAATTGGGAAGCATTAAATAGCCAGCCAATTATTCTATGAATGTCGAAAAACATCCTGGTCACTTCATAGATATGTAATCAAAGAGCATTTAGGATGGTCATAAGACAACAGATATAATGGGTGGGATTCTCCATTTGGAAGACTGGGCTGGATTCTCTGGACTGCGTCCTGCGCCGCTCAGCTGGAACCCATGCCGCTGGCCGGGGGGGGGGGGGGGGCTTCTGCAAAGGCTGGGGGGACTTCAGAGTCATGAACATAGCCCAGTCCATCGCACAAGCCTGACTCCGATCCATCGACTCCAACTACACATCCCGCTGCCTGGGAAAAGCGAGTAGCATAATCAAAGACCCCGCCCACCTGGCTTACTCACTCTTCCAACTTCTTCCATCGGGCAGCCGATACAAAAGTCTGAGAACACGCACGAACTGATTCAAAAACAGCTTCTTCCCCGCTGGTACCAAGCTCCTAAACGACCCTCTTATGGACTGACCTGATTAACACTACACCCCTGTATGCTTCACCCGATGCCGGTGTTTATGTAGTTACATCGTGTACCTTGTGTTGCCCTATTATGTATTTTCTTTTCTTCTCATGTACTGAATGATCTGTTGAACTGCTTGCAGAAAAATACTTTTCACTGTACCTCGGTACACGTGACAATAAACAAATCCAATCCCATCCTAGACCGTTAAAAAAGATAATCATGGAGATAATGGATGCATTGGTGATCATAGAACCAAAGAATTCTTAAAGTACAGAAGGAGGCCATTTTGCCCATCAAGTCTGCACTGACCCTCTGAAAGAGCACCCTACCTAGGCCCATTCCCCCATCCTATCCTCGTAATCCCACCTTACCTGCACATCTTTGGACACGAAGGGGCAATTTAGCATGGCCAATTCCCCCTAACCTACACAACTTTGGATTTGGGGAGGAAAGCGGAGCACCCGGAGGAAAACCACGCAGTCACGGGGAGAAAGAACAAACTCCACACAGACAGTCACCCAAAGTTACAATCAAATCTGGGTTCCTGGTGCTGTGAATCAGCAGTGCTACCCACTGTTCCACCCATAAAATCTTCTCAAATTCTGTAGGTTCTGAAACAGTATTGCAGATTGAAAGGTACCAAATGTCACCTTCTATTTAAGAAGGGAAGGAGAGAGAAAACCCGGAACTACAGACCTGTTAGCTTTGCATTAGTAGTAGGGAAAATGCTCAAATTCTTTATAAAGGATATGATAAATGGACACTTGGAAAAAATGGGCAGGATTTTCTGTTGCCCGATGCCGATATCGTAATGGGTGATCGGGCGGAGGATCGATTCAGACGCCGGGAAAGGCCAGTGCAGGCTTGACGCCGGTTTGCGATTCTCCGTCCCCTCAGTAATGGCATCATGGTGATGTGCGCAGTCACAATGCCGTTGGTACCTCATTGGCCGGCGCACTCGCGATGCTCTGCCCCCGATGGGATTAGTTCTCAATGGTGTGGGATACGTGTCATCACGTGTGGACTGTGTGGCCACGGATGGCGGGTCGGGTCCACGCATGGCTGGCGCCATGTTGTACGGCGCGACTGCTGCAGGCATTCGGCCGTGCACATGTGCGGCTGGGTACCCAGCCATTCTTCGCTCATTTTCGGCGCAGGAAGCGGGAGTTTTAGTCAGCGCCGGTGCTAGCCCCTCACTGGTATCGGAATCGGTGAGGGGTTTGCGCCAGTTTTCTTCGCGTACACCTCCCACGGATTCTTCGCTCGAGCTGGCACTTAGCCGCAATTATGGAGAATCCAACCCAATGATTTAATTGGGCATAGTCAACATAGATTTATGAAAAGGAAATCATGTTTGATGAATAAGGTGAAGTTCTTTGAGGATGTTATTAACATAATTGATAAGGGGGAGTCAGTGGACATAGTGGGGGCGATTCTCCAATATTGAGGTTCACACTGCTCCAGCGTCCTTACGCGGCATCAAATGGGTGCCGCGCCAACCCGCGCATACACAGTTGGGGCAGCCAAATCCTGCACATGCGCAGTTGGGCCATGCCATCCTGTGCATGCGTGGGGAACGTCTTACGCATGCCTGCCCCTCACCAACATGGAGCCGGTGTTCTGCGGCTGCACGTGGAAGGAGGTAGGCCTGGGAGGGGGAGAGGCCAGCCCGCCGATTGGTGGGCCCCGATCGCGGGCCAGACCCCATCGGAGGCCACCCTGGTGAAGGAGCCCCCCCTCGCCCCCCACAGGCCCCCCCCCAAAGCAGTCCCGCAGAGTTCCCGCTGGCAGCGACCAGGGGTGGACGGCGCCGGCGGGAACCTTTTGTGTCGTAGCGGCCGCTCGGCCCAGCCGGCCGGAGAATCGCCACTCGCCGGTTCTCCGAGTGGCCCGGTGCGAATCGCGCGCCGCTGGTTTCCGGGGGGGGTGGGAGAATCGCGTGCGGGGATCAGGGTGGCGCAATTCGCGCGGCACCCCGGCGAACCTCCCATCCGGCGTGGGGGAGGAGAATAGCGCCCAGTATACTTGGATTTTTCGAAGGCTTTTGATAAAGCTCCCACAGGAGACTGGTTAGCCAAACTAAAGCACAAGGACAGGGGATATTATACTTGCATGGATTAAAGTTTCTTACACAGGCAGAATCAGAGAACAGGAATAAACAAGTCATTTTCACGTCAGCAGACGTGACTTGTGGGGTTCCACAAGGATCGGTACCTGGGCCCAGCTGATAAAAATATATTGCAATGATTTGGATGTGGGGTCACAATGTAATAATTCCAAGTTTGTGGATGACACAATGCTAGGTAGGAATGTATGTTTTGAGGAAGACATAAAATGGCTTCAAGGGGATTTGGACAGACTTAGCGAGTGGGCACGAACTTGGCAGATGGAATACAACGTGCAAAAATTAGAGTATTTTATCTCTGGTTGGAGAACTAGATATACAGAGTATTTTTTAAATGGTAAGCGGTTAGAAAGTGTTGATGTCGAAAGGGTCTTGGGTGTCCTCGTCGATGAGTCACTGAAGGTGAACATGCAGGTGCAGCAATCAATTAGGAAGAGACATGTAATGTTAACCTTTAGTGTAAGAGGATTTGAGTGCAGGAGTAGCAAAGTCTTGCTTCAAATTGATAGAACCTTGGTTTGACCGTACCTAGGGTATTGTGTGCACTTTTGGTCCCCTTACCTTAGGAAGGATATTATTGCCTTGGAGGAAGTGGAGCAAATGTTCACCAGACTTGTTCCTGGGATGGTGGAAGTATGAGGAGAGGTTGACAAAACTGGGCCTGTATTCTCTAGTTTTGAAGAATGAAAGGTGATCTCTTTGAAACCTATAAAATACTTAAAAGATAGACAGGGCAGATGTAGGCAAGATGCTTACCCTGGTTGTGGAGTCTAGAACTAGGGGCACAATTTCAAAAGAAGCGGGAAACAACTTAGGACCAATTTGAGGAGGGTTTATTTTAAACTCGGAGGATTGTGAATCTTCAAAATTCTATAACCCAGAGGTCTGCGGAGGTTGTGCCATTTAGTGTGCTTAAAAGCAGAGATTGACAGTTTTCTAAATGTCAATGACATAAATGGATTTGGGGATAGTGTGGGAAAAAGGCTTGAAGTGGACAATCAGCCATGATTGTATTGAATGGCGGAGCAGGCACGATGGGCTGAATGGTTTACTCCTGCTCTTATGTTCCTGTGTTCCTAAAGCCACAATAAAGGTGAATAACATGTGAGATTTTATAAAGAGTGAGACAAATTACATGAGGAAAGACAAAGTGATATTTTGTATCAAGAAATGGTAAGTTAACATTGTGTGCAGTTTTGGTGCCTCATTATAAGGACTCATTCATTCATGTGTGCTCTGCCCGAAGGCACGTCCTTGGCTCATTGCCCGATGATGTTTCACTCTGAGACATTCCCTTGGCTGTTTCCTTTCCAGTGGTGATTTACCATTGCCTTTCCTTCTCAGCACGGTGGCACGGTGGCACAGTGGTTAGTACTGCTGCCTCACAGTACAAGGAACCCGGGTTCGATTCCGGCCTTGGATGTCTGTCTGTCTGTGTGGAGTTTTCCTATCTCCATGTGTCTGCGTGGGTTTCCTCCAGGTGCTCTGGTTTCCTCTCAGTCCAAAGATGTGCAGGTTAGGTGGATTGGCCATGATCAAAACGCGGGATTAGAGCAGGGGAGTGGTCTGTGCAGACTCGATGGGCAGGATGGCCTTTTTCTGTACTGTTAAAATTCTATGGATTCCGGGATAGGGCAAAGAGACAGCTCCCAGCTCTATTTCAGACAAAATGGGAATCGAGCCTCTGTTTTCAACATTATTCTGAATCACAAGCTAGCCAACTGATCTAACTGACGTCCTAAACAAAGGGCATTAAAGCTACAGAGCATTTGCAGTGTTAGACTCATTAGGGTGATACCAGTGATGGGAAACCAGATTTATGAGGTGTGACTTGAAAAGCCGAGACTATTTCCACTGAAACAGAAAAAAATCTTAAGTGGAAATTTTAAGGTTTTCACATTATGAGGGGTTTTGCAACAGTCAATAGAGAATTAGTATTTATTCTGGTTAGGGAGTCAATGAATATGGGTCATCAATTTAAAATTATTGCTCAGCGAGTGAGGAAAATGGTTAGCGGAAATTACTTTTCAAGAAATCTGTTGAAACATGAAAGAACAGTAGTTGAGACAAAAATAAATCCAGAGAGTTCGCACTCTAAATCTTTGATAAGTCACAAAGTGAGTTACATGTGAACAGATGGCTCAAAACCTTGGTCTTAACTCACATGTGTAACCATATAACTGATTTAGCCATATCTGCCACTACTGTGGCTGGCTAATCTGGCTGTTTCCCCATACATCGACTGACCCTAGCATAGGGGAGTTGGAAGGTGCAGATGTGGTTATACTTTAAAGATACAGCAGCTTCATCTCTTTTCCTAACTTGCTGTTTTGCACTCTCACAGCAAAAAAGTTTGATGAACCCCTACTTCAAAATGGCCACCCTCTGATCCGCAAATATTCTCTCATTGTCTCCTGAATTTGAGCCTCCACTGAAGGAGGTTGCAACACTGTTACTTATTTATTTCATCAAAGTTTCTGCTACAGACCTTGAGGTGCCGTGTGCTCCATGGCAAACAGCACGGTGGCGCTGTGGGTTAGTCCTGCTGCCTCACGGCGCCGAGGTCCCAGGTTCGATCCCGGCTCTGGGTCACTGTCCGTGTAGAGTTTGCACATTCTCCCCATGTGTGGTAGTCACCACTAACTATATATTAGATGTAGTAACTGTATATTAGATGTAGTACGGTAATGCTCCTGTACAAGAGGTACGGGGATAAATCCCTGCCTGCTGGCTCCGCCCAGTAGGTGGTGTATAAATGTGTGTGCACATTGGAGCTGCTCCCATTCTGGTAGCAGCTGCAGGAGGCCACGCATCTCTGCTTAATAAAGCCTTGATTATTCTCTACTCTCGTCTTGTAGTAATTGATAGTGCATCAATTTATTAAGCAGAGATTTTACAGCGATGGAACTTCGTATCAAGCCTGATCGCCACAGCTGCACCGTCAAGCAGCCAACGCCACGTTGGCCTTCGACCACTGGCTAGCCTGCTTTGAAAGCTACCTCCGATCATCGGCTGATCAACCCTCGGACGCACAGAAGCTCCAGGTCCTTTATTCACAGGTGACCTCTGATATTTTTCCCCTTATCTGGGATGCGCCCATTTACACTGAAGCAATGGAGCTCCTGAAAGGACATTACGTTCGGCCGGTTAACAAACTCTACGCCAGGCACTTCCTGTCCACGAGGCAGCAACTCCCCGGTGAGTCCTTAGACGATTTCTGGCGTGCCCTGCACAAAATGGCGAGGTACTGTGACTGCCAGGCAGTTTCGGCAGTCGAGCAGACAGAACTTTTAATCAGAGATGCTTTTGTTACGGGCATGGGGTCGGCGTACATCCGCCAGCGCCTATAGGAAGGGGGTACGGTTGACCTTGCAGCAACCAGGCAGCTCGCCAATTCGCTAACAGTAGCCTCCCGTAACATACAGTCGTACGCCCCCGACCGCATAGCACCCTCATGGATATCGTGGGCCCCACCAGCTACCACCCCCAGCCCACCCCAAGCCTGCGCCGCGCGGCAGCGAGCCAACCCCGGGGGGCTCAAATGCTACTTCTGCGGGCAGACCAAACACCCCCGGCAGTGCTGCCTGGCGCGGAGCGCAACCTGCATGACCTGCGGGAAGAAGGGACATTTTGTTGCTGTGTGCCAGGCCCGGTCGATCGCTGCTGTTCCTACACCCCCCCATGTGCAACCTGTGGGCACCGCCATTTGCGTCCCCTCAGACCATGTGCGGCCCGTGGGCGCCACCATCTTTAACGTCGCCCACCGATCTGTGGGCGGGCCGGTGCCATGGGGGCACTCTTTTCTTCCGCGCCGGCCTCTGTAGGGCTCCACCATGGCCGGCACAGAGATAAAACCCCCTGCACATGCGCAAAAACACGCCGGCGGTTCTGCGCATGCACTAGAACATGCCGGCGGTTCTGCATATGCGCGGGACCACGGCGGCCCTTCGCTGCCTGTTGGCGCGGCACCAACACCTCCCACACCTACCTAGCCCCCGGAAGTGCGGGGGATTCTACAACTTGCGCACTGGGCTAAATCGCTGGCTTTTACAGCAGACCAAGGAAGGCCAGCAGCACGGTTCAATTCCCGTACCAGCCTCCCCGAACAGGCGCCGGAATGTGGCGACTAGGGGCGTTTCACAGTAACTTCATTTGAGGCCTACTTGTGACAATAAGCAATTTTCATTTAGTTTCATTTCATTTCAACTTCCGAGTGGCCCGATGCCAGAGCGGTTCGTGCCGTTCTTGATGCCGGCATCGGGCCATCCCACCAATTGCGGGAGAATCCCGCCCGGGCAATGGCTAGTATTTAAAGAAATTCACACAGTCTGCCATGGATATACATTCCTCTCAGGCACAAACACCCAAGGGAAAAGGAAGATCAACCGTGGATATCAAAATAAGGTAAGGATTGTATTAAATCAAAGGAGATGACTTATAAGGATGCCAGAAGGAGTGGTCAGCCTGAGAATTGGTGCAATTTAGATCCAGCAAAGGAGGACCAAGAAATTGATTAAAAAGGGAAAAGAGAGCTAACATAGGTTTATGAAAAGGAAATCATATTTGAAAGACTTGTTGAAATTTTCTGAAGAAGGTACTTGTAACATAGATACAAGAGAACCAGAAGATGTGATGTATTTAGATTTTCAGAAGGCTTTTGATGAGGTCTCACATAGGAGGTTAGTAAATAAAATTAGAACACATGTGATTGGAGGAAATATGGTAATTTGGTTCAAGAATAGATGAACAGATAGAAAGCCGAGAGTAGGAATAAACAGAAGAGTCTCAGGATGGCAGGATGGGAATCGTGTGATAGCAAATGGATCAGTGCTAGGTTCAAATCTGTTCACAATCTATATATATGATTTAGATTTAGAATCATAGAATTTACAGTGCAGAAGGAGGTCATTTGGCCCATCACGTCTGCGCCCACCCTTGGAAAGAGCACTCTACCCAATCCCACACCCTATCCCCGTAACCCATTAATCCCACCCAACCTTCGTGGACACTAAGGACAATTTAGCATGGCCAATCAACCTAACCCGCACATCTTTGGACTGTGCGAGGAAAACGAAGCACCCAGAGGAATCCACATAGACACGGGGAGAATGTGCAGACTCCGCACAGACAGTCACCCAAGCCATAGAGATCAATTGTAATTTTTCCAAATTTGCTGACTACAGCAAACTGGAGAGGAACGTAACTTGTGAGGAGGATGGAGAGAGGGTTCAAGAGGATTTGCTGCAGAAGTCCAAAGGGACCTAGATGTCCTTGCTCATGTTAGCATGTTAAAGTATCACACAGGTGTAGTAGACAATTAGGAAGGCAAATGATATTGGCCTTCATCCCGAGGGGTTTGAGTACACGAGTAAAGATGTCTTTTTGCAGTAATGTAGAACCTTGATGAGATCTCACCTGGAATATTTGGCTCTTTATTTAAAGGAGGATATACTTGCCATTGAGCGAGTACAACAAATTTTGAAGAATGAGTGGTGACATCACTGAAACTTATAAAATTCTAATATAGCGGTACAGGGTGGGTATGGATAAAATGTCTCCCCGGCTGATGATTTCAAACATAGAACATAGAACATTACAGCGCAGTACAGTACAAACCAATGGACATAATCTCAGGATAAGAGCAAGGCCATTTAAGATTGAATTGATAGGGAATTCTTCACTCAGAGGGTTGTGAATCTTTGGAATTCTCTACCTCAGAGGGTTGTGGAAGCTCAATTGTTCAGCACGTTCAAAACAGAAATCGATAGATTTCTGGAGACTGTTTACTTCAAACGTTATGCAGATAATGCGGGAGAGTGGTGTTGAGATACGTGATCATCCATGATCTCATTGAATGCTGGAGCAGGCTTGATGGGCTGAATGGCCGACTCTTGTTCCTATGTTCCTCGGCGTTCTTCTCTGATGCTCCTCTGCTGCCACAGCCACATCTCTTCAACCTGTGTACCATGACTCACTCAGTACTGCTGCTTCAACTGAACTATCTGAAGACTTCCTGTGAAGATGATTCATCTATAACCACAGAATTGCCTGGTAATTACTTTACAGACAAAATTATATTTTTTCTGTTTTCACATTAGATAAACCCTACAGTGTAGAATTTACCAGTTGGTGTTTAAACATCCTCCTAAAACAAGTGCTAGCTTGTTGCAACCTGACATTAAAGCAAAGAAAGAGAAAGGCAAGACTGTGAAAACGAGTCAAGATAAACCGGGCAAAATCTTAGACTGCTAGTGAACAAGTCATGGTGAAATACCATTGAGGTGATAAGTAGATGGCTGTGATTGGAGTAGTTGTGAAGAAACTTGGCAGGCCATTTACATATTTCGTGAAGTTTGGAGACAGAATCACTCAGGGTCATGTGAGTAATTTGAAAGAGGAAATCTGACAAAGGAAGTGATAAACCTCCTATCATTCAAATTCCTCTTACAGCCTTAAATGGAAATCACAAAGAAAGTGAAAGTCTAAAATAAACTGAATGTTTGCTGGTATCACAGAATCCACCGGTTGAGCAAAACGAGCCAGGTTATCTGCTGAAGCCAAATAACCAATGTCACAGTCCTAACAATTAAGTGGAGTTAGTAGTCAAAGTTCAGGGTTGACACAGTCAGAGATGTTGAGAGAGCAGACTCAAGTTAATGGAAATGGAAAAAGATACCGGCCTAGATTCGCCGCTTCCCGCCGCCGGCGATGGGGTGGAGAATCCGTTTTGGCGCAGAAATAAGGAGCGGCGGCGATTTTTCAATTCTCCGCCCCCTGAAAATCGGTGTACTCAAGGAGTACACCACACTGAGTATCCACCGCCTCAGGCCATTGCCTGAGACCCGACCCGCGATGCTCCTTTGCCAACCAGCCGAATGCCTGACGGCATGGCGTACACCATCCAGGATCCTCGCGTGGCAGCTGTGGACTCAGTCTGGGCTGCCACAGTCAGGGGAGGGCCGATCGGTGGCCAGTGGGGGCTTCATTCGAGGCTGGGGGCAATGTGGGGTGGTGGTGCGGGGCGCACGAGCGGCCGATGCGGAGCACTACTTTGGCGGTCCAGGTCTGAGTCCGCCATGGAGCACAGCACGGCTGCTTCAGGCCGCCGCCGAGCACATGCGCGGCCTCTGACCAAGAAGTGCTGGGGGCCATATCGCCAACTGGAGCTGCGAGCTCTACGACAGCTCTCTGCTAGCAACCAGCAAAACGGGGAATCGGCGGCTTTTTGATGCCAGTTTTCCTGGCATAAAAGACCATGGCTGGGATTCTCTGAAATGGCGGCTAAGTGTTGACGCCGGCGTAAACGGCGGAGCGTTTCACGCCAGCGTCAACGGGTCCCTAGCCCAGCGATTCACTTACCTGAAGAGGGCCAGCAGGGCACCGGAGTGCTCCGCGCAGCTCCGGCTGCTAATATGGGGCCCTGCACTTCCGGCCGCCTGCTGCGGTGGCCCCGCGCAGCGTGGCGGACCCACGCAGCAAGCCGGCCCCAACAATATTGCCCGTCCCCCCAGATCGCGCCGATCGGTGGCCCCCGATCGGAACCCTGGCTGTCCTGGAGGATGCCCCCGGTGACGGATCCCCCCGCCCCTCCGAGTGCCCGCCGGGTGGAACCATGTTAGAACCATGCCGGCGAGAAGTCTGCCAACTGCCAGAGGAGATTCGCCGCGGGGGCCTCTTTCAATGGGCCCCGACCGGTGCTGCGCGGCCCGCTTGCGCGACTGGCGGTGATTCTTTGGTCCATGGAGAATCGCGAGAAGGCGCGGACCCGATCGCAGGTCTGACTCTCCATTCTCCGTCCCCCTGCCGAGCGCGATTTCGACGCGGAGGCTTAGAACATCCCGGCCCACAGTTTTCACAACGGTGTCAGCACTTAGTCTAAAAATCGGAAAACCCAGCTCACCATGACTGAAAGAGAAAAACGCAAGACAGCTTACTTGAAAGTTGTAGCAAAGAAGAAATAAGATGCGCTTTTCATTGTTTCTTGTCAAATTATGATATTTTGTGTGAAGGAATATCATTTTTTAAACATGTAAATTACTCCAGGCTGTATTTTACAGGATGGGCTATTGCTGTCCTACCTGAAAGAAAAGTCAGTCCCAAACCGACCGACTTTAAAGAAGGTTGCCTATTACAATAAGACATTGTGGCAACCTCAAGAAGCTGAGGGTCAAACTTCCAGCCAGCATTGGGAGGAAGTCCCAGCTTGGAGGGAGATGGGTACCTGAGCAGGGAGTTAGAGGAGGTGGGAACCGGGTTAGAAACAAAAAACAGAAAAAAAATGAAAGCAAAAGTGCAAGACATGGGAATAAAAGTCAAAAAAACAAACAATGGTTCTGTTGTCGCTGGAGATGGGCATAGTGTGAGGAAAAGTGATAGAAAAACAAAATCAAAAGTTCTGTAGCTTAATGCACATAGCAGAAAACACAAGGTAAATGACCTGATGGCACAAATAGAATTAAATGGGTATGATCTGATAGTGATGACTGAGAAATGGCTGCAAGGAGGTCAAGGTCAGGAAATCAATATTCAGGGTTATTTGACTTCTAAGAAAGACAGGCAGGAAGGAAAGGCGCTGGGCTGCACTGCTAACAAGAGAGGAAATAAGTACAGTTCTGTGGGCCGATCTCGGCTTAGAGGATGTGGAATCGGTTTGGCTGGGAGTGACAAATACTAACGGAAAGAAATGAGGGATATGAGTATTGTATTTTTCCCCAAAAAGTAAACACACTGCAAGAAAGAGTTTCAATCAAAAAATAGCAAATGCATGTAAAAAAAGCACTGTATTAATTATGGGTGACTTTAATCTTATTATGGATTGGGGTAATCAAATTGGAAATGGCAATCCAGAGGTCTGCAGGTTGGGTGGATTGGCCATGCTAAATAGCCCTTAGTGTCCAAAATAGTTAGGTGGGGTTACTGGGTTACGGGGATAGGATGGAGGTGTGGGCTTAAGTAGGGTACTCTTTCCAAGGTCCGCTGCAGACTCGATGGGCCGAATGGCCTCCTTCTGCACTGTAAATTCTATGATTCTATGAATTCACAGAGTGCAATCGGGGTGGCTTTTTGGAGCAAGTTGTCATGGAGCCAACTAGGGATCAGGCTAATTTGGACCTGGTAATGTGTAATGAGGTAGGTTTAATAAATAAGCTCAACGTTAAGGATCCTCAAGGAAGTGATGATCACAGTATGATACAATGTAGCATTCAGCTTGAGTGTGAGAAATAAAATGAGAGCTGAATGTCAGAGGTGAGGTGAGATGAGAGTTACTGCCCTTGGCATCAAGGCAGCATTTGACCAAGTATGGCATGAAGGAGCCCGAGGTAAACTGGAGTCAATGGGAATCAGGAGGAACATTCTCCATTGGCTGGCACAAACAAAGATAGTTGTGGTGGTTGGAGGTCAACCATCTCAACTCCGGGACATCACTGCAAGAGTTCCTCAGGGTAGTGTCCTAGTCCCAACCATCTTCAGCTGCTTCATCAATTACTTCCCTTCCATCATAAGGTCAGTAGTGGGGATGTTTGTGGATGACTGCACAATGTTCAGCAACATTTGTGACTTCTCAGATAATGAAGCAGTCCATGTTCAAATGCAGCAAGTCCTGGACAATATCCAGTGACAAGTGGCAAGTTACATTCACGCCACACAAGTAGCAGGTAATACCATCTCCTACAAGCGAGGATCCAACCATTGCCCCTTGACATTCAATGGCATTACCTCACTGAATCCTTCACAATCAACATCCTGGAGGTTATCATTGATCAGAAACTGAACTGGACTAGCCACACTGATACCATGGCTACCAGGGCAGGTCAAAGGCTAGGAAACCTATGGCAAGTAGCTCACCTCCTGACTCCCCAAATCCTATTCACCATCTACAAGGCACAAGTCAGGAGTGTAATGGAATACTCTCCACTTGCCTGGATGAGTGCAGCTCCAACAACGCTCAAGAAACTTGCCGCCATCCAGGAAAAAGCAGCCTGCTTGATTGTACTCCCTTTCATAAACATTCAAACCCTTCACCACCGATGAATTGTGGCAGCCGTGTATACCATCTACCAGATGCACTGCAGTAATTCACCAAGTTTCCTCAGACAATATCTTCCAAACCCACGACCACACCCATCTAGAAGGACAAAAGCAGCAGATATGGGGAACCACATCACCTGCAGGTTACCCTCGAAGTCACTCACCACCCTGACTTGGAAATATATCGCCGTTCCTTCACTATCGCTGGGACAACATCCTGGAACTCCCTTCCTAACATTACAGTGGGTGTACCTGCACCTCAAGGATTGCAGTGGTTCAAGAAGGCAACTCATCACCATCTTCTGAAGGGCAACTAGGGATGGGCATTAAATGCTGCCTGAACCGGCGACGCCCACATCCTATTGATGAATTTTTAAAAATCAGTGTTAAATTTAAAGGCGAGGAATTACGAAGGTATGAGGATGGGATTGGCCAATATGGACTAGTCATATACATCTGTAGGTAAGACAAGTTAAGGAAAGATATATTATCATTGGAGGCAGTACAGATGAGGTTTGCTGGATGATCCCAGGTATGGAGGGACTGCCATATGAGGAAAGGTTGGACAGGTTGGGACTGTACATCTTGGAGTTCTGAAGGATGAGAGGTGATATGATTGAAACATAATGGGCAGAATTCTCCGTCCAGCCAGCTCCGTTTTCCAGTGCGGCGCGATTCTCCGTTCCTGCAGCTGGCCAATGGGGTTCCCCATTGTGGCCACCCCATACTGTCGGGAAACCCACGGGTGTGGGTGTGCTGCCAGCGAAGTGAAGGATCCCGCTGACGGAGTATCCTGCAGAATATTCTTAGGGGATTAGACAGGGTAAATTTTGAGAGGGTGATTGCACTCATTGGGGAGTGTCGTCGCAGAATAAGGGGGTGTTCATTTAAGATGGATTTGAGAAAGAATTTCTTCTCTCAAAGTGTGGTGAATAATTGGAATACTTTACACGGGGAAGCTGTGTAGGCCGAGCCCTTGAACTTCTTCAAGGCTAAGATCGATAGGTTTTTGATCAGTAGGGGAATTAAAGGTGATGGGGAGAAGGCAGGAAAGTGGACTTAGTGAGTGTTAGGTCAGCCATGATCTTATTTAATGGCAGAGCAGGCTCGAAGGGCTGAATGGCCTACTTCCTATTTCTGAAGATTGTATGGCCTTAATCAGATAGGCCGGCTGCTCTTGCAGTCCCAGCAGCACTAGATCTCAATAATTTATGTTGCTAGGACTGCAAGGATTTCCAGGAAGGTAATTATCATGACTGGGCCCGGTAAGCCCCATACTTTTAGGGAGGGGAGAGATCAGCCCCCTAGGAATGATGGAGGCAAGGAGATGGAGAGGCAAGATTTGGAAGCAGGGATGCAGAAGTGGTACAATATTTGGCGGGGTTGGATTCCCCCTCTGATGTGCACAGGGCATCCTCCAATGGATATATCCCCCACCTTCCTGTCTTTTCACAATGTGGCTGAAAAAATGGCCTTCTCACTCACGCCTGTCTTCCACTGCCCAGCGTATTATGGCAATGGAGGTGAATTGAGGTCCTTAAATGGGCTATAATTTGCCACTTATGAGCCTCAATAGGCCGAAGGATGGATGGGCTGGTAGGCGCCATAGCTATTCCCTGGGTCAGAGATGGACGGGAACTCGGTAGGCAACCCAACCTGTTAAATTTGAAATATTGTTGATACTGCTTTGGTCACATTGTACTCTGGAAAAACATGCATATGTATAATTTTATGTTTTAATGTACCTTTTTTTGTAAATGGGGAGGGAGCCCTACAGATATACACAATATACTACAGATATTCTTTATTCGGTACACTATAGATGCACCTTCAAACATAACTTGCAATAAAATATATTGTGAGTGTCTGCCTGTACATGAGTAATCAGGTCACTATATAGGGTCACAGAGTAATTCTGTGAAGAAGATCAAAGAAGTATTGGAGGGTATGAGCTCCCGGGTGGCCTCTAATTCCCCTGCTCTCTATTCTTAGAGCCTTCATACCCAGTGTGGCCTCTTCAAAGTGATTCAAAGGCTTCAAAGTTCTGAGCCTTCATCAAATTCTGGTCTGCTGCTTTACACAATGAGTTATGTTCAGATGTTAAAAGACTGAGGAATAAATAATGAGGTACATGTGCTCATTAAGCAACCCGTCAAGTGTGAATAAAAAATGTACCATGCAGCTATGTTGTGTGAGAAGGCTTTGCCTGTGTGAAATGCTGTAAGATTTCAATGTGACGACAGCTGCAGCTCTGGTGTGGTCTGGCCATGCATGATAAACAATGAAAAGGCTGTAAGGTTGTATGAGTGCCTTGAACAGGGACAGGATTGGCAGGAGGGAGCAATGTAAGCGTTACTATGAGCATCTTTTGACTCCAGGATCCAGAAGCTGGCACAAAATCTTCCGGACAATCTGTCATTCACCAGCAATACAATGCCAACAAATGGCAGGGATCAGCTCTTTGTTAAGTTCCAGTCTATAGCTGTTGTTGACATTTTCTTTGGATTTACTCAGGTACGGCAGTGAAAACTGTAGTCGGGTCATCACTCATGCCATCAGACCTTTACCTAACACCCATCACTCCATCTTTTCAAGGAAATTCCAGAACAGAGCCATCCATTCTGAGAGATCTGTATAGTCCATTTAAGAAGAGCATCCGAAGTGTGCCACTGAGTCAAGAATGATACCAAAGGGCCAGGATAAACCTGTCTGCTCTTGCACAGAACTCCATAGCCCAGCCTTTGAAAGACATAAGTACGATAGATTGTCACTGGTAAATCTGACTCGAGGTGGCAGGTATGGGATGATCCCAGCAATCATACCTGAGGGATGCTCACGTTGGGGCAGAAAGCATGCCAACAGCTGTAACTAGTGGCAGCCTCAAAAACATTCGCAGTACAGATCCTCAAAGGAAACGTCCTCACTCTAAAGGCTGAGTGGCTTAAACCACTATTCATCTAGGTCAGCGTGTGATTGGCCTGATGAAAGATGGCGGTCATCCCCTGTGATGTCTTTGCTATAATTTGGTCTGTTTTTTCACAGGGCAGTGGGTGCAGTGACAGGGAGGTGGGCAGAAGAATGCAGTCAGACCAAGCAATGGTTGAGGGTGATGTCAGTGACAATGTATTCATTTCAGTCCAGCCCAGTGATTTGAAAGAACGTGAAAGAATCCAGGGCCAAACTGACTCCTTAGCTGCTGAAATAGACCATCTGGAAGCAGGCTACCACTATACACTGCCCATGTGTAAGGTACCAGTGCCTTCTATAGTGACAGTAAATATAACTGAAAGAGGGCTAGTGGGTAACTACCTTCCTTTTGAGACAATACAACTATTCAATACAACTTTAAATTGGTTCTTCCCATTAAGTAAATTCGCTGGGAATACTAAGAGCACCCCCTTTCTACAAATAACGATGCAAGTTGTCACAAGCATCTCAGATCCTTCAGAAAGTTGCATTCCACATAGCTAAAAGACGTGGGGGTTCTGGGCAAATTACAAAATCCAAATACCCGCGGAAACACAGAGGCCTTTGCCACGATCCCAGCTGATGTTAATACTGGACGAGTCAGATCCCAAAGTGAAACCTGCCATGATTGATTCTAATTTTATTTTATTTTAGAAATCGTGGATGTCAGGTACTAAACACATTCACAGGAGTCTGTCAAATAATTAAATGTTTAATAAACAAGAAAATTGAACGATATTGCACTAGACAGGAAAGGTTGGAAAGATTCCAAATCAAATACCAGGAAATGATTCAAACCCACAGGCCAGAATTCTCTGCCCCCCCTTCCCCCCCCCTTCCCCCGCCAAGTGTTTCTCACCAGTGGGAGGCGGCCTGCCGTTGGCAGGCAGCAGGATCTTCTGATTCTGCCGCTATCAATGGGATTTCCCATTGACTCCACCCTGCACCGCTGGGAAACCCATGGCAGGGATATGCAGTTGATGGGACCAGAAGATCCTGTCATTGTGCAGAGCCAGAAGATCTTGCCCATTCTATTCCAACAATGCCCTTGCAGACACAAAACCACAGTGAATTAATGGATTATTGGATTTTCTTCCGGTGGAAATCTGAGCATTCACAAGATATTTTTTTCCCAACTGGCATCTCCCCCTGAAACACCCAAAAACTGTGAGCTAAACTCACCGTTGATGAAACTTCCAGTACAAGCTCGTGAATAACCCAAACTCAGTAACCCAGTGATGCACGATCAATCACTACTGAAGCAAGATTGTAGTCCAATTGAAGGCTTTAATGAACAAGTAGTTACCCCAGCAGCTCCGATACAGAATGACTGCTGTGGGTGAAACACAGACTCTTATGCTCCGCCTGCCGGTCGGAACCAGCAGGCAGGTTCCACCACTCATACTACAGTAAGGTACATCCCACCTAGGTACCGCGATACCCCTAATATAGCCTACCAAACCCAGCAGTCTTGCAGGATTTCTTACTGGCGAGTTTATAAGTCTGCCTTCACTCTCCCTGACATGTACACTCACTGACTGAACCGCCTTTCTGCCCATCTGCCTTGTGTCTGTGTATACCTGGAGTCTTGTCACTATGCAACAGCATAGTCTTTTCTACTTTGTTTTGTTTTCCTAAATTCAACCAAGTGATAATCCCTTTGTAACCCATTTTTTTCACTTCAAGGGTTGTAAACCTTCATTAAAAGTACATGTATACAAACAGGGCCTCCAGACTTCCCGGTACCAAGCTCACAAAAAAACTCTAAATGAAATTCAGCTTTCTCAACACAGAAATACAAAGATAAATTAAACTTTAAGATATACATTGTTCCGAACAGCTTACAAATAACCTGCTTCCTGTCCCTTTAAGAGATGGCACTATTAAATGCAGCCCTTGCAACCTCAGAATTTAGATTATATGGGTGGTTGGGTGAGGGGGAACAGTCTGTACTTGACCAACAGTGAGCATTTTGTTCGGCTCTTGACGTAGCATAAGCTGCTTCCTTGATGTGCACTCTGACAAAGGAAGGTTCAGACTTGGAGATAGCTTTCACACGTTTATTAAACTATTAACAATTCTCCTACTTGGATTTGACGCTACTGTTAATCCCCTGTTATAACTACTCAGACTGATGAACCAGTCTGCTACAATCCACGTGGTGGGAGTGATGTTCAATCAACCCTGTGTCTGTATTCACTGAGAGTCTCCACTGGAAAGAGACTGAGCATGTGTGATGTCTCCTTTTATATGGGTTGGTGTAATGCCCTCCTGTGGAAGTGTCACCTCTGTGTGTATCGTGACTGCCCATTGGTTGTGTCCTATCTTACTGACCTATTGGTTGACTGTCTGTGTGTCATGTCTCTGGTGTTCCCTCTAGTGTCTAGCTAGGTGTAGTGTATGTACATTAACCCTTTGTGTACTTACAGTGATGTATATCACCACATCCCCCTTTTTTGTGTTACATATTTTCTGTACAGTGGTAAAGAAAATGTACAAGTTATGACAACAGTGATCATTAAACAATAAGTCCAAATCATTTGCATGAGTCCAAAGTTCATTAATTATTATGTTCGAGTGGCTTTCTTGTTTGGTTGGTGAGTTGGTGATGTTGATGGTGGCATTGCATTGTAAATGCCATCAGTGTCCCTGTGCTGAAGGAACCTAGAAGTGGTCAAATCACTTCATTGTCTGATTTGGACTCTTTTTTTTCTTCTTTCGATGCTTGTGGTGGTAATTCTTGATGGCATCTGTCCTGAAAGCCAGGATGCCTGTTGGTAGTGCAGCAAACGTGAATTGGTAAGATGCATCGTCCTGCCATGGCATGTCATTGTACTGAGCTGAGCAGTAACAGTGTCACTCATTTGCAGAGTTGTACCATGTCGTACCAGTCGTAGTTCCATTGGTGTTGTTTTTGTTGTGCTTGTTGCCGACGTTGTTGCCTTTGGCACGCTTCCTGTTATTGTCTTTGATGTTGTTGTTGTGTTGGTTGGTTTTGTTGCCGTGTTTGCTGCGCTCAAGGACCACACTCTGTGGATAATACGAGTCCTTCACACAGTTACTCGTGTCAGCGTCCTTTGTGGCATCATCTGTTTCCTTGAGCGGCCGTCACTGAGTTTGCGGCGCTCCCCGTCTGGAATCATGTCCGGTTTACTTGAATCAGCTTTGGCTTGTGGATGCTCCCCGACTGGAGTCTGGTCTGTTTCACCTGAGTCGGTTTTGGCTTGTCGATCGATGCTCCACGTCTGGAGTCTGGTCTGTTTCACCTGAGTCAGTTTTGGCTACTTGATGCTCCCCGTCCGGAGTCATTTCAGGTTCACTTGAATCTTCTGAAGTTTCGTGCTGCTCCCCTTCCAGAGTCAAAACAGTCAGGAATGCATTTACTTGCGGAGAGGCTCGAACGAATGAGATTTGAAGTAACGTGGTGTCACCGGAGTCACCAGTAGTCTCACTGTGATTGTCGAGTGCCTCTGTACATTCTAGCTGAGGTCTGTCACGTTGAACATCTGCTATGGCAAGTGGGATATCGTCGTCACATGTCTCACATAAAGTGGGTAGAGAGCCTCAGTGTCTTCTTGTCTTTCACTTGAGCTGGGTAGACCGTCAGAGTCTTCTTCTGGTGGCTCAAATAATCTGGGTGGACTGTCATAGTCTGCTTGCTGTACACTTGAGCGTGGCAGACTGTCATAGTCTTTCTGTTGTTCACTTGAGCGTGGCAGACTTGCATTGTCTGCTGCTGGTTGCTCAGAGGAGGTTGCTAGACCCTCATGGACTTGTTCATGCAAGGACTGCGCTTTGGAGTCTTGCATTGCTTCTATCGTGGAGGCTGTCCACGAACTCGCTGTGGAGACTTGTGTCACTCCCTCTGTGGAAACTTGCAGCGTTCCTTGTGTGGAATCGTGCATTGGTCTCTCTGTGGAAACTGTCATCACTTCTAGTTCATGCAAGGACTGCGCTCTGGAGCCTTGCGTTACTTCTATCGTGGAGTCTGTCCACGAGCTCGCTGTGGAGGTTTGTGTCACTCGAGTCACTTCTTGTTCATGCAAGGACTGCGCTGTGGAGTCTTACGTTGCTTCTATCGTGGAGTCTGTCCACGAGCTCGCTGTGGAGGCTTGTGTCACTCGAGTCACTTCTTGTTCATGCAAGGACTGCGCTGTGGAGTCTTGCTTTGCTTCTATCATGGAATCTGTCCATGAGCTCGCTGTGGAGGCTTGTGTTACTGGAGTCACTCCTTGTGTGGAGATGTGCAGTTGTCTCGCTGTGGAGTCTTTCATCGCTTTCTGTGTAGAGGCTGGGACACTTTGTGGCGCGTTGACCACTCTCGGTTTGGAGTCGGGGACCCTTCACGGTGTGTGGACCACTCTCTGTGTGGCAGCAGACCGCTCTCTGTGGGCTTGTACCGCTCTCTGTCTCTTGGTGTCAGGCCGCAGCATAATCCTGCACTCACGAGTCGGGATGTCATATCTGCTGGGCTGAAGATCCTCAAATCCGAAGAACTCGTTGTCGGGGCCGTCAGTGTGCAACATGTCTAGTTGCGGTTCGGATTTGGTATTGGGGTAGCCTCCCAAGGTGAAAGCTTTGTCTGAGTCGTTGTCTTCCAAGACCATCTCATCGCGTTTTGTGTCGGAGCTGGCATTGGGCTCGCGATGTCCAAAGAAGAATTCAAGGTCTGAATCATAGTCTTCAAGGACTGTATCATCTCTTTGGCAGTGCTGACTGCTTGTTGCAGGGTTCTGCAGAGGTTACTGTCAGCTACTGGTCGAATTTCAGGCATTGTGCTGTCGTTCCAGGTGAAAGAATCTGGTGTTGAGACTTAAAAAATTGTTTTTTGTGTTTTGGTACATTTCCCCTTTAAGTGGGCGTGGTCTGGGGCCTCTGATGTCCTGACGCGTGTGACGTAGGTCAGAGGAAGCAATTGGGCATGCGCAGATTGCTGTTCCTTTACTTGGGGCCTTTTTCGCAAATGGTCCTTCCCCTTCTGTGTGCTCTTCGCGCAACTGCGCATGTGCAGCACCTTTTCCAAGATGGCTGCAATTCAAAACTGCCGTTCGTTGCTGCAAGCCTACCTCGCGGTGAGTTTTGGCGCCTCTTTTACCTTTTCTTCTTGTATGTTCCTCGCAGAATTCTTGGAATTTGTCCAGGACTGCCTGGAAGTCGCTCTTGTTTTGCCTCTTTGAGTATTTGAAGGTCTGGAAGATTTCAGCTGCTTCTGGACCCACGATGGTAAGTAGAAGCTTTATTTTCTCTGCATCCGCCAAGGTCAGACGCTACCAGGTAGATCTCGAATCTCTGCTGGAACCAACGCCAGTTTTCACTGAGATTGCCTTGGTACCTGAGCTGCTGTGGGACCGGAATCTCGAACATCATCTTGCCTGGCTGCTGTTGCTTATAGTCACTGTTGGCTGAGTTTTAACTACATGGATTGAAACAGTTCACTCCTGGAACCCTGTTTTGTTATGCTCTTGACATAGCATAAGCTGCTTCCTTGATGTGCACTCTGACAAAGGAAGGTTCAGACTTGGAGATAGCTTTAATACGTTTATTAAACTATTAACAATTCTCCTACTTGGATTTGACGCTACTGTTAATCCTGCTATAGCTACTCAGGCTGACAAACCAGTCTGCTACAATCCACGTGGTGGGAGTGATGTTCAATCAACCCTGTGTCTCACTGAGAGTCTCCACTGGAAAGAGACTGAGCATGTGTGATGTGTCCTTTTATATGGGTTGGTGTAATGCCCTCCTGTGGTCGTGTCACCTCTCTGTGTATCGTGACTGCTCATTTGTCGTGTCCTATCTTACTGACCTATTGGTTGACTGTCTGTGTGTCATGTCTCTGGTGTTCCCTCTAGTGTCTAGCTAGGTGTAGTGTGTGTACATTAAACCTTTGTGTACTTACAGTGATGTATATCACCACAGTGAGCACAGAGGAAAATTGGTTGCAGCCACATTAATTTGAACTGTTACATTTCACTCTTTTCCATTCAAGATCACAGGCAAGGACTGTTGGAGCCAGAGTGTATGTACTAATAAATCACTTGTAAATTTGGGGTAAAATTTGCTTTAAAATGTTTTTAACAATTCACACCGACGTAAACCAAACATTTCCACATAAATCATGAAGCCTTTTGAGAGCTGTACCCTTGAAATATTTCAGCTGTATCGTTCAAGTTATTAACAGCATTCTGAGGTGGCAAAGTAAACAGATACAAGTTTCCCCACAATACACAGCTTTGAAATGCCATGATATAAATAGTGAAAAACATCTTTCAAGTTGGCTTCAAAGTTGACGCAAAGCAAGCATCTTGATTTCTGTGTGAGCTCCTAGAAATTTGGTAAACCATTGGCTTAATGCCAGAGCACATTTGTGGGTACAGAACTTTGCGGCCAATAGTTATTTTTTTGAGTGTAGCCACGAGACATAAAGTCAATGGTGTGCTAATTACAGCTGCATTAATTATCCCATTAATTGATTAATTGTTGAATTTTACAAATGGTCACAAAGTAATCTCATTTCATCGGGCAACTAAGTGTGAAGTTTTCACATTGTTCATGAAATCTACATTGAAATCTGCACTTCTTGTCAGTCCACAGCGATTAAACTTTAAAGGGCCTGTGTCATCAGAAATTTCTGATTCACAGAGCTTACTTTGTGCTGATACCATTGCCTAATGAACAACCCATCTGATAGTTTTGACAGCAGCAGTGGGTAGATCGACCTCATCACAATGTTGATCGTTAAACAGTGTTTTTGACAATGTTAGAAGGAAGGTCACCTATTTGCGAAATGCAAAATCTATGCTTCATGTAAAACGTGATCTGCTGCCATCTTTGAGATGTTACTGTAGTAACCTGAGTAACACTGTCCACAAATTGGAATTTTCATCTAAAGGGGTTGCGTTTTAAACATTGCGAGACTCCAAAACACGAATCATGCCAGTGAGATTGTGCTTTCCCACCAGGAAGGTCGGGAACCTCAATTCAATACATGAACATCTAATTAGAGGACAGTTCCGCTATAACCTCCCCCCTCATTGCATATCCTAACTTTTCTAGCAAGATGACACACCAGCACACTTTACAACAAGTTTATAAAAAAGTGAATCTGGTGACCTCAGCTCCGAAGGGGGAGTTTGAAGTTGAGCGTGCAGGTTTCCACCACCCACCGGGAAACCGTGGGAGAGGGGGGGACAGTTGGAATGAGATCCAGAA
The DNA here is from genome assembly GCF_047496885.1 of Scyliorhinus torazame. Classification (NCBI taxonomy): domain Eukaryota; kingdom Metazoa; phylum Chordata; class Chondrichthyes; order Carcharhiniformes; family Scyliorhinidae; genus Scyliorhinus; species Scyliorhinus torazame. Next base: position 238,139,000 of record NC_092711.1, on the reverse strand, counting down.
GCCGTCCTCTGGTGCTGGCAATCGAGGATGCTCATAGGTGCCTGCACCATGAGGTTGATGCCCTGAACTATGGAGTTCATGCCCTTAATCATATTGTTCATGGTCTGAACCCTGGAGTGAACATAGAGTGAAAATCCTTCACCAATGTCTGCATTGAGGTGGCACCTTTGCAGTGTTGGCCTGGTTGCCTCAGAGTATCAGCCTCATCTCCTTGGACATAAAGTAACGCCACTCAGCCTTGCAATCCAAGGAGTGTCGCGGACATCCCTTCCTGATGGTCCCGACTCTGCCTTTACAGCTCAAGCAGCTGAGGGATGACCGAGTCCAAGGACCTGTCACCTGACTGGGGATCAGCAGAATTCTGGCCTCCAGCAGTCCTCCGAGTGCCGGTACCCTGGCATATTCCTGCCTCTGACTGCTGTGGATCATCAGAAGTGAGGTGCGTACCTGTGAGTGACGCAGACGATTGTCCACTAATAATTCCCACCGAGGTATGATTCTCTCACCGAGGTATGATTCTCTGTGTTGGTGGGGGGGGGGGGGGGGGGGTGAGTGTGACAAATTGTCTCTGCCATGTGAATGTCCGTAAACTTGTCATCGGAGCGTCTCTGCTTGGGGGGCTCCAGTGCCTAACTGGAGGATGGGCCCGGTGTTTGACTGATTTTCCTGCAAGGGAAGGGAGATGTCATTAGTTTGTGGTAGTGACATAAGGATAGGAGAGATGGAACTCACATGAGGCTTGTGCGATGGCTGAATGTGTTGACGGTCCTCACTTTTCTCTCGTGAGCAGACCTCTGAGCGCAGGAGCACTCCTGTTCCTCGCTGGGGAGCTTGTGGGCTCTTTCTCAAATGGATTGAGGATTTTCAGTTTGGGCATCATTCCACCTGCCTGTGCTCTCTCCTTTCTATTGTGAGTCAATTTGTCCTGAAATGACACAGAAGAGGAAAATGTAAACAAGACAACGTGCTGGATAAATGGTAAGCATGCCTGGCTTGAGTGGTTGGTGATTAGGATAGAGGATGTAATGAAGAGAGGAGCTGCAGGAAAGATAAAGCGGCATGTTGATGGCTGAATGATGGAGCCCTGTGAGTTGGCAGTGAGTGAGCTCCCAGTGGATGTGTGATGGGTGTGCGAGTGGGTGAGTGTTGAGAAATGAGAAGAGTGACTTACCCTCGCTGCACGAAGGAGATCATTCATCTTCTTCCTGTACTGGATGCCAGTCCTCTTGTGCAGTGAACTTGCGCTTACCAACATTGACACCGCCTCCCATGCGGGGTTGGTCCCCTTGCTGGTTGGTCTTCTGCCCGCTCTGTCCAACCTCTGCTCCACCCCATCCAGCATTCTGGTGAGTGTTCTGAAAACCTTGGGGCCGTCTACCGCTCAGCCGGCCTCCTTACTGAACTGGAACATGGGCTGGAGAGTGTTTGTGAGGCGCCGAAATAGAGTGCCCCCCTGATTGAAGAGCTCAAATGATAACAGCCAGCTACGAGCACAGCGTAAAATGCGTGCAGTTTTATTTCCCCTAAATGCTTGAAAACACGACGTGAAATCACGCTGCTGCTACTGGCTGATAACATAGAATCATAGAATTTACGGTGCAGAAGGAGGTCAGTTGGCCCACCGAGTCTTCAGCAGCCCTTGGAAAGAGCCCACTCAAGCCCACACCTCCACCTTATCCCGTAACCCAGTAATTCCACCTAAGCTTTTTTTTTGGACACTAAGATCAATTTAACATGGCCAATCCACCTAACCTGCACATCTTTGGACTGTGGGAGGAAACTGGAGCACCCGGCGGAAACCCACACACACACGGGGAGGATGTGGAGACTCCGCACAGACAGTGACCCAAGCCGGGAATCGAACCCTGGAGCTGTGAAGCAGCAGTGCTAACCACTGTGCTACCGTGCCGCCCCACTCTGCTTTTCTCACCCAAAACAACACTTAGCCAACATAACAAAAAATTCCGCCCTTGATGATCTAGCTGGATATACAGTTATCCATTAGATCCCATACTGTTAGGTTATCAATATCCATACTAAATCTGTTTTGCTAAATATTTTCAGAGATCTGTCAAACTCAAGGGGCGAAATTCTTCGGATACGGCGCGATGTCCGCCGACTGGCGCCCAAAACGGCGCAAATCAGACGGGCATCGCGCCGCCCCAAAGGTGCGGAATGCTCCGCATCTTTGGGGGCCGAGCCCCAACATTGAGGGGCTAGGCCGGCGCCGGACGAATTTCCGACCCGCCAGCTGGCGGAAAAGGCCTTTGGTGCCCCGCCAGCTGGCGCGGAAATGACATCTCCGGGCGACGCATGCGCGGGAGCATCAGCGGCCGCTGACAGCATTCCCGCGCATGCGCAGTGGAGGGAGTCTCTTCCGCCTCCGCCACGGTGGAGACCGTGGCGGAGGCAGAAGGGAAAGAGTGCCATCACGGAACAGGCCCGCCCGCGGATCGGTGGGCCCCGATCGAGGGCCAGGCCACCGTGGGGGCATCCCCCGGGGCCAGATCGCCCCGCGACCCCCCCAGGATCCCGGAGCCCGCCCGCGCCGCCTTGTCCCGCCGGTAAGGTAGGTGATTTAATTTACGCCGGCGGGACAGGCATTTTAGCGGCGGGACTTCGGCCCATCTGGGCCGGAGAATCCAGCGGGGGGGCCCGCCAACCGGCGCGGCGCGAATCCCGCCCCCGCCGAATATCCGGTGCCGGAGACTTCGGCAACCAGCGGGGGCGGGATTCACGCCAGCCCCCGGCGATTCTCCGACCCGGCAGGGGGTCGGAGAATTTTGCCCAAGGTACTCCACAACCAACAAACATCTCACAGCACTTTACAGCCTGTGAAATACTACTGAAGTGTAGCCACTGTTGTAATGCAGGAATCGCAGCAGCCCCTAAGCACATGTCAAACTCCCACAAGTAACAATGTGATCATTGAAATAAAGGTTGTGAATTGGAGGAAGGCAGATTTTAATAGGACGAGACAGAATCAGGCTGAAGTGGCCTGGGAGGAACTACTTGTAGGAAAATCCATATCAGAGCAGTGGGAGTCTTTCAAAAAGGAAAGAGAAAGTTCAAAGACAACACATTCCCATAAAGGTAAAGGATGGGACCAAAATGTCCAGGGAACCCTGGATGTCAAGGGATATACAGGATTGGATAAGGAAGGATAAAAGGAAGGTTTATGTGGGTTTTTGTGGATGCCCTAGAGGAGCATAGAAAGTACATGAGGTTACTTGAAAAAAAAATTGGGAGAGTGAAGAAAGTTATGAAAAACTACTGGCAGGCAAACTAAACTAAAATCTCAAGTGTTTTATAAGTATATGCAGTGGAACCCCACCACCTGGACGTTCCCTCCCAGGCCACTCACCACCCTGACTTAGAAATATTTTGCCGTTCCTGTTATACTACTTACTGTAATATATGTGACTCATTTGCTTCTTACCAAGATGCTCTTAAACTTGATGTTTTCATCCAATGAAAGCAAATAATTTATTGAGTAACTTAAACAAATAAACTGTGAGTTCGATCTATCTCCAATACTTTTACTAGATATTAAATAAACAAGATTGAATAAGAATAAGCTAATCTTCTGAAGGGCAACTAGTGATGGGTAATAAATGCTGGTCTAACCAGCAACACCTCATCCCGTAATTTAATTTTTTTTAAAAAGGGTCACCAGTTAAAGAGTAGGGCTCCTTTGGGACCAAAGTTGCAATCTGTATGTGGAGCCGAAAGATGTAGGTGAGGTTTTAAATTAATATTTTGCATCTGTGTTCACTATGGAGAAAGATGATGTGGGTACAGAAAGCAGGGAGGGGGACTGTGGTATAATTGAACAGATTAGTAGTGAGAGGGAAGAGGTGTTAATGGTTTTAGCAGGCTTTAAAGTGGACAAATCTCAGGGCCCAACTGAGATGTATCCTGGTTGTGGTGGGAGGCAAGAGAGGAGATTGCAGGGGCTCTGATGTTAATTTTCAAATCATCTCTGGCCACAGGAGAGGTGCCAGAGGATTGGAAGACAGCTAGCATGGTACTATTAATCAAGAAGAGAAGTAGGGAAAAAACAGGTCATAACAGTCCAGTGAGTGTAACATCAATAATAGGGAAATTATTGGAAACATTTCTGAGGGACAGAATTAATCCCCACTTGGAGAGGCAAGGGTTAATCAAGAATAGTCAACATGGCTTTGTCAGAGGGAGATCATGTCTTACAAATTGGATTGAATTTTTTGAGGAGGTGATGAGGTATGTACATTAGGATAGTGCAGTCAATGTAGGCTACATTGACTTATTAACGTTTTTGCCAAGGTCCCACATGACTGATTAAGAAGGTAAGAGCCCAAAGGATTCAAGGCAATTTAGCAAATTGGGTCCAAAGTTGGCTTTGTGGCAGGAGGCAGAGAGTGATAGTCAAAGATTGTTTTTGTGACTGGATGCCTGTGTCCAGTGGTGTACTGCAGGGAATGGTACTATGTCCATTGCTGTTTGTAGTGTACATTAATGGTCTGCCCATTAATGTTGGAGGTATCATCAGTGAGTTTGCAGATGACACAAAAATTGGTAGTGCAGTAAATAGTGAGGAGAAAAACCTTAGATGATAGGTTGATATAGACATGCCGGTTGGATGAGCAGAACAATGGCAAATAGAATTTATCCCTGAAAAGTGCGAGGTAATGCAGTTTGGGAGAACTAACAATGGAAGGGCATACACAATGAACGTCAGGATGCTAGGAAGTAAAGAGGACCAGAAGGGTCTGGGGTGCATGTGCAAAGACCCTTGAAGGCAGCAGGACAGGTAGATAAACTGGTTAAGAAGGCATATGGGATACTTGACTTTATTAACCTAAGCAAAGAATATAAGAGCAGGGAGGTTATAATAGTTCTCTATAAAACACTTATTAGGCCACAGCTAGAGTACTGTGCTTTGGTTGCCATAATACAGAAAGGATGTGATTGCACTAAAAAAGGGTGCAGAGGAAATTCACCAGGAGGTTGCCTGGGCTGGAGAGTTTCAGCTATGAAGGGAGGATGGATAAGCTGCCACTGTTTTCCTTGGAGCAGAGAAGGCTGAGTGAGGGGACTAAATTGAGGTGTCCAAAATCATGAGTGACGCAGACAGGAAAAAACTTTCCCCCTTAGTCGAGGGGGTCAATAACCAGGAAGCATAGTTTTACGGTCATGGGAGGGAGATTTTGAGGGGATTTGAGGAAAAACCTTGGGTGGGATTCTCCAATTCTCCAATAATGGGGCTATGTCCCCATGCCCGCGTGAAAATGGGCACGAATCACTCCACACTTTTTTCTAGAAAGTCCGGTGTGACTCTCCGTTCACAAGGGGGCTTGCAGGGCCCCGGAGTGCTCCACGCAGCTTTGGCTGCCGATACAGGGCCCAGTACTTCCGTCCGCGGGTCCACGCATGCGCACGGCGACCGCCTGCGGCGCCAGCCCCGCGCGACACACAGCGGGCCAGCGCCGAAGAAGTAGGCCACCCCCAGATTGCGCGCGCCTGCCGATCGGTGGTCCTCGACCGCGGGCCGGGCCGTCGTGGAGGCCCCCCCCCGGTGATGGATTCCCCCCCGCCCCCACCAGGACGGCCACTGCAGCCACGACGCCGAGCTCCCGCCGGGTGGAACAATACGTGAACCACGCCAGCAGGAACTCAGCCGGTCGTCCGCGGAGAATCGCCGCGGGGGCCTCTTTCAAGGGCCCCCGACCGGCGATGTGTCAACCGTGCATGGCTGGCGGCGATTCCCCAGTCGCCGGAGAATCAAGGGAAGGCTTCGTGGGTCCGAAGCCCCATTCTCCGCCCCCGCGCCGGGCACGATTGCGGCGCGGAGTCTCGGAGAATCCCGACAGTTTTCACTCAGAGGGTGATGGGAACCTGGAAGTCACTGACTGAAATCATGGTGGAGGTGGGAAGCCTCACAACATTTATGAAGCATTTAGATCAGCACTTAAAATGCCACAGCATACAAAGTTACAGACCAAGTGCTGGAAAATGGGATTAGAATAGATAGCACAAACATGATGGGCCAAAGGGCTTCTTTCTGTGCTGCAGATCTCTGAATCTAATGAGCAGATGATCTGATTTTGTGTTGTTGTTTGAAGGATTGGCCCACAAGGATGACTCCTCTGATCTTCTTTGAAATACTCCCATGGGATCTGTTGTGTCCACCAGATAGGACCTCAAAAGACATCACATGACATCATCAGTACTCCACTAGGAGTCAGTTTTGACTTTCTATGCTCATATCCTGGAATGGGATTTGAACCCTAAACCTTGTACATTAGAGATGAGCATGCTCCCAACTGAGCTGTAGCAGCCACACTACTTTCAAGTTGTCACACCAGGGCACAATTTAACAAACAAAATGAGTCCCGTTTGTGGGGAGCACCAAGAACGACTCCGCTGTCAAACGTGACTCTGGGGTTTTTGGGGAAATGTCTCACCGAGACCAGGGTGGCACTGCCAGGATGCCTGGGTGGCAATACCAGGGTTCCCAGTGGCACTGCCAAAGTTCCAGGCAGGCAGTGACAAGGTACCTGGGTGGCAGCAGGAGTGCCAGAATGCCACCCTGCCAGGAACCCAACCATTCAGGGCTTGCGGTGGCTTGGGAGACCCTCAGGTGCCGTTACGCCAGGTCTACGTTTGTGTGGACCAGTGCTAAACCGTGCCTTGGCAAGGTCTCCCAGGTGCGGGCATTCGACCCAGGGCCTTTGGACAATCGGGGCAGGCATAATTAAATGAGCCGAATGGTTTGTCACCCCAACCATTTTCAAGTCAATGGTGGGAAGGCCTGTCAACAGCCTTTCTGTCCCACCACCTGAGGCCATTAAGTTACCAATTAATGGCCATTTAAGTGCCTCATCCTCTGTTATTAACCTAGGGTGGTGGCTCACCAGGTGGGGAGCGTGACAAGTAACCAAAATGGGCGGGATTCTCCAGACTGCCAGCCACGTGTTTCTCGGCTGCGCGCCATCTGCTGGTGGCGGGATTCTCTCTTCCCGCCGCTTGACAATACGATTTCCCACTGTAACCACCCCACGCTGCCGGGAAACCCTCTGGCGGGGCTGAGCTGCTGATGGGAAAAGTGACACGCAACAACCAGAGAATTCTAGCCAATGTGTTTGCTTGTGGGCTCACGTGGGGGAGTCCCTCTTCTGAAGGCACTTGGAAACGGTGCAGGGGAGGACATTGAAAGTCACTCCTCAGCCCTTGCCTCCCCGTTGTCCTTGCTTGCAGAGGAAGGCCTGTCACTGGTCTATGAAATGCATGAGTAGCCCAAGATGTGGAGAGCCTTTACGAAAAGTAACACTTTGGGGGGTCTCACTGACTCTGCAACCAGCAGCCAAGATCGCCGTTGTCTCCATGAGACCCTGTCCTTTATGTTTTGAGTGAGATCAATGATCAGTTCAGCTATCTCAGCAGTTAAAAAAAGAAAATACAGTGGGAAACCATAATAACTACTTAGGCAGTGAATAAATGTAATCAATAAGGATATTAACGACGATACTCTAAAATTAAAGTGAACATATCGGGCTGTTTAAAATAATTCTGAATACCAAAGTTAGCAAATGCAAAAGAGTTGCGAATGTATGTAATTTTAAGTTTGTGTATATTTCCGGCAGCATGACAACACAGTGGTTAGCACTGCTGCCTCTCGGCGCTGAGGTCCCAGGTTCAATCTCAGCCCCGTGTCACTGTCTGTGTGGAGTTTGCACATTCCCCCCGTGTTTGCGTAGGTTTCACCCCCACAACCCCAAAGATGTGCAGGCTCGGTGGATTGGCCACGCTAAATTGCCCCTTAATTGGAAAAAATGAATTGGGTACTCTAACTTTATTTTAAAAAAGTTTGTGTATATTTGTGCAAAAGGACATCTGGGGCGAGATTCTCCGACCCCCCGCTGGGTCCGAGAATCGCCGGGGGCTGGCGTGAATCCCACCCCCGCCGGTTGCCGAATTCTCCGGCACCGGAGATTCGGCGGGGGTGGGAATCGCGCCGCGCCGGTTGGCGAGCCCCCCCCCCAGCGATTCTCTGGCCCGGATGGGCCGAAGTCCCACTGCTGGAATGCCTGTCCTGCCGGCGTGGATTAAACCACCTCTCTTACCGGCGGGACAAGGCGGCGCGGGCGGGCTCCGGGGTCCTAGGGGGGGCGCGGGGTGATCTGGCCCCGGGGGGTGCCCCCGCTGTGGCCTGGCCCGCGATCAGGGCCCACCGATCCGCAGGCGGGCCTCTGCCATGGGGGCACTCTTTTCCTTCCGCCTTCGCCACGGTCTCCACCATGGCAGAGGCGGAAGAGACTCCCTCCACTGCGCATGCGCGGGGATGCCGTGAGCGGCCGCTAATGCTCCCGCGCATGCGCCGCCCGGCATTGTCATTTCCGTGCCAGCTGGCGGGGCACCAAAGGCCTTTCCCGCCAGCTGGCAGGGCGGAAATCAGTCCGGCGCAGGCCTAGCCCCTCAAGGTTAGGGCTCGGCCCCCCAAGATGCAGAGGATTCCGCACCTTTGGGGCGGCGCGATGCCGGACTGATTTGCGCCGTTTTTGGTGCCGGAAGGCGGACATTGTGCCGATAACGGAGAATTTCACCCCTGGTCTTTTCTCTGATTCACAGGACTTCCACCCATCCACTTAACTCCATTGCTAACCAGCCCCGTTTTCCACTATCATTCCTGTATGTGCAAGCTGTAACATCACTCTTTAGTGTTTTGCTGTCCCTGAAGGGGGGGAAATATCGTGTTTCAGCAGCTACTTCAAGGGAAACACATCTTTGAGTAAGAAGAATGTCTGAAGGAGCCTCAATGGGAGGAGTGTGCTGAGCATCAGGTTGGAGTCTCTACACTTCAGATGTATCAATGAATATTTTACTTTCTGAAATCAGACTTAAAGGAAATAATTCCTGCAGAGTAACAGCAGGGATTTCCTATTAGGGGATGATTCAGGCTAGATAGAGGAAGGTTGCGGAAGCAAAGCACCTTCCATCACTCCATGAACTGGCACATAGAGCTACAATGATCTTTGAAAAATAGCCAAACTAATGCAAGACATGTTCTCTTTGCACGCCCTGTACAAAATGACAGAGATTGCAGTCAGAAGTTTACCACTTTCTGTGCCATGACCGCTGCGGCAGAGAAACTGACACAACTCGCCAAGACTCCTTAATTCCTAAATCGCGACCAGTAACACCTAAAAGAACAAGGTCAGTGTCATGATATTTAGATAAACATCATGGTGCAAACACACATACACACTGATGGACAGATCAACGGACCAATCAGCACACACGCAACATCACAGCCAATCACAAGCAAGAGCACACGCACTATAAAACGGGGAACATTACAGTTCCCGCTCATTCCAGCAGGAGACAGTTCAGGGCAGAGCTCACAGCAAGCCACTCAGACATACACCATGTGCTGAGTGCCTCTCTAAGATAGTGTTAGGGCTGGGTCCACAGGTTAAAGGGTAAAGAACGAACCACAGTCATAAGTTTACAGTGTTGTTATTGATAGTAATAAAACTGAGTTGTACCATCTGCAACCGTGTTGGTTCGTCTGTATAGCGGAACACCCAACACGACATAGTACCAGGCTAAGAACCCAGGCTGAGACTTACCTACACATCTTCAGGAATCCGCCATCCTGCCCATTGACACCACCAGCCCGCCGCAGCCGCTCCAAATCGCTGGAAACCTCGGCGTCAAGTGGAAGCTGTTTAAACAGCGTTTCCAGTTCTTCCTAGAAGCCACAGAAAGGGAGAATGCTTTGGACACCAGAAAAATCGCCCTCTTACTCTCCACGGCAGGGCAACACGCCATCCACATCTACAACTCCCTGGTGTTTGCGGACGGTGAGGACAAGACGAAGTACAAGACGGTCCTTCTTCAACTCGAACAGCACTTCAGCGTTGAGGTGAACGAGATCTTCGAGAGGTACCTCTTCCAGCAGCGCCTCAAGGGTAAGGATGAGCCTTTTCAATCTTTCCTGACACACCTCCGTATCCTCGCGCAGTCCTGCGGTTATGAAGCCACCTCCGATTCCATGATTCGGGACCAGATAGTTTTTGGGGTCATCTCGGGCACCCTACACCAGCAGCTCCTCAAAATTAAGAGCCTCACCTTAGCCACCGCCATCGAAGCCTGCGTCCTCCATGAAAACGCGACCAGCCGGTTACACCCAATTCCAGGTGGCCGAATCGGCACGGCAGGGGTCCTACGACGTCGAGCGGGTCCCGTCGATTGAGCTCCTCCCGGCCCGCGGCCCGGACGAGGGTGGCCCTTTTGCGCGCTTTCCGCAGCCTTCCGCGCTTGTACACGCTCTACGCAGGACCGAACTGCGCATGCGTGATGGCGCAACGAACGCCATGACGTCACGACGTCTGGCAACTGTGGATCCGCACATTTAAAGCGGCAATGTCCAGCAAAGAATCGACAATACCTCCGCTGTGGCAAGATGGGCCACTATCCTGCCTGCTGTCGAGCAGCTCAACCTGCCAACGCTCCCCAATTCCGCCAGTCTCGCAGGGAGGTGTGCATTAAATAGTGTGCATTAAAAAGCCCTCTAGCGAACTCAGGATCTGCATCGACCCGAAAGACCTGAACAACAACATCATGAGGGAACACTACCCCATACCCAAACGGGAAGAGATCACGAGCGAAATGGCCCGGGCTCAAATTTTTACAAAGCTTGATGACTCAAAGGGTTTTGGGCAGATTCAACTGGATCAGTCCAGCAGGAAGCTGTGCACCTTCAACACTCCCTTTGGCAGGTACTGCTACAACAGAATGCCGTTTGGCATCATCTCGGCATCCGAGGTATTTCATAGAATCATGGAACAGATGATGGAGGGCATCGAAGGGGTGAGCGTCTATGTTGACGACATCATCATCGGGTCCACCACACCACAGGAGCACATCAGTCGTCTCCAGCGTGTCGTTGCTCGGATACGAGAACACGGCCTGCGCCTCAACCGAGCCAAGTGTTCTTTTGGCCAAACTGAGCTAAAGTTTCTGGGGGACCACATATCCCGGTCAGGAGTGCGTCCGGATGCAGACAAAGTGAGCGCCGTTACAGCCATGCCGCAGCCGGCAGACAAGAAGGCAGTGCTACGCTTTCTCGGGATGGCCAACTTCCTGGGGAAGTTCATTCCCAACCTTGCCTCCCACACAACGGCTTTTCGCCACCTAGTGAAGAAGACCACGGAGTTCCAGTGGCTGCCCGCACACCAGAAGGAATGGGAGGAGCTCAAGATTAAGCTCACCACAGCCCCGATATTGGCGTTCTTCCACACCTCTCGAGATACTAGGATCTCGACTGATGCTAGCCTGTCCGGCATTGGGGCGGTACTCCTGCAACGGGACGACACTGCATCATGGGCCCCGATCGCCTATGCCTCGCGGGCCATGACCTCCACAGAACAGCGTGATGCGCAGATCGAGAAGGAGTGCCTGAGTTTGTTAACCGGCATAGATAAGTTCCACGACTACGTGTATGGTCTCCCTCAGTTCACCGTGGAAACCGACCATCGCCCCCTGGTCAGCATCATACAAAAGGACCTTTATGAGATGACCCCCTTGCCTCCAGCGCATTCTGCTCAAGCTCCGGAGGTACGACTTCCAACTGGTCTACACCCCTGGTAAGGACCTCATCATCGCGGATGCCCTGTCCAGAGCAGTGAGCACACCGCCCAAATCGGGGGGGTTTGTCTGTCAGGTCGAAGTGCATGTGGCCTTCACATTGGCCAATCTGCCAGCTAATGATTCAAGTCTGGCCCGTATTCGCTGGGAGACTGCAGCTGACTCCCTTCTACAACGTGTGATGCGCCTCATGACGGGAGGGTGGCTCAAAGGACAGTGCCCACAATTCTACAATGTCTGGGACGACTTGGCCATCATTGGCGGTGTCCTCCTAAAGTTGGACCGGATTGTGATTCCACACAGCATGCACAGGCTGGTCCTCGAACAATTACACGAAGGCCATTTTGGGGTTGAGAAGTGCAGGCGGAGAGCCCGAGAAGCTGTATACTGGCCGGGCATCAGCGACAACATCGCTAACATGTTGCTCAACTGTCCCACCTGCCAAAGGCTTCAGCCGGCGCAACCCCCCGAGACGCTTCAGCCCCATGAGTTGGTGACGTCCCCTTGGGCAAAGGTGGGTGTGGTCCTTTTTCATGCACTCGGCAGGGACTACGTCATCATTATAGATTACTGTTCGAATTATCCGGAGGTCATACGCCTGCACGATTTGACATCGTCCACTGTCATCAGGGCATGCAAAGAAACCTTTGCTCGCCATGGCATTCCGCTTACTGTCATGTCGGACAATGGGCCCTGTTTTGCGAGCCAAGAATGGTCTTCTTTTGCTGCTTCTTATAGCTTCTCACACGTGATGTCCAGCCCTTTGCATCCCCAAGGCGGAAAAGGGCGTCCATGTCGTCAAGCGGCTCCTCTGCAAGGCTTCTGATGCCGGATCTGATTTCTGCTTAGCCCTGCTGGCCTATCGCTCGACCCCACTGTCCACAGGCCTCTCGCCAGCCCAGCTGTTGATGGGTCGCGCCCTCAGGACCACTGTGCCATCCATTCTTGTTCCTACACCCGACCATGCTCCAGTACTTCAAAGGATGCGACAGCAGCGTGCTCAACAGAAGGTGGCACATGATACTCGGGCAACTGCTCTTCCTGCCTTGGCGCCTGGAGACAACGTCCGCATCCACCTACCAGAGGGTGGCTGGTCGGCAACTTCCGAAGTTCTCCGCGCGTGGCTCCCCGCTCGTTCCTGGTTCGCATGCCTGATGGCTCCATTCGCCGGTGTATTCGGCGTGCCCTTCGGCTGCTTCCACGCTCACTACGTGATCATGCACCGGTGCCACGCCCTCCTGTTGTTCCTGATGTTGACTTCGTGGAGCTTCCTACCACCATGCCTATTCCTCTGTCGCCCGTGGACAGGCCCATTCCTCAGCCGGTGGATCCTGACCCACCCTAGAGGCGGTCAACCCAAATTCGTCGCCCACCTACTAGGCTGGACTTATGAGCCTGTTTGAACATTGGACTCACGAAAGTGTTATGCCACAATGTTAATATGTTTCTCTTTTTGTCGTTACAGGAGTTTGTTTTTGATGTTTGATGCTTACACTTGTTTTGTTTATGGTACAACCTCGTTGCTATGTTGCACCTGACACCTTCCTATGTATATAGTTTAGCCTCATGAACATGTTGTAGATATTGCACACACACATTCAGCTGCACTCAGTACACATCTATATTTATTACCACATAGGCACATATTCTTGTAAAAAAAGGGGTATGTCATGATATTCAGATAAACATCATGGTGCAAACACATATACACACTGATGGACAGATCAACGGACCAATCAACACACACGCAACATCACAGCCAATCACAAGCAAGAGCACACGCACTATAAAATGGGGAACACGACAGTTCCTGCTCATTCCAGCAGGAGGCAGCTCAGGGCACAGAGCTCACAGCAAGCCACTCAGACATACACCATGTGCTGAGTGCCTCTCCAAGATAGTGTAAGGGCTGGGTCCACAGGTTAAAGGGTAAAGAACGAACCACAGTCATAAGTTTACAGATGTTGTTATTGATGGTAATAAAATAGAGTTGTACCATCTGCAACCGTGTTGGTTCGTCTGTATAGCGGAACACCCAACACGACAGTCAGCAAATGCATTGAAATACCACAACATGGGGCAGCATGGTGGGGCAGTGGTTAGCACTGCTGCCTCACCGTGCCAAGGACCTGGGTTCAATCACGGCCCAGGGTCAATGTCCATGTGGAGTTTGCACATCTCCCTGTGTCTGCGGGGATCTCAACCTCACAACCCAAAAAGATGTGTAGGGTCTGTGAATTGACCACGCTAAATTGCCCCTTAATTGGTATAAAAGGAATTGGGTACTCTAAATTTTTTTGTTAAAAAAGAAATGTGGTGGTATGTATTAGGGGTCATGTGGGACTGTGAAGCCATGATGCTATTGGCTGACAGATCCCGGGTCCTGGTTGGCTGTTGACAACTGGCTCCGCCCTGAAGGCGGAGTATAAGAACCCGAGCTTCTCCCCGCATCTTCATTCTGTTGCTGAACTGCCGGGGACAAGTCTCGCTTAATAAAGCCTCATCGACTTCTTCACTACTCGTCTCTCTTGTAAGTCATTGTGCGCTACAAGAAATACCACAACATTCAAGTTCCCTTCCAAATCACTCACCATCCTGACTTGGAACTATATTGCTGCTCCTTCACTGATGCTGGCTCAGTGGAATTCTCTCCTTAATAGCACAAGGATTGCAAAAGTTAAAGATGAGGGCTCACCACCACTTTCTCAAGCCAAGTAGAGATAGACAATAAATATTGGCAGGGTCATCGACACTCGCATACCAAGTGGCACTCAGGTCATGGCGCTGAAAGAGATAAACTTCTGACTGCAACCAAAATCAATTTGTACAGGGGGTGCAAAGAGATCGTGTCTTGGCTATTCTTCAAAGATCGTTGTAGCTCTTTGTCCCAGTTCATGAGGATTGGAAGTTGCATTGCTTCAGCAACTTTCTTCTACATGCCCCAAGACAAAAGTGCAAAGTGGAAACTTTGGAAATAGAGAAGCACCACTTTAACCAGGGCAGCACGGTAGCATTGTGGATAGCACAATTGCTTCACAGCTCCAGGGTCCCAGGTTCGATTCCCGGCTTCGGTCACTGTCTCTGCGTAGTCTACACATTCTCCCCGTGTGTGCGTGGGTTTCCTCCGGGTGCTCCGGTTTCCTCCCACAGTCCAAAGATGTGCAGGTTAGGTGGATTGGCCATGCTAAATTGACCTTAGTGTCCAAAATTGCCCTTAGTGTTGGGTGGGGTTACTGGGTTCTGGGGATAGGGTGGAGAGCTGGACCTTGGGTAGGGTGCTCTTTCCAAGACCCGGTGCAGACTCGATGGGCCGAATGGCCTCCTTCTGCACTGTAAATTCTATGATTAACCCACAACCACCCTTTGAACTCACATTTCCTGTTCCAAGATGTGCTACTGGTGATAAAGGATAGGAGGTATAAAGGAACAATGGACTCAGAGATGACATCATCATGGAATACATGTGTCCAAATGGAAACAAGTATTCATGCCGCTCATTTGCATTTCACAACCTCAGGACATCCTACAGGTCTTTGCAGCCAAGTACTTGGAAATATAGTCACTGTGATAATGTAGCAGTCAATTTATGTATACAAAGGTCCAACAAACAGCAATGAAATGAATCACAATATTGCCTGTTTATGTATTAGTTGACGGAAAATATGTTGGCTTGAACACTGCGAACATTTCTTTGGTCTTCAGGGGCGAAATTCTCCGACCCCCAGAGGGTCGGAGAATGGCCGTTGGCCGCCGTGAATCCCGCCCCTGCCCCCGCCGAAGTCTCCGAAGGGAGAAAAGTCGGCGGGGCGTTAATGGCGCCGCTGCCGCGGAGAATGTCACGGGTCTGCGCAAGGCAGCCGATTTTCGGCCTGCCGATATTCTCCCTTCCGGATGGGCCGAAGTCCCGTCGACGTGATGACCGTTCACGTCGACGTGAATCAAACCTCCTTTTCATCGACGTGACCCGGTGCTCCAGGCTCACGCCGACCAGCTTGGAGGTGAGTGACAGCCTGGGGGGTTGGCTCTGGGCAGGAAATGGCGTGGCCGCAGACTGATTGCGTGAGGAGAGGTGTGTCTCGGCTTGTGTGTGTGTGTGTGCGGCGGGGGGTGGTTAGAGTAGGCTGGGCTCCGGGTCCGTGCCGGGAGGGGGTCCGTGCCAGGGTGGAGGTTGGGGGGGGGGGGTCCGTGCTGGGGTGGAGGTTGGGGGGGGGTCCGTGCCGGGGTGGAGGTTGGGGGTGGGGGTCCGTGCCGGTGTGGAGGTTGGGGGTTGGGGGGGGTCCGTGCCGGGGTGGAGGTTGAGGGTTGGGGGGGGTCCGTGCTGGGGTGGAGGTTGGGGAGGGGGTCCATGCTGGGGTGGAGGTTGGGGAGGGGGTCCGTGCCGGGGTGGAGGTCGGGGAGGGGGTCCGTGCCGGGGTGGAGGTTGGGGGGGGGGGGTCCGTGCCGGGGTGGAGGTTGGGGGGGGGGGTCCGTGCCGGGGTGGAGGTTGGGGGTGGGGGTCCGTGCCGGGGTGGAGGTTGGGGGTTGGGGGGGGGTCTGTGCCGGGGTGGAGGTTGGGGGTTGGGGGGGGTCCGTGCTGGGGTGGAGGTTGGGGTTGGGGGGGGGTCCGTGCTGGGGTGGAGGTTGGGGGTTGGGGGGGGGGTCCGTGCTGGGGTGGAGGTTGGAGGTTGGGGGGGGGGTCCGTGCTGGGGTGGAGGTTGGGGGTGGGGGTCCGTGCCGGGGTGGAGGTTGGGGGTGGGGGGGGGGGGGTCCGTGCCGAGGAGGGGGATGGGAGGGCAAGTGAGTTGGTCCACCTGGCCAGGTGCCAGCCTCCAACAGTTGGACCCATGCGGTCTATGCCACCTGGCTGGGGGGAGGAGGGGATATGGGCAATGATGACATGTCGTCGTTCCCCTCCCCCCCACCAGGCCGTCATATTTTCAGATCATCCAGCGATGTTGGCCGCCGTGGTGGCAGCCGCTCATGTCTATGTTGCCCTGGATGAGGAGGAGGAGGAAGAGGAGGAGGAGGAGCGTGCCAGAGAGGCGGCGCAGGCTGCCGCAGAGGGGCAGGCGGCAGCCGCCCAGGCTGGAGGGACACCTGACCGACAGGACGTGGAGGGGGAGGAGGACGTCGCGGCCCCACGGCAACGGAGGCACCCGAGGGCGCCCCGTGTGTACCGGCCCCGGCAGTCATACCAGGACCTCACGGACCGGGAATGCAGGAGGAGACTCCGGATGAGCCGGGAAACCGTGGCACACATCTGCCACCTGCTGGCACACCTGTCACCGCGTGGCACTGGCGGGGGACACCCTCTCCCCGTGTCCGTCAAGGTTACGGTGGCCCTGAACATTTATGCAACGGGGTCATTCCAGGCACCGAGTGGGGACCTGTCCGGCATATCGCAGAGATCGGTGCACCGGTGCATCCGGGCAGTGACAGATGCCCTATATGCCATGGCGCACCGCTACACCCGCTTGCCCGTGGACCGGGCCAGCCAAGATGCCCGGGCCGTGGGCTTCTCTGCCGTGGCCGGGTTCCCCATGGTCCAGGGCGCGATCGATGGGATGCACGTCGCCGTGCGGCCACCTGCAGATAACAGGGCCGTGTTCACTAATAGGAAGGGGACCTATTCGATGAACGTACAGGTGGTCTGCGACCACCGCATGATGATCCTGCACGTCTGCGCCCATCACCCAGGCAGTGTACACGACTCATTCGTGTTGTCGCGGTCATCCATCCCCGGCATGTACGAGGGACGCCATCCCCGGCTGAGGGGCTGGTTGCTGGGCGACAGGGGCTACCCATTGCGATCGTGGCTGATGACGCCTATACGGAGGCCACGCAATGAGGCGGAGAACCGCTACAATGATGCCCATGTAGCAACAAGGGGAGTGATCGAGAGGTGCTTTGGCGTGCTGAAGATGCGTTTCAGGTGCCTGGACCTCTCTGGGGGCGCCCTCCAGTATCGGTCAGATAGGGTCGGCCGCATCATTGTGGTGTGCTGCGTCCTGCACAACATAGCCCAGCAGAGGGGCGATGTGCCGCAGGCAGAGGAGGGCGGAGTGGAGGAGCAGCAGGAAGAGGCCCAGTCCTCCCCAGATGAGGGGGCTGGGGGCAATGGTCAGGGCAGACGGGGTAGACACAGGCGGGTGGCTGTCCACCGTTACCGGCTGGCCCAGCGGGCACGGGACAGACCGATAGACGCCCGCTTCACTGACTAGATGGGCGTGGGAATCGGTAGTATGGCCACAGACCGCACACCATGGCAACAGCCGACCACCCACACCCCCCACCCATCCACCCACCCAGCACCCTCACCCCCCTCCCCAACCCCACCCACCCCACCCGCATGCACACCACCCCCCCACCCCCCATTGCCGATCCACCGGCGGCACAACGGGCTGGGCTCACACAGTTGCGGGTGGACGCGTGTCTATCGCAGGCCATGGAGGATGATGACAACCCGCCCTGCGATGAGCTCCTGGCTCTACATCGTTGGACTATGTCTGACCCATGGCCACAGTACCACCATCCACCCGGACCATCCCTGCATGCGGCTGTGACACTGCAGCGCACGGTCCCGTCCTCTGCCCGGGGGATGTTGATGGCGGCCCAGGGGGAAGGGGGCAGACTCACCTGGGGCTGAGGTAAGACCACCCCTCACACACACACTTGCGCTCAACGTACATGACACGCCCGCACACTTTGGACAGAGCACAAAGGCAGCTTAGGTAGGTGTAACATTGACTTTAATAACCAAAGGAGTTCATGCACATGCCCTCGCCCCTAAAACTCATCTGTGCCCTGCACCCGTGCCAACTTACTCAGTGTCTAATTGTTTGGCCTTACGGGCCCTTTGACTACGTCTACGTGGTTCCCCAGACGGTACAGCAGAACTGGAGGTGGACTCCTGTGATTCCTGCCCTCTGACACTGGATCCCTTTGGCGGCCGTTTCCTGGGGCGTCCTGGCCTAGATGGGCCAGGCTGCGGCCCGGGCGACTGGGATGGCGAGCTGCCAGCCTGTCCTGCCTGTTGCCCACCCGATGCACCTGGGACGGAAGGGGGGGAGTCCGAGGTGTCGCGGTGTACCGGGACCTCCCCTACAGAGGGAGCCGGTACGGACCACACCACCTCCTCCTCCCTCGGGGTGCCCGATGGCCCCCAAGCCTCTACATGGGTGGGGGATGCGAACGGACTGGCCATCCGACGCCCCCCCCGACATCTGGCGCTGCCAGTCCTGGAGGCCCGTGCTGGTATCGACAGGGGTCTGCAGGTTTGCAGCCATGGAGCCCAGGGTGTTGGCAAACCCTGTCTGTGACAGTGCGACGCCGGCTCGCACATGGCCACTGGCGCCGATGCCCTCAGCGATGGCCTGCTGAGACTGGGCCATGGCCTGCAGAGACTGGGCCATGGCCTGCTGAGACTGGGCCATGGCCTGCTGCGACTGGGCCATGGCCTGCAGAGACTGGGCTATGGCGTTGAGCGCCTCTGCCATCTGACGCTGGCACTGGCTCATGGCCTCCTGTGAGAGGGCAGCCATTTCCTGGGCCACAGACGCCGCCTGCACGGAAGGCCCCAGGCCTCGCAAACCGTTCCCCATGTCTGACACCGTCGCAACCATTGCCTCCACCGCGGACGCCACCCGTGCGGTGTCAGCCTGGGTGGCACGCATGACCGGGTCCACTCCCAGCTCTTGGACGCGGGTGGCCTCCTCCACCTGCGACCGCAGCCGCCGCAAGCCGCCCGTCACCCTCTTCGCTCGTCTCCGGGTCGGTGGTTGCATCGGATCTATGTGTGGGTGTGGTAACTGCAGGAACCCGGGATCCATCTGGGCGGCAGATGTTCGCTTGGCCTGGGCTGCCCTCCGACCGCCCGGTCCCTCTGCTGCTCCTACCTCCACCTGCTGTACCGGGACGGCTGTGTTGTGCGCACCAGTGAGTGTACCAGACGCCTCATCACTAAAGTGCCCAACCGTGGTGAGTGTTTCTGCGATGGTGGAGGGTGTTGGTGACAGCAGTGGCGTTGTGTCGTGCTCTTCGTCCCACTCTGAGTCCATGGCACTTTGGGGTGGGGGTTCGTCTCCATCCATCCACTCTGAGTCACTGTCCGGTATTTCGTCTTCCTGGGTAGTGCTGTCCCGGGTAGTGCTGTCCCGGGTAGGGGTGTCCTGGGTAGTGGTGTCCTGGGTAGTGGTGTCCTGGGTAGTGGTGTCCTGGCTCGGATGTGACGGGGGCCTGTGGCTGCCCCCCTCATCGCTGGGTGGTCGCTCCCGCACGTGACGGGGGTGTAGTCTCCCTGTTGCTCCAGGTCTCTCCGTCTCCCGTGGTGTGCGAGGGGCATCCTGCGGGCGTCGCATGCTGGAGGGTCCGGGTCTCTCCGTCTCCCGTGGTCTCCGAGGGGCATCCTGCGGGCGTCGCATGCTGGAGGGTCCGGGTCTCTCCGTCTCCCGTGGTCTCCGAGGGGCATCCTGCGGGCGTCGCATGCTGGAGGATCCGGGTCTCTCCATCTCCCGTGGTCTCCGAGGGGCATCCTGCGGGCGTCGCATGCTGGAGGGTCCGGGTCTCTCCGTCTCCTGTGGTCTCCGAGGGGCATCCTGCGGGCGTCGCATGCTGGAGGGTCCGGGTCTCTCCGTCTCCTGTGGTCTCCGAGGGGCATCCTGCGGGCGGTGTGCATCTGCGGGGATGGGTGCCTGGACGTTTGGTCCTGCGATACACAATGAAGCATGCATGGTTAGACATCAGGCAGTGATCAGGTGATACGGGGGAGGGGGATATAGGGGAGGGGGGATATGGGGACGGGCTGTCGGTGGCTCACTTGCTGGTGGGCCCCCGACCTCTGCATCAGCAACCTCCCGGTCCTCAGGTCCGCCAGCCAGTTCCAGGGCCCTTTACTCGTGTACGGTCAGTGGCCTCTCATCAGCAGGCCCTCCTCCAGTCCTCACATGCTCCCTATTGTTGTGTGCGCGCTTCTCCTGTGGGGGGGGGGGGGTGTTGGCAGGGGTAAAAGGCAACAGTGTTAGGCAGGTATATAAATGCACGCCATCGGTTGCGCGTGCATTGCAGAGGTTAAGGTTAGGGCTGGATTCACTTGGGGATATGGGGGATATGGGGGAGGGGGGATATGGGGGAGGGGGGATATGGGGGAGGGTGGATATGGGGGATATGGGATGGGGGAAGGGGGATATGGGGGAGGGGGGATATGGGGAGGGGGGGATATGGGGGAGGGGGGATATGGGGGAGGGGGATATGGGGGATATGGGGGAGGGGGGATATGGGGGAGGGGGATATGGGGGAGGGGGGATATGGGGGAGGGGGGATATGGGGTATGGGGGAGGGGGGTATGGGGGATATGGGGGAGGGGGGATATGGGGAGGGGGGACATGGGGAGGGGGGATATGGGGAGGGGGAGGGGGAATATGGGGGAGGGGGGATAGGGGGGATATGGGGGAGGGGGGGTATGGGGGAGGGCGGGATAGGGGGGATATGGGGGAGGGGGGATATGGGGGAGGGGGGATATGGGGGAGGGGGGATATGGGGGATATGGGGGAGGGGGGATATGGGGGAGGGGGGGATATGGGGGATATGGGGAGGGGGGGATATGGGGGAGGGGGGATATGGGGGATATGGGGGAGGGGGGATATGGGGGGAGGCTCACCCTGCCTGCTCTGACGAGGTCGTTCACCTTCTTGTGGCACTGGGTTGCCCTGTCCGTGGTGTCAGGGCCACAGCGGTGACGGCCTCTGCCACTTCCCTCCACAGACGCCGGCTGTGGCGTGGGGCAACTCTGCAGCCGTGCCTGGGATACAGGGCGTCCCTCCTCTGCTCCACCGCGTCCAGGAGCGCCTCCACATCGCGTGACTCGAACCTCGGGGCTGAGCGACGGCCAGCCATCCAGTCGGGTGTTGCGGTCGGGTGTTCCGGTCGGGTGGGTGGGAGCAGCGCGGCCTTATGAGCCGTCACGCCGTGCAGCGCGTATGACGCAATGACTGCGCAAGCGCGGATCCCGTTACGTCGCTGCTAGCCCATTTCGGGCCGGAGACTATCGACCCATTTTTCCGACGTGACGTAAGTCGGATTTGCGCCGTTTTTTGCGTCGATAGGCGGACTTTCCGCCGATAACGGAGAATTTCGCCCCAGATGTGCTGCAGGATATATTGGCTGGGATTCTCCGAAATCCCGGCCAAGTGTTGACTCCGGTGTAAACACTGGAGTGGTGTACGCCGACGTCAAAGGGCCTCCTAGTCCAGCAGTTCAACATTTTTTCAGGGGCTAGTATGGCGCCGGAGGGCTGCGCGCCGCTCAGGTGCCGAAAGGCGGCCCTGCACGGCCGGCGCGGGTCCGCGCCTGCGTGCGGCGGCCATCTCGGCACCGGCGCATGCACGTGGTTGCCGTCTTTGTGCCGGCGCTGAGCAACATGTTGAGGACCTCACAAGAGGAGGCCACCTCCAGATCGCGGACGCCAGCCAATTGGAAGCCCAGGGGCCTGGACCCCGTGGAGGCCCACCCGGAGTCAGATTCCCCCGCGCCCCCCCCCCCCCCACCCCCACCAGGACATCCACAGCGGCTGTGGGTCCGAACTCCCGCCAGATGATACCAGGATGAACCACGCCAGTGAGACTCGGTGGAACTCGACGGGAGTTCGACCCGTCGCCCATGGAGAATTGCTGCACGGGCCTATTACAGTGGCCCCTGACCGCCGCCTCAGTGACCGCGTGGGCGCGATTGGCGCCGATTCTCCGGAGAATCAGCGGCCTGGCGTTGGAGCGGTGTGGCGGGAATTTCCCGCACCCCCGGCGATTCTCCGACCCGTCGCGGGCTCGGAGAATCCCGGCCATTATGTTCATCTGAGTGGGCAGACAAGGCCTATCTCATCCAACAGTGCATCATTCCCTCAGTACCGCAATAAATTGTCAGCCTAGATTATGAGTTCAACGCTTTGGAGTGAGGCTTGAATTGGATTGGATTTGTTTATTGTCACGTGTACCGAGGTACAGTGAAAAGAATTTTTCTGCGAGCAGCTCAACAGATCATTAAATACATGGGAAGAAAAGGGAATAAAAGAAAATACATAATAGGTCAACACAACATATACAATGTAACTACATAAGCACTGGCATCGGATGAAGCATACAGGGTGTACTGTTAATGAGGTCAGTCCATAAGAGGGTCATTTAGGAGTCTGGTGACAGTGGGGAAGAAGCTGTTTTTGAGTCTGTTCGTGCGTGTTCTCAGACTTCTGTATCTCCTGCCCGATGGAAAAAGTTGGAAGAGTGAGTGAGCCGGGTGGGAGGGATCTTTGATTATGCTGCCCGCTATCCCCAGGCAGCGGGAAGTGTAGATGGAGTCAATAGATGGGAGGCAGGTTTGTTTGATGGACTGGGCGGTGTTCACGACTCTCTGAAGTTTCTTGCGGTCCTGGGCCGAGCAGTTGCCATACCAGGCTGTGACGCAGCCCGATAGGATGCTTTCTATGGTGCATCTGTAAAAGTTGGTAAGGGTTAATGTGGACATGCCGAATTTCCTTAGTTTCCTGAGGAAGTATAGGCGCTGTTGTGCTTTCTTGGTGGTAGCGTCGACGTGGGTGGACCAGGACAGATTTTTTGGAGATGTGCACCCCTAGGAATTTGAAATTGCTAACCATCTCCACCTCAGCCCCATTGATGCTGACAGGGGTGTGTACAGTGCTTTGCTTCCTGAAGTCAATTACCAGCTCTTTAGTTTTGCTGGCATTGAGGGAGAGATTGTTGTCGCTACACCACTCCACTAGGTTCTCTATCTCCCTCCTGTATTCGGACTCGTCGTTATTCGCGATCCGGCCCACTATGGTCGTATCGTCAGCAAACTTGTAGATGGAGTTGGAACCAAGTTTTGCCACGCAGTCGTGTGTGTACAGAGAGCAGAGTAGGGGCTAAGTACGCAGCCTTGCGGGGCCCCGGTATTGAGGACTATTGTGGAGGCGGTGTTGTTGTTCATTCTTACTGATTGTGGCCTGTTGGTCAGAAAATCGAGGATCCAGTTGCAGAGTGGGGACTCCGAGGTTTTGGAGCTTTGATATGAGCTTGGCTGGGATTATGGTGTTGAAGACGGAGCTGTAGTCAATAAATAGGAGTCTAATGTAGGTGTCCTTGTTTTCGAGATGCTCTAGGTTGATAGAATTGATGATTTTCTGACTCTGACATGCGACTGACACAAAGGACCTTGATGTCTATTTGAGTGGAAGCTACCACTGCCGCAACAAATGATTTGAGGGACAACGTGAAGAGTATCATTTCAAAGGGCTTGCTTGATACTGTCCTATGGAGGGAATAATCAGATATTTTGGATTGGATTGGATTTGTTTATTGTCACGTGTACCGAGGTACAGTGAAAAGTATTTTTCTGCAAGTAGCTCAACAGATCATTAAGTACATGGGAAGAAAAGGGAAATGACAGTGATCGAATATGTATGGCCTTTGGAGGTTTGGGGGAGGGGTGAGAACAGGCAGATGTGAAGTAATGTTGTTTGGCGAGTCAACACATATCGATTGAAACCATTGGTTGAAAAGGTGGGCGATAAGGTATCTTGTAATTTTCTGAGCTGTTGACTGATGGCAATGCTAATCCATGTCTTCTCCCTTCAATATACTATTTTACTGCCCATCTTCATTGTCATCGCCTTCAGTTTCTGGAAGAAGCAAGTCTTCCCTCAGAACACTGGGAACAACCTCAATGCTAACCCCCTTCACAAAGAGTGGCATGTTGGAAGGGGAAGCTAAATTTGGGGAACATGATCGTAACACACCGTGAATGTCAGGACATTTCAGAGTCCCATTGTGGAGATATGGAATATTTCACTGAAATTGGGCACTGAAAATTTAACATTTACTATTGCTGCCAGAGTTTTCCAGATGTCAGGAAAACAAAGAGTGAAAGGATGCATGAGCTGCTGACTGCGCAAGATAAGTACTGTTTTCAGAATTCCTAATGCACCAGGAAGAAATAGAGTGTTTTTGCCAGGTCCTGCATGGAGACTTTCAATGCCACTGCATCACAACCCCACTTGTGAGGTTCTCACCATTTACCTAGATTTTATGACTCTCCCCACTAGCACTACGCAGCAGCCTCTCCCCACCAGGCCTAGTGGCCGGCCTCTCCACTCCCCCCCCTCCCTCCCTCCCCCCCCCCCCCAACCCCCGCCAAAGTGCTCGTCACATGTCTCTTCATTCAGACTTCATCACAAGACTCACCCTCTAATCCCGATTATTCGTCTCTTCCCACTCTTCGTGATCATGTGCGTCTCCCTTCTCAGCCATGATTTCAGGCCTCTTTATCCTCAATGTTACTGTGGGCAACTTCTCAACCCAGTTGAGATGCTCTGCTTGCAGATTTGAACTGACCTACCCATCTTCCCCTTTGGTGATTATCTCCCCACTCAGTCGCAGGAGAAGACCCTGCACGCATCCCCACCCTCCCTAGTGCTGGTAATGGGCCTCTTATGCCTCACTGCTGATAGCGGACTCCCATTCCCAGGTGGGAAACAGTGCTAAAAAATAAAAATTATGTTTTGACATTAAACTCGGCAGACCTCCACAGCCTTGACAAGTTTTTCGGCTGTGTTCAGTCTCCTTCCTGTAAATATTGGGACCAATAGTTTTCGAGACTCAATTCATTTTAAAGCAGAGCTCCAACAGAAATGTCCAACCACCCAAGATGATGCTACAGTCGGCTCTTCTTGTTCCAGGACTTTCATTGTATTTGTTCCCTTGTCTCTGGATGCCTTACTGGAGTCGCAAGCTGGAGACCAGCCTACCATTTTGATGCAAAACAAAAATGCTGCAAATGGCGGAAATCTGAAATTAAAACAGAAAATATTGGGTGGGATTCTCTCAGCCCGGGGCTGGGCCGGAGAATCCCGTGACCGGCGCGAATCTTATTCAATAAAGCCTCGATTGTTCTACCATTCCCGTCTTGTGGTCATTGACGGTGCATCACACCCAAAACCGGACAGAGGTTATTTCCATTTAAATCGCACCCAACATTTTCAATGGCGGTCGTAATCCGGATGCACGCAGCCATTCCGAAGCAAGAGCCCACTCAGCTGCAATGTCATTACAAGCTGGGCCCCACCCCAGTCCAATCTGATCACCACAAACAAACAAGGATTTTTATAATTTATCACTGCAGTAAACGCTGATTTCATATAATTAGCGGGCCTGACCCAGTATTCACCGGAGTCGTGACGATCCTCTCCCTCCACTGGGGGGAGTTCCTGATGGCGAGGTTCACTTGTACTTTTAAAAATCGAGAAACAGGCGCGGTGGATGATGACGGAGAGAGAGGAGGTAGGACATGCAAAGTCGTGACCATGGGCTGCCGATCCTGTCACTGTCCAGGCTGGCTGGGGGGGTGGGGGGTCTTGGCAGAGTGGTGGGCATGATGGGGGGACAGGCCGTGGGGCCAGAGTGACCCCACGGGATGGAATGACGTTGAGGCATGAACTACCATTGCTGCGCACCCTATGGACCACCCACTGTGACCAGTGGTCATGCAGAGCACCACTGGCTGTATGGGTGGCCTCACCCCACTATAATGAATCCTATATTCCACCGTCCATTCCACAATGTTGAATACCAGCCCCCAACCCCAGCCTCTGCCAAACCACCCCCCCAACTGGCTGGCACCCGCCTGCGGGGCATCATGCGGCCCTCCCATGGGCAATGTCCACAGTTGCCTCTAAAGGGAGTGCCGAATGAGGCCACGGTGCTGACCGCTGGCAAGTGCTTTGCCAGCCGACAGTACCCTTGGCAGCAGGAACGGGTGCAAAAGCTAGAAGCTCCCAGGATGCCGGCACTGACAGAGCCAGGGGTGCAGAGATGGGGTTTGGGGAGTGGTGGAGAGGGACATGCTCCGCAGTGCCAACTGGGACCACTGTGTGGCCCGGCGGAGCTGGTTGGGCACAGCCATAGTGCTGCCTACTCATCCTGGCCGCCCTGAGAAGATGGGGCAGTTTGTTCCTGCATTGCTGGCTGGTCCGGACAGTGTTGGCATCTGCACCCTGCGTCTTGGCCCTGAAAGGGGCACCCTACCACAGATTGAAAGGCTCTCTATAATTTCCAGCCTTTCTGTAAATGTGACTGCAGCTGTTTTCCCCAGATTGTTAATGGTGTAATCATCACTGCGTTCTCTGGCCATCTCAGTGGATTAATTCACCAGGTGTTAAAACTGAGATCACAGTCTTGTCAGCTACAAATCTGGTAAATTTAATTGTCTCTGTTAACCCTAAATACAAATTCAACTATTTTACTGGACAGCAAAAAACTTTAGCTCCCCTCTGAAATCATGCGTAACTATATTTTCTGCTCCTTCACTAGCTCCAGACCACGGGGGGAAAGGCTCCAAGCTTGCACTAACAATGGATTTAAGAAGTTATCACAGAGAAGAATATCGTGAGCATGTAGGGACCAATGCTCAATTTTGCAAATCTGTTCTTACTTTAGTGTACACGGTTAATCTGCTACTCGACCATGTAATAAGATGCTTTGTAATCGTGATCACAAAGTTTCAGTTGTAATTACATTAGTGCTGTAGATAATTAAAATCATCATGCACAGAGCCAAGAAAATGAAAAATCATACATAATGACTAGAATTAAAATACATGATTGATTTGTCATAAACAGCATGGTTATTGGTCAAGTATGTACATATTTGACCTGGTGTCCTGTTCTTTACACCAATGCATCTAAAATAAGTTTCTCTGAGCACTGTGGTAGATGTTTGAACCAAAAAGAACATAGTTTAAATTACATAGGTCAGGCTGCATTTGCCTTTCGATGAGATTTGCCTAGCGTGCCCCATCACCACCTCCCCCCCTCCCCCCCCCCCCCCACACACACACACCTATCCCCCATCCCTCGCCAGCCAAGTGTCCAACATGGCTGCTTGCCTGCACAGTCTGGTGGCGGTCAGGAATTTCTTATAAAGGGGCCATTGTTGGGTTTTCTCCAAGGTGGTAGCCTCCCTCCCATGGTCTATCAAACCCCCCCACCCCCACCACCACCACACCGGGTGAGCCCTGACTCACCCACTGGACTGGACCTGGTTTAGCTCACTGACTCAAACCCTGAGTGCAGTACCCACAGCGGTCACTGATCCCCAGTGGCACTGCCAATCATGGAGAGCTGCCAGCTTCTGATTAGCCAGCAGGACTCTGAAGCAGGATTTCATGATTTTGGAAATGTGCAAGACCCACTTCAACTATTTTAATGGCTTTGGGGGCAGTCGCTAATCCCCACGGCAAGGTCCTCCCTGGACCTTTTAGCCAGGACTGGTGGCGGTGACTTCGAACTTGAACAATTTAGGCGAAGGTACCGGAGCGGAATTCGGTAAGAGGCCCTAAAATCAATTTCATGCTGGCTGAATTTCCAGGAACATATGCTGGTGCCGACCATGGCGGATCGGAAATTCCACTGGAAATCGGCATGAAACCGGTTTGTATCCCATTAATGAGATGCAGACGACTGGAATCCTACCTCCATGCCCGAGTCTTGATTACACCTGCAGGAAAACAAATTGGTCCATAATGCATCTGGAATAATGTGGCATGCAGGTATCAGGAGTGATGTTGGAAATAACTTGGAACTTTAGTGTCATCACCAAGGACTGCAGCATCTTCCATGATCCTCACTGACTTCCGAAACTTGCTCCGGAACTTCAGACTCTTCGCCAAGTGTTGGTAGGTATGCAGCTAAGAGGGAGTAAAGTTACTTGTGGGTAGGGGAGGAAGGCTTTTGGGGTGTTGAATCTGTGAAGGGAGGATGAAGGTGTCGATGGGTTGAGGCTGGCGATGGGATGAAGTTGCCTGGAGAGTGAAGCTGGGTGGGGATGACTATGTCAGCAGGTTGAGGCTGCGGAGTGTTGAAAGTGTGAAGGTGTCAGGGGAGTGAAGTTGAGGGCGGAGGGGTGATGGTTGCAGGAGGTTGTAGGGAGGATGAAGGTGTCAGGGAATGAAGCCAGGGGGGTTTAGGCTGGTGGGGGGGATTGAAGATGTCAGGGAAGTAAAACAGGAAGGGATTAACAAGTCGCGGGGGTTGAGGGTGGGGGGAACGAAGGTGGAGGATAAAGCTGGAAGGAGAGGAAGGTATTGAGGGTGAAGCTGGGAGGGTAGGCTGGAAGTTCGGAATGGTGAAGGTATCTGGGGGGAGGAAGAAAAAGATGCAAGTATGGAGGTTGGTGTCACAGGAGATGAAGGAGTAAGGGAGGAACTTTGGAGTGGTGAAGGAGTAAGGTTGGAGGTAGGTCACTGTGGAAGAAGCTCTTGGGAGGTGAGTTTGGAGGGATCAATGTGTCAAGTGGGAGGAAGAGCTCCAAGGGGAGAAGGATGCAAATGCGGAGGTTGGTGTTACTGGAGAAGCAGGAGGGAGGAAAGGATTAAAGAGTGGTGAAGGAGTGGGCAGGGGAGGAAGCAGTAAGAGAGAGAGGAGATGTCCAGGTGAATTTTCAAGGGCGGTGTTTGTGGAGTCAATGTCTGCTGTCTGATGAACTATGTGGCGATCAGCAACTTTTTAAAACTGTTAGCAATCGTAACCACATGTTGCATGGGAATAGATGGGCGGAGAAACTGTTCAGCTCAGATAGACAACAGTCAGGGAACCCTGGGAGGCAGCATTGGAAATGCTCAGGAAAGTCAGATAAGTGTAATGGTTGGAGGGTCCGCGTGCCAGGGGAGAGTGCTTGCATGAGGCTGTGAAAGGCCCAGCCACAGACACGTATTCCACCAGAATCACTCCTAGTCGTGTTACTTGCAGTGGACTGTGAACGTTGAAGGGGTTTGGGTAGGAGGGTGGTGTTGGTGGGGGGTAGGGCTCACAAAGCCCATATGATCAGGGTGCAAGACAATGTTAGATATAGTTTAGTGCCAGTGTGAATTCTCCGACGGGGGGCGATTCCCCATTCTGCCGGCGGCACATCCTGCCGTGGGTGTCCCGGCAGCATGGGATGGCTACAATGGAAAATCCCATTGGCCAGCGCCGGGACAGAGAATCCTGCTGCCAGCAACGGTGCGCTGCTGAGAAACACGCAGCTAAGGAGGCTGAGCGTTCCCCCCCAGTGCTCACCTGTGCAACCACCTGTGATCAAAATTTCTTTATTTTTCTTGGCTTACTACTTCTTCTAAGTGCTGCCGTATCCTCTGCAGCAGGGGGGAAGGCTGTCTGTGGAGGTGTCGGCCTTGTTGCCTTTGATGACCTCAGTGGATGTCCTCTGGAGTGATGAGGCCTGGAGGGCCCTGGATGATTTTATCATTCTACTGATGGGCCAGCTGCTTTCTCTGCAGTGACAGAAGATAAAGCTGAAGAGACCACAGGCTGAGGGGATTTGGAGGGAACGGAGGACCTGTGAAAGTCCTGAGTGGATGATCCAGGAGTGTTCAGCTGCTGCTGCTCCTCCCTTCGGGTGTCTGAGGGCCCAGTCTCACTCCTTAAGAGGAATGGACACCTGTAGGGATGTCAAGGCGCTCTCTTTGTTGCCTGCATTGCCACTGCATGAACTTGCCCAAGGCAACGGAGATGGAATGCAAGTCTGTACACATCTCTACATTTGGCAGGACAAGGGTTTCCATGGCATCCGCCACCCTCCCCATGGACACCTCAATGTTTGCGTATGCGGGCACCACTTCACAATAGACAGGCGGACGGGCTCCTCCCATTCGTGTGTCACTTTCTAGGGAAATCTATAAAAGAGCAGTGGGGGTGGGCATTCAAAAAGGAAATGGGGAGGGTATAGGCCCAATTTATTCCCTCTAGGGTGACAGGAAGGTGAACATAAGGTGGGGCAGCACAGTAGCATAGTGGTTAGCACAGTTGCTTCACAGCTCCAAGGCCCCAGGTTTGATTCCCCGCTTGAGTCACTGACTGTGTGGAGTCTGCACGTTCTCCTCGTGTCTGCGTGACTTTCCTCCGTGTGCTCCGGTTTCCTCCCACAGTCCAAAGATGTGTGGGTTAGGTGGATTGGCCATGCTAAATTGCCCTTAGTGTCCAAAAAGGTTGGGTGGGGTTACTGTGTTGTGGGGATAGGGTGAAGGTGTGGGCTTGGGTAGGGTTTTCTTTCAAGCGTCGGTGCAGACTCGATGGGCCGAATAGGCTCCTTCTGCACTGTAAATTCCATGCAATGTCTACGAACTGTAACAAGCCCAAAGAACCATGGACGACCAGAGATATTCAGGATACGATGAGAACGGAAAGAGAGACTTTTAGCCGGTATAAGGGCGGCACAATGGCATAGTGGTTAACACTGTTGCTTCGCAGCTCCAGGGTCCCAGGTTCGATTCCCGACTTGGGACACTATTTCTGCGGAGTCTGAACGTTCTCCCCGTGTATGCGTGGGTTTCCTCCGGGTGCTCTGGTTTCTTCCCACAGTCCAAAGATGTGTGGGTTAGGTGGATTGGCCATGCTAAATTGCCATTAGTGTCCAAAATGGTTAGGTGGGGTTACTGGGTTACGTGGTTAGGGTGGAGGTGTGGGCTTGGGTACGGTGTACTTTCCAAGGGTCAGCGCAGACTCGATGGCTGAATGGCCTCCTTCTGCACTGTAAATTTTAAGATTCTATGATTCTATGAAATCAGTGGAGGAATTAGTGTAGTACAGAAATTTCAGGATAGAGCTTAAGAAAGTAATTAGGAGAGCAAAGAGGGAATATGGGAAAGCTCTGGCTGGTAAAAGTAGAAAAAAAAATAACCTGAGAAAGATAGGGCCCATTAAGGAACCAAGGGGACAATCTGTGGGTGGAACCAGAGGAAATTTTAGGGGGTTTGTGGTAAACCACTGTGTTCCTATATTAAGGGTTGTACAGTAGAACCTGCACTACAGGTTCACCTGGGCCCCTGCATGCTAGCTCCGCCCAGGAGCCGGCTTATTAATATATGTGGCCTTCAGCTCGCAGCCATTTCGTCAGCTGCTGTAGGAGGCCACACTTCAGATACTAATAAAGCCTCAGTTTGAATTCAACTTTGTCTCCAGCCAAATTGATCGTGCCTCAGTGTTGAACGAAAACTTCACATCCGTCTTCAACCCAAGAGAATGACGATTGTGATGACTAGAAAACTTACGAATATTGCACTCTGAGTACTGTGCAATTTAATTTAATTCCCTGGAATGAAGAACTTACTGAATGAGGAACGGTTGAGGATTCTGTGTCTGTCCTCGTTGGAGTTTAGAAGGATGAGGGGGTTTCTTATTGAAACTTAGAGGATACTGTGGTGCGTGGATTAAGTGAACGTGGAGAGGGTATTTCCACTTGTAAGAAAATCTAGAACCAGAGGGCACAATCTCACACCAAAGGGACCATCCTTTAGAACAGAGATGAGGACGAATTTCTTCAGCCAGAGGGTGGTGAATCTGTAGAACTCTTTGCCGCAGAAGGCTATGGAGGCCAAATCACTGAGTATCTTTAAGACAGAGATAGATAGGTTCTTGATTAATAAGGGGATCAGGGGTTATGGGGAGAAGGCAGGAGAATGGGGATGAGAAAAATATCAGGTATGATTGAATGGTGGCGCAGACAATTCTGCTCCTATGTCTTATAGTGTTAAAAGCCTGGGGTTAGAGAGTGTTTGACTGCATTGGCAATGGTTTGTTTAAAAATAATTCTGTTTTGCAGGGTCTGCATGTGTTTTTAGCAGCCAGAAGGTAAAATTGACAAAGGAATGTGTTTATCAGTCTGGACTAATGGACTATGGTTTGACTGGGAAAACCACTGGGGAGTTAATGTGCTTTGCAACCAGCAGAGATCAATTGTTTTTTAGCTTGGGGAGGTGAGGTCATTGCTGGATGAAGCTAAGGAATGCAGAGAGACATTCTGTATAACCTTAGAGAGGCAGTTTTGTGGAGAACTTTTGGAGAGAGGAGTTGAATTCTGATCTGCCTGACCCAGATAGATTGAGTATTAATGTTTAAGGGGTAATTGTAAACTGTTCTTTTTGGATGTGAAGTTAAAAAAAGTTGAAGAGTGTAGTCATAATAAAGTTTTAAAAATACCAAAACCATGGGCGGGATTCTCTGACCCCGGGGCTGGGCTGGAGAATCGCCGGGAAGGGCGCGAATCGCGCCACGCTGCCCCAATGCCAAGTCCCGCCGGCGGCGTTCACACCTGCTCTTACCTGCCGTGGATCCATCCGGGGGCGGCCTGGTGGGGGAGGAGGGGGGGTCCAACCCCGAGGGGGGCCTCCGCTGTTGCCTCGCCCGCGATCGGGGCCCACCAATCGGCGGGTCGGCCTCTCGGGCTGGGGGCCTCATTTGTTCCATGCCGGCCCCTGTAGCCCCATACCATGTTGCGTTGAGGCCGGTGCGGAGAAGGGAGCCCCTGCGCATGCGCGCATTGGCGCGGTCCCGCTGCGCATGTGCAGACCCGCGGCATCCGTCTGACGCCGTGGATCGGCAGCTGGAGCACCGTGGGTCACTCCAATGCTGTGCTGACCCCCTGTCAGGGTCAGAATCGTTGCTCCTGAGGCCATGTTGACGCCGTCGAGAAACGTGACGCCGTTTACGACGACGTCAACA
This sequence comes from Scyliorhinus torazame, assembly GCF_047496885.1. Lineage (NCBI taxonomy): Eukaryota > Metazoa > Chordata > Chondrichthyes > Carcharhiniformes > Scyliorhinidae > Scyliorhinus > Scyliorhinus torazame. The sequence continues at coordinate 238,105,858 of NC_092711.1, read as the reverse complement.
CTTAGCCTCAGGATTAGAGAATCCCGCCCCCTATTTCTTCATGCAATCGCTCCAGGAGTGAAACATCCTTTCTGCACAAATTAGTTAAAATATTGGGGTTTTAGTCCACTATCATAGCCACCATAGAGGTTAGGTCTGGGGTCGTAATAGAATGGGTCTCAGTGGGAGAGGCTGCAAGGTTCTGGAGAAAATTGACAGAGGGAGTGTCAAAACAGGCTTGAATGTAGACAAATCTCCAGATCTGGAAGAATAATGTCCCAGGCTGCTGTGGCAAGTGAGTGAGAAGATTGCAAGGGGTCTGATCAAAATTTTTTATTCCTCTCTAACCAAATGGGGTGGTGCCAAAGGACTGGAGAACAGCTAATATGTTTCCACTATTTACAAAGGATTGTAAAGATAAGCCAGGGAACTGTAGGCCATGAGTCTCACATCAGTGGCAGGGAAGCTATTGGAGAAAGTTCTGAAGCAGAGGATCTGTCTCCACTTGGAGAGGCAAAGTGTGATCAAGGATCATCAGTAATGTTTTGCCAGAGGGAATCCATGCTCAATACATTTGTTGAATTTTTTGAGAATGTGACTAGGTGTGTAGATGAGGGTAGCACAGTTGATGTGGTTCATATGGATTTTAACAAAGCCTTTGTCAAGGTCCTGTCATGATATTCAGATAAACATCATGGTGCCAACACACATAAACACTGATGGACAGACCAACGGACCAATCAATACACACGCAACACCACAGCCAATCACAGCTCAGGGCACAGAGCTCACAGCAAGCCATTCAGACATTCACAATGTGCTGAGTGCCTCTCCAAGATAGTGTTTGGGCTGGGTCCAGAGGTCCGAGGGTAATGAACGAACCACAGCAACCAGTTTACAAATGTTAATAATTGTTAGTAATAAAACTGAGTTGTACCTTCCGCAACCGTGTTGGTTCGTCTGTGTAGCAGAGCACCCAACACAACATAGTACCAGGATTGGAACCCAGTACCTGTGAGACCTACCTACGCATCCTCAGGAATCCGCCATCCTGTGCCATGGACACCATCAGCCCGCCGCAGCCGCTCCAAATCGCTGGAAACCTCGGCGTTAACTGGAAGTTGTTCAAACAGCGCTTCCAGGTCTTCCTAGAAGCCACAGAAAGTGAGAATGCTTCGGACACCAGGAAAATTGCCCTCCTGCTCTCCACGGCAGGGCAAAACGCCATCCACATCTACATCTCCCTGGTGTTCGTGGAAGGTGAGGACAAGACGAAGTACAAGACGGTCCTTCTCGAACTCGAGCGACACTTCAGCGGCGAGGTAAATGAGAGATTCGAGAGGTACCTCTTCCAGCAGCACCTGCAGGGTAAGGACGAGCCTTTTCAATCTTTCCTTACACACCTCCGTATCCTTGCGCAATCCTGCGGTTTCGAGGCCACCTCCGATTCCATGATTCGGGACCAGATTGTTTTTGGGGTCACCTCGGGCACGCTACGCCAGCAGCTCCTCAAGATAAAAATTCTCACCCTAGCCACCGCCATCGAAGCCTGCGTCCTCCATGAAAATACTACCAGCCGCCACTCCCAATTCCAAGTGGCTGGATCGGCACGGCAGGGGTTCCACGCGGCCGAATCGGCAGGGCAGGGGTCCTACGAGGCCGAGCGGGTCCAGTCCATCGAGTTCCCCCCGGCCCGCGGCCCGGACGAGGGCGGCCATTTTGCGCGCTTTTCGCGGCCTCCCGCGCTTGTAGGTGCCAAAAGAGATGTCGACGCAGAGGGACGTGACGCGCAGGCGCGCTCTACGCAGGACCAAACAGCACATGCGCGCTAGCGCAACGAACGCCATGACGTTACGACGTGCGGCAACTGTGGATCCGCACATTTAAAGCGGCAATGTCCAGCAAAGAATCGACAATGCCTCCGCTGTGGTAAGATGGGCCACTACGCTGCCTGCTGCCGAGCAGCTCAACCTGCCAACGCTTCCCAATTCCAACAGCCTCGCAGGGACATGCGGACCATTCAGCCTCCATACGCCAAATCATACCCGGTCGCCATACAGAACGGCGATACAGACGACCGGTAGGCCTTCCGCGTTGCGGTCATCGACAGGAACCGGATGTCTCCAAGCAGGACCCACCAGCCGATGCCAGTGAACAGTGTCAATCCGGGTGATGAATGGTGTGCCACCCTAATGGTCAACCAATCACCAATCACATTCCGTCTGGACACTGGTGCCTCCGCCAACCTGATAGCATGGTCAGCCTTCTACGCCTTGAAGGTCAGACCACCAATTCGGCCATCCCGTTGTAAGATGGTCGACTATAACGGAAACGTTATCCCGGCCATGGGATTCTGCCACCTCCAGGTGACGCACAATGCGTATAAGGCCACACTGTCCTTCGAGATCGTTGGTTCATCAACGGACTCCCTGCTAGGCGCACAGGCGTGCAAGTTTCTCCACCTCGTTCAGCGGGTACACGCTCTGTCTCCAGAAGGCACGTCAGACTTCCCGGATGCTGAATTTAGGGCACAGCTCCACTCGCTCCTCGCCCACAACCAGGAGGCATGCGAAGGCATAGGCACACTGCCCTATACCTACAGAATATGGCTCAAACCAGATGCCACCCCGGTCATTCACGCACCTCATGGAGTCCCAGCACCAATCAAAGACCGCCTCAAGCAGCAGCTGCAGGATCTCCAGGACCAAGGAGTGCTATCCCGGGTCACGGAGCCCACGCCATGGGTCAGCTCCATGGTGTGCGTTAAAAAGCCCTCTGGCGAACTCGGATCTGCATCGACCTGAAAGACCTGAACAACATCATGAGGGAACACTACCCCACGAGTCGTGAACTCGCTCCATCGGGGGCGGAGCATCGGTGGATGGCCTTCAGGTAATGTCCTGAGGCTGTCACAAAGTCGTGCGGCGTACTCCCCAATGATGCTGTCTTGGAGGGGGCGGAGCATCCGAAAACAGGCACCGCCCCCGATTCGGCCGGAAAAAGGGATTTTGCGCGCGATCGACGATTATTAAATCGGCGTCGGCAAACAGAGAATCCCGCCCTGGGTTTTATTAACAGTGGGAGAGAATACAAACAGGCAGACGTTAAGTTCAAACTTTATAAAACATTGTTCAGGCCTCAGGTGGAGCATTATGGGTACCAAAATCTACGTAGCATGTCAAAAATCTGTTGAGGGTGCAAACAAAATTTACTGCAGTAGTATGTTAAAAGTCTCTGCACGATCCATCCATTCCTCTACTCCTCGGCATTTCTCTTCAGAATCAGATAATTTAGTTCAATCTGACCACAGAGTCGCTTGCAATTCTCCAACACAGGAACATTGGTGACCACAGCTTTCAGACAGTCAAATGCCTGTTGAAAGTCCGCTGTCCCTTGAAATTGTTGACGTTTCTTTAGCAAGTACATCAGTGGAGTAATCACGCCACAAAACCTTTGCACAAATGTTCGATCAAATCCACTCATGCTAAGAAATCGCATTTTTTCCCTTCGTCTTGAGGGTATCAGAAACTCCGCAAGGAAAGTGATTCGGGCTTCTCCAAATTCACTTTCGGCTAGGTTTATCACCAAACCCTCCTCCTGAAGTCGATCGAAGAACTCCATACGGTGCTTTAAATGTTCTTTCCATGTCTGGAAGTTGTAAATAAAAGCAGATTGTCCCAATTTCTCAATGCAATCCCTCAAACGTGAGATAGGATAAGAGTCCGTTCTTGTAACTGCATTCCCCTTTCTGTAGTCCACACACAACCGTTGGGTACCGTCTGGTTTAGGTACCCTCACTATGGGTGAGCTCCATTGGCTGCAACCCACTTCAATTATGCCATTTTTAAGCATACTTTCAATCTCTTTGTTAACCTGTGCCAATTTTAAAGGGTTAAGTCGATATGGATGTTGTTCGATAGGAACAGCATTTCCCATCACTACATCATGTGTAGCCATTTTAGTACTTCCCAATTTATCTCTACAAACTTGCCCATGTGATATCAAGAACTCTTTCAGGTCAGTTTGTTTTTCCTCTGGAAGGTAACTTAACAATTCATCCCAATTTTTAAGAACATCCTCATTTTCCAATTTAATTTGAGGTATGTCAAATTCACAGTCATCTGGATTTGGTTCGTCACTTTGAGTTAGAGTCATTAAAACCTCCTTTTTCTCTCCTTCCCTTTCAAAGTACCTTTTAAGCATATTCACATGACACACTCGGTCAGTCTTCCTTCTATCTGGAGTTTTTAACCACATAATTCACCTCACTTAATTTCATTTCAATCTGATATGGGCCACAAAACCTAGCTTCTAAAGGTTCACCTACTACTGGTAACAACACTAAAACTTTATCCCCACTGGCAAAACTAGAAACTTTGGATTTGTTGTCCGCGACTCGTTTCATCACATTTTGTGCAATTTCAAATGTTGTCTAATCAATTCACCTGCTCTATTTAATTGTTCACTAAAATTTGACACGTAATCCAATTTCCGATTTCTCACCCACCAATTTTTACTTATTCAATTTAAGTGGACCTCGTACCTCATGACCAAAAATTAGTTCAAAAGGACTAAATTTGGTAGACTCATTAGGTGCATCCCTAATTGCAAACAATACGAATGGGATTTCTTTATCCCAATCCTCTGGATAATCTTGACAATACACCCTCAACATTGTCTTTAATGTCTGATGCCACCTTTCTAACGCTCCCTGCAATTCTGGATGGTACGCAGTTGATTTAAATTGTTTTATTCCTAAGCTATCCATAACTTCTTTGAATAATTTGAAGTAAAATTTGATCCTTGATCCGATTGAATTTCTGTGGGTAGTCCACATCGAGTAAAGAATTTAAGTAACTCCTCCACAATCCTGTTCGGTGTAATATTATGTACTGGAATGGCCTCTGGAAACCTAGTAGACACATCCATTACAGTCAAAAGATATTGATTCCCACTTTTTGTTTTAGGAAGCGGTCCTACACAATTGATTAGGATCCTTGTAAAAGGTTCCTCACATGCTGGAATGGATATTAAGGGCGCTGGTTTTATCACTGCTTGAGGATTCCCTATCACCTGACATGTGTGACATGATTGACAAAATGTAACTACATCTTTATGTAGTCCAGGCCAATACAAATGTTTCTGGATTTTAGCTTGAGTTTTCATTATTCCCAAATGACCTCCTACTTGTACCTCATGTGCAACTCACAACACCTCCTTTCTATGCCCTACCGGCAATACTACTTGATGAGCTTCTGCCCACTTTTCATCTGCCTGCATATGTACAGGTCTCCATTTTCTCATCAAGACATCATTTTACGGTAATAACATCTGGTATACGCTCAGATTCCTCTTCCATATATGCTTTCTGATATATCTGTTTTATTTCTACATCTTTCTGTTGTAACTCCGCCACTTTTCCTGAACTAAAAATATCTGCCTCATCCTCCACCTGTTCTTGTTCTTTTTTAACCATCTGATCAGAAATCGTTTCTGATAATTGCACTTCAACTTCATCTTCACTCTTTGATTTCTCCCCTTGTCTTAACCTGTGACTTTGCGACCTTGTTACTACACAATCCGGAAAAATCCCAGGATATTCGTCCTTCAACACTTCAGTTGACTGATTTTCCAATGGCTTATCAAACACAGTAGGCATCACTCCCACCTGCGATCCAGCTATAAGGGGACATTGAAAACAGCGCGAGAGGTGAGTGAGCCGGGACAGTGAAAACAGCGCGGGAGGTGAGTGAGCAGGGACAGTGACAACAGCGCGGGAGCTGAGTGAGCCGGGACAGTGAAAACAGCGCGCGAGGTGAGTGAGCCGGGACAGTGAAAACAGCGCGGGAGGTGAGTGAGCCGGGACATTGAAAACAGCGCGAGAGGTGAGTGAGCCGGGACAGTGAAAACAGCGCGAGAGGTGAGTGAGCAGGGACAGTGACAACAGCGCGGGAGCTGAGTGAGCCGGGACAGTGAAAACAGCGCGGGAGATTTAAAAAGCGCAGGAGCTGCGAGTCGCAGCGGAAATTTTAAAAGATCGCGGCCTAGTTTCGGGAGCCGTTCGGAGGAGGAGGAGCAGTCTCTGTCAGGGAGAGAACCTGAGAACATCTAAGACACTCAGAAGGTAAGAAGGTAAGTAAGTGATTTTTACTCATTTTTACTTTTATACCTTTTTCAAATTGTGTGTGTCGGGGGGAAACTGAAGTGACATCACAGAAAAGCTGTGGCCTCAGTGGCTGGTTGGGAATCTACACAAAATTAAAAAAATTAAGCATTGGTAACTAATTAAACATAATTACTTAATTATAATTTAGAGGGGTATCTAAGCCAGAGATCGGAGAGTACTATATTTAGCTTTCGCATTTCTATTAGAAATCTAGTGCTAGGAAACAGATAGTTAACAGTAACTTTGAAACAATTTTTAAAATATATTTAAAAAAAAAAATTTTTTTAATTTTAATTTTAATTAATTGAAGCAATGTCAGTGAGAGGGGTGCAGTGCTCTGACTGTGAGATGTGGCAGGTCCGGGAAGCTTCCAGCATCCCGGATGGCTTCATCTGCAAAAAGTGCACCCAACTGGAGCTCCTCACAGACCGCATGGTTCGGTTGGAGCAGCAATTGGGTGCACTTAGGAGCATGCAGGTGGCGGAAAGCGTCATAGATCACAGTTATGTAAATGTTGTCACACCCAAGGGGCAGGCAGAGAAATGGGTGACCACCAGAAAGGGCAGGCAGTCAGTGCAGGAATCCCCTGTGGTTGTCCCCCTCTCGAACAGGTATACCCCTTTGGATACTGTTGGATAGCCTATCCGGGGAAAACAGCAGCAGCCAGAGCAGTGGCACCACGGCTGGCTCTGATGTTCAGAAGGGAGGGCCAAAGCGCAGAAGAGCAATATTAATAGGGGACTCTATAGTCAGGGGCACAGATAGGCGCTTCTGTGGACGTGAAAGAGACTCCAGGATGGTATGTTGCCTCCCTGGTGCCAGGGTCCAGGATGTCTCCGAACGGGTAGAGGGCATCCTGAAGGGGGAGGGCAAACAGGCAGAGGTCGTTGTACATATTGGTACTAATGACATAGGCAGGAAGGGGCATGAGGTCCTGCAGCAGGAGTTCAGGGAGCTAGGCAGAATGTTAAAAGACAGGACCTCGAGGGTTGTAATCTCGGGATTACTCCCTGTGCCACGTGCCAGTGAGGCTAGAAATAGGAAGATAGAGCAGCTAAACATGTGGCTAAACAGCTGGTGTAGGAGGGAGGGTTTCCGTTATCTGGACCACTGGGAGCTCTTCCGGGGCAGGTGTGACCTATATAAGAAGGACGGGTTGCATCTAAACCGGAGAGGCATAAATATCCTGGCCGCGAGGTTTGCTAGTGTCACACGGGAGGGTTTAAACTAGTACGGCAGGGGGGTGGGCACGGGAGCAATAGGTCAGAAGGTGAGAGCATTGAGGGAGAACTAGGGAATAGGGACAGTGGGGCTCTGAGGCAGAGCAGACAGGGAGAAGCTGCTGAACACAGCGGGTCTGGTGGCCTGAAGTGCATATGTTTTAGTGCAAGAAGTATTACGGGTAAGGCAGATGAACTTAGAGCTTGGATTACTACTTGGAACTATGATGTTGTTGCCATTACAGAGACCTGGTTGAGGGAAGGGCAGGATTGGCAGCTAAACGTTCCAGGATTTAGATGTTTCAGGCGGGATAGAGGGGGATGTAAAAGGGGAGGCGGAGTTGCGCTACTGGTTCGGGAGAATATCACAGCTGTACTGCGGGAGGACACCTCAGAGGGCAGTGAGGCAATATGGGTAGAGATCAGGAATAAGAAGGATGCAGTCAAAATGTTGGGGGTTTACTACAGGCCTCCCAACAGCCAGCGGGAGATAGAGGAGCAGATAGGTAGACAGATTTTGGAAAAGAGTAAAAACAACAGGGTTGTGGTGATGGGAGACGTTAACTTCCCCAATATTGGCTGGGACTCACTTAGTGCCAGGGGCTTAGACGGGGCGGAGTTTGTAAGGAGCATCCAGGAGGGCTTCTTAAAACAATATGTAGACAGTCCAACTAGGGAAGGGGCGGTACTGGACCTGGTATTGGGGAATGAGCCCAGCCAGGTGGTAGATGTTTCAGTAGGGGAGCATTTCGGTAACAGTGACCACAATTCAGTAAGTTTTAAAGTACTGGTGGACAAGGATAAGAGTGGTCCTAGGATGAATGTGCTAAATTGGGGGAAGGCTAATTATAACAATATTAGGCGGGAACTGAAGAACATAGATTGGGGGTGGATGTTTGAGGGCAAATCAACATCTGACATGTGGGAGGCTTTCAAGTGTCAGTTGAAATGAATTCAGGACCTGCATGTTCCTGTGAAGAAGAAGGATAAATACGGCAATTTTCGGGAACCTTGGATAACGAGAGATATTGTAGGCCTCATCAAAAAGAAAAAGGAGGCATTTGTCAGGGCTAAAAGGCTGGGAACAGACGAAGCCTGCGTGGAATATAAGGAAAGTAGGAAGGAACTTAATCAAGGAGTCAGGAGGGCTAGAATGGGTCACGAAAAGTCATTGGCAAATAGGGATAAGGAAAATCCCAAGGCTTTTTACACGTACATAAAAAGCAAGAGGGTAGCCAGGGAAAGGGTTGGCCCACTGAAGGATAGGCAAGGGAATCTATGTGTGGAGCCAGAGGAAATGGGCGAGGTACTAAATGAATACTTTGCATCAGAATTCACCAAAGAGAAGAAATTGGTAGATGTTGAGTCTGGAGAAGGGTGTGTAGATAGCCTGGGTCACATTGAGATCCAAAAAGACGAGGTGTTCGGTGTCTTAAAAAATATTAAGGTAGATAAGTCCCCAGGGCCTGATGGGATCTACCCCAGAATACTGAAGGAGGCTGGAGAGGAAATTGCTGAGGCCTGGACAGAAATCTTTGGATCCTCACTGTCTTCAGGGGATGTCCCGGAGGACTGGAGAATAGCCAATGTTGTTCCTCTGTTTAAGAAGGGTCGCAAGGATAATCCCGGGAACTACAGGCCCGTGAGCCTTACTTCAGTGTTAGGGAAATTACTGGAGAGAATTCTTCGAGACAGGATCTACTCCCATTTGGAAGCAAATGGACGTATTAGTGAAAGGCAGCACGGTTTTGTGAAGGGAAGGTCGTGTCTCACTAACTTGATAGAGTTTTTCGAGGAGGTCACTAAGATGATTGATGCAGGTAGAGCAGTGGATGTTGTCTATATGGACTTCAGTAAGGCCTTTGACAAGGTCCCTCATGGTAGACTAGTACAAAAGGTGAAGTCACACGGGATCAGGGGTGAGCTGGCAAGGTGGATACAGAACTGGCTAGGTCATAGAAGGCAGAGAGTAGCAATGGAAGGATGCTTTTCTAATTGGAGGGCTGTGACCAGTGATGTTCCACAGGGATCAGTGCTGGGACCTTTGCTCTTTGTAGTATATATAAATGATTTGGAGGAAAATGTAACTGGTCTGATTAGTAAGTTTGCAGACGACACAAAGGTTGGTGGAATTGCGAATAGCGATGAGGACTGTCAGAGGATACAGCAGGATTTAGATTGTTTGGAGACTTGGGCGGAGAGATGGCAGATGGAGTTTAATCCGGACAAATATGAGGTAATGCATTTTGGAAGGTCTAATGCAGGTAGGGAATATACAGTGAATGGTAGAACCCTCAAGAGGATTGAAAGTCAAAGAGATCTAGGAGTACAGGTCCACAGGTCATTGAAAGGGGCAACACAGGTGGAGAAGGTAGTCAAGAAGGCATACGGCATACTTGCCTTCCTTGGCCGGGGCATTGAGTATAAGAATTGGCAAGTCATGTTGCAGCTGTATAGAATCTTAGTTCGGCCACACTTGGAGTATAGTGTTCAATTCTGGTCGCCACACTACCAGAAGGATGTGGAGGCTTTAGAGAGGGTGCAGAAGAGATTTACCAGAATGTTGCCTGGTATGGAGGGCATTAGCTATGAGGAGCGGTTGAATAAACTCGGTTTGTTCTCACTGGAACGAAGGAGGTTGAGGGGAGACCTAATAGAGGTCTACAAAATTATGAGGGGCATAGACAGAGTGGATAGTCAGAGGCTTTTCTCCAGGGTAGAGGGGTCAATTACTAGGGGGCATAGGTTTAGGGTGCGAAGGGCAAGGTTTAGAGTAGATGTACGAGGCAAGTTTTTTACGCAGAGGGTAGTGGGTGCCTGGAACTCGCTACCGGAGGAGGTGGTGGAAGCAGGGACGATAGTGACATTTAAGGGGCATCTTGACAAATACATGAATAGGATGGGAATAGAGGGATACGGACCCAGGAAGTGTAGAAGATTGTAGTTTAGTCGGGCAGCATGGTCGGCACGGGCTTGGAGGGCCGAAGGGCCTGTTCCTGCGCTGTACATTTCTTTGTTTGTTTATATCATTACCCAAGATAAACTGTATTCCTGGACAAGATAGTTTATCTCTTACTCCTACTACCACTTCACCACCCGTCACTGGACTTTCCAACCTTACCTTATATAATGGAACGCTACTCCTCTCACCCTGAATTCCACATATCACCACCTTTCCTGACAACATTCTTCCCAAGCTACATAATTCCTCATCTCTTACCATTAAAGATTGACTAGCCCCAGTATCTCTTAAAATTGTGACTTCTTTACCTGCTCCTCCTGATACACATGAGTAAACTTTACCCACACAAGTAAATTCTTTAAAGACATCTGGCACCTTCTTAACAATTACTTCTTGAACAGGCTGTACAATCATTTGCACCTCCTTCGCTTCCCTTGGGCTTTCCTTCACCACTCTGACAAACCCCACTGTCTTATCATGTTTTACCACATCAGCCTTCCCAGTGCTTTTCTTCAACCACCAACACTGTGACTTTACATGGCCTAGTTTATTACAGTGAAAACGCCTGAAACTTTTCATTTCTTTTCCACCCTCCTGGATTTCTTTTTCAATCTGAGGTACACTCTCTTTATTGTCTCCCATCAGATCATCTTTACCTTTACCACTTGAGTATTTCTCATGTCCCCAGTTTCTATCCCTCACCGGCTGAAACTGATGTCGGAAACCAATCTTTGATTTATGAACTAATTCATAATCATCTGCCATTTCCACTGCTAATCTTGCAGTTTTAACCCTCTGTTCTTCCACATGAGTTCTCACTACATCAGGAATTAAATTTTTTAACTCCTCCAAAAGTATAATTTCTCTGAGAACTTCATACGTTTGGTCTATTTTCAAAGCCCTTATCCACCTATCAAAATTACTCTGTTTTAGCCTTTCAAACTCCATGTATGTTTGACCAAATTCTTTCCTTAAATTTCTAAACCTTTGTCTGTAAGCTTCAGGCACTAGCTCATGTGCACTTAAGATGGATTTCTTCACCTCCTCATACTTTCCAGATACCTCCTCCGGTAGTGATGCAAACAGTTCACTAGCTCTACCTACCAGCTTTGTTTGAATCAGTAATACCCACATGTCCTGTGGCCATTTCATTTGTTTAGCTGTTTAAATGAAATTCCACTTCCTTCTCGTCAAACCTTTGCAATGCTTGGACATATTTAAATAGATTTCCACCAAGTCTTCGACGATGACGCTCTTTCTCATGATCCTCATCACTATCATCCAACTGTATGTTTCCCTTTACGTCTGCCAATTTTAACTGATTGTCATGTTTCATGGCCATTTTCTGAAGTTCAACCTCCCTCTCTTTATCTTTTTCCCTGACCTGTATCTCCCTTTCTTTTTCTTTTTGTTCTGCTAGGGCTATTCTTTCTTTTCTCCTTTCTTCTCTCTCCTTTTCTTTTTCCCCTCTCTCTCTTTCTCTTTCTTTTTCCTCTCTCTCTCTTTCTTTTTCCTCTCTCTCACTCTCATATTCGAGCCACTTTCATTCTTTCTCAGGTTCCATTTGTTTAATTTGCAACTGAATTTTTGCCATTTCCAATGAGTCAAACTCAATCTCGGGCAACTTTAAATGCTTAACCACCGCCATAATTACCTCATCTTTTCACATTTTGTCAGGTAATGTTAACTGCAATGTTCTTGCCAGATCTAACAGTCTGCTTTTCGTTTCTGTTCGTTAGGTACTACGTGTGACATTCTCCACCCCTAAAAACTTCTGAGCCTCTGAAAGAGCCATTGTTCACAACACTCTCCCCACTTAAACTAAAATACAACACTGGAAAAGCAACAATCCTTCACTGTCTTTAACTTCACAAAAGCCAATCCAACAGATAGACTTTTATCCCCCTCGAGCCCCCAATTGTTATGGGCAAGGCCTTTTCAGAACCCCAAAATGTATCATGGAGTTCAACCAACCTCTCCCTTTAATGTATTTGTTGCTTTTCCTAGCACACGGCTTGTTCCCGAGGAGTGGGATTACAATTATGGACGTGTGGGTTTTTAAACACAAAACATTGTTTATTCCATGAACTCAACTTAACATCTGAAATAAACATTGGATCTCTTGACGCCCCTTACTTCAAAGATAACTCAGAAAATATTGCAACAGTAAATAATTCCTCAAAATGTTCCTTCAAACTTCCAAGAGACTTAACATCTTTAAGCAGAATCACATCAGGTTAAAGGCTTTACTATTATGAGTTTAAATCACCCAAATGATCCAGAGATGGTCTGACATGGCAGACATCACAGCAAATCCAGCTCACTGCAAAGCACAGACACACACCCAGCTCCTTTCCTCCAAACTGCAGCTCTCTGAAAACACAGACACACACCAGCTCTTTTTCAAAACTGCAAAACTAAACTGCAAAATGGCTGATCTAACCTCAGCTCCACCCACTCTCTGACATCACTGTTTTCTTAAAGGTACATTGCTTAAACATCCATGTCTTAAAGGTAATCTCACATGACAAGTACTTTGGATAAGCAACTTCAGTTATGTGCAGAGACTGAAGACACTGGTGTTCTTCTTAGAACAGAGAAAAATTGTTATAACTTGTCCAGTTATATGGCTGGGGACAATTTGTTACCCCATGTTACTTGAGAAATATGAGCACCCATAATGACGGGGGGGGGGGGGGGGGTGTTGGGGGGGGTGGAAGGAATCATCAGCAACACAGCTGTGTAAATAGAGCTGGCCAGTGTGGAACCGGTTTGGGATGAAACCAGTGGTGAGCTACTGGCCCTGTTATTTACATATTCTTGTGAATAAAGTTACTTATTCGTGCTGAATTTTCCTGGCCCTCACAAAAAAAGATCATTTTATGGAGGTGTTAAATTCATGAATGGTTTTGATGGAGGTAGTGAAGAGAAACCAGTTCCAATTGAAGGTTGGTCAATGTCCAGATGATCCAGAATCAAGGTGAATAGCTAGAGGCCACGTGCAAAAACATTTTTTACGCAGTGGTGGAAACCGATTCAATATTGGCTGGGATTCTCCGATCCTGCGCCGGGTTGGAGAATCGGCGGGGGCGGGGCGCGAGAATAACGCCACGCCACGCTGACGCCGGGACTCCGATACTCTGACCCGGCCAAAACAATGCCAACGCGCGGAGTGCACCCCGTGTCTCGGAGAATCGGCAGAAGTGGAAGACGTGCTGGTCCCTGGGCCTGCAGCAAACCTCCGGGCCAGATGGGCCGAAGTCCTGCCGACGTGACCAAGCCGACGTAATTCAAACATCCTTTTGAACGGCGTCAGCCAGTCGTGAAGGAGGTAGAGGTCGGCGTGGGGGAGCCGCAGAGATGTCGAGACGGCAGTGTCAGCGAGGGGTTGGAGTAAGGCTGGGGGGGGGAAGGATTATGCGTGGCTAGGTGCCAGCTGGCAACATTGGTGACCATGGAGCCCACGGCACCTGGTTGCTAAGGGGGATATGTGCATTGATGGTCTGTCCCCACCCCCTGCAGACCGTTATGTTTGTCCATCACCCAGCGATGTTAGCCGCCTTGGCGGGGGCCGCTGCCCTGCATGAAGCCCTATGGGAGTTGGAGCAGAAGCGTGACAGGGAGGCGGTGGAGTCTGCCGCAGAGGAGCGTGATACAGAGGGACAGGTGGCAGCCGGCCAGGCTGGAGGGCCGCCCGTCCGACTGGACAAGGAGGAGGAGGAAGCGCTGCCATGGTGATGGAGGCGTCTGATGAGGCCTCTAGTGTACCAGTGCCGCATGTTCTTCCAGGACCTCCCGGACAGGGCATGCAGGAGGAGACTCTGGATGATCCGGGAAACCGTTGCCCATATCTGCCACCCGATGGCACACCTGGCACCATGTGGGATTGGGGGTGGACATCCTCTCCCGGTGGCCGTCAAGGTTACGGTGGCCCTGAAGTTCTATGCCACGGGCTCATTCCTATCGCTGAGTGGGGTCCTCTCCGGCATCTCCCAGGCATCGGTGCACAGGTGCATCTGTGCGGTTACCGACGCCCTGTACGACATCGCGGAGCACTACATTCAGTTCCCTGTGGACCACGGCCACGAGGATGCCCGGGCAGCTGGCTTTGCCATGGTTGCAAGGATTCCCATTGTCCAGGGCGCGATTGATGGGGTGCACATCGCCATGCGGCCACCATCGGAAAACAGGGCCATGTTCATGAAAGGAAGTGGACCCACGCCATGAATGTGCCGGTGGTCTGTGACCACCGGATGAGCATCCTCTACGTCTGCTCCCGGTACGCAGGCAGTGTACATGACTCATTCATATTGTCACAATCGTTCATCCCCGCCATGTACGAGGGACCCCCCCGCAACCCCCCCCCCCCCAGTGGGGCTGGTTGCTGGGCGACAGGGATTACCCATTGCGGTCGTGGCTGATGACGCCTATATGGAGGCCACAGACCGAAGCGGAACGCGCTGGGCTCACACGGTCGTCAGTGGAAGCGGGTCTATTGCAGGCCATGGAGGATGATGACAACCCGCTCGATGATGAGCTCCGGGCTCTACATCGTTAGACAATGTCTGACCCATGGCCACAGTAACACCCTCTGCATTGCATGGACCTGTCGTCTGGCTGGGGGCGGGGTGCAGCTTTGCTACCTTCACTATAGCCTTCACTTTCCAAGGCTGCAATACTGCCCTCCACGATGTAGCTTTAACAATGTTGACTTGAGGCTATTTCGCTGTGCCTATCCCATTGAAAGCGTAAATTTAGAAATCGGGTTTGTTGTTGGTTCCAGGATAACGGGGTGTGTGTTCTGTGTAATTGACCTGGGCCCTGTCCACTGTAGTGGCACCAAAAAGTGGGTATGCATTGCAAGAAGGAGCCCCAGAGCCCAGCTTAGCCATCCTCCCACACTTCTGACTTCTGGCAATGAGTTCCACACAGCCCTTGAACTGGCTATCGTCTCTAACTCTTTTCCATCTCACCGCAGGAGTGTCTGCACTTCGTGACTCCTGTCTGACAGCCCCTGAACATAAACGGGTGTCTTGACATAGTTCCCGTTTCCAAAGATGACAATGGACAACAGTGACCTTCACAAACCACTGCAGCCCCAACATAATGTTTAGACGAACCTTCCCTAATGTGCCACACTAACAGGACCCAACCCTTTTATCTGCAGTCTGCATTCAACCCCTTCCAGTAATGCATGTGTTTTACATTTCACCCTTTTGGTTGTCCATGTTTCATGCAGCCTTGTCAGGGGCCAGCATCCTCCCCCTAAATCTTCCCTCTGTCTTACATTGTTCGACCTCTTCATCCCCCTACTTGTACCCTGTCTGCCATTGTGAGCCCTCACCCTTTCCCCACCCCCTCCTTGCACAACCGTCCTTCCACATTACACCCCTAGTGTTTGTCCTTTGCACACCACCCCCTCCACTCCCCCACTCCTTTGACAACTCCTCCTTCTACATTGCCCCTGCATCCAGTCTTCACTTGTCTTCATCAGGCTACAAAGCCATCCTCCCTATCACAACCTCAGCTCACACACTAGCCCCGGTTGAACTTCGGTCCTTTGCAGCGGTGGCTGCCCTCGGATTATTCACCTAATTTCTCTTTGTACCTCTCTGATCCACAAGATTACAGCGGCCAAAACTTCATGCATAGTTCAATGTGTGATCTGCTCAACACAACTTAAAGCATCATCATAACTTATATTCTACTCTTCTGGCTGTGTATCCAAAACTTTTACTGCTTTGTTAACTACTCCTTCCTATTTTCTTGACATTGCAAATGATGAGCTTGCTGGCACTTTCAGACGCCTTTTAAAGTCTCCCTGTGCTAATTCTATCCCCTTTTTTATTGTATGGCTCACAGCAATGACTCGAAATGATATTGTGACTCATAGTAATTGGTCCCAATGCCCTATTGTCGTACAGAACTTCATCTCAATGCCTTAAATCAAACATGTATCACAATACTCTTGTTTTTCAAAATAATTAACTACTGTGCTCCTGTTTTTTCCTCAGGATCCCACATTATTTGCCATTGTAGAGCAACACAATTTTATTTTATTACGTGTTTCAATCAACGGGTAGTCCCCAATAACGTACAAATCTTAATATAATCATTAAACTCTAACAGTGGTAAAAGTCTATAGTGTTTTTGGTTCTGTGCATTTAATGCAATTTTCATTGCATGATTCAAGTATACTGATTACTATCTTAATTTGCCGTCTATTATTTATTCAAAATGTTTCAAATATGAAGGCGTGTCAGCCTTGGAATAATAATACATATTCAGTTCCTGCACTCAGCTGACAATGACTGCAGCATTCAGAGAGCCCCAATCCTGGTTGCTTTTTTTTCCAAATATTGAAATTGGTAAGATAATACAAGTTGCAATAACGAGGATCAGGAAAGAAGGGCCGTAGAGCAATTGATATTATCTGATATTAAGCACAATCTAAATATTTAATTTAAAGGGGTAAGTCATGGCAGGCCAACTACTCAAAGCCATGGTTTGCTCCTCTTGCACCATGTGGGAAGCCGTCATGTGTGCAGGAAGTGTCTAAAGCTACAGCTCCTGGAAGATCAAGTTTTGGAGCAGAAGCAGAGGCTGGGGACACTATGGAGCATCCGTGAGGTGGAGAGTATCATAGATAGCACATATAGAGAGGAGGTCACAGCAGAGGCTCAGACTCCACAGGCAGGAGAAAATGGGTGACCACCGGGCAGAGCAAGTGGATTAGGCATTGTGATGAATGGTTACTGTACCCTTAACATCATGTAGGTGATGCCGCTTTAAGACCGGGTTTGGAACCCTGGGGGACTCCGCCTCCGGCTCCGCCCACCAGGGAGCCGTACATAAGGTGACACCCTGTAGGCGGCACCCAGTAAACACACGTCTCGGCAGCAGGCTAGTTCTCTGCTTATTAAAGCCTTAATTTACCATTCCACACTCTTGTGTCATTATTGAGGGTACTACAATTTAATAAGCAGAGTATGTTAGGATGGACGCCGGTCTCAAACCAGAAAAGCTCAACCTGGAAGCACGGACACCGAAGGCCAAAGAAATGTTAAAGTACTGGCTCCGCTGCTTCGAGGCCTACCTGGAACACTCGGAATCTCCCGTCCTCAGGCCTCGCAAGCTGCGCCTACCCCACGCCCGGGTGAGCCATAGAATCTCCGCCATGATCGAGAAGGCAACCACTTACGACGAGGCGATCGAGATCCTGCGAAAGCGTTTCGTCAAACCCATTAAAGAGGTACATGCATGGCACCTGTTCTCTACCTGCCGACAGCGTTCAGGGGAAGCGCTGGACGAGTACATGGAAAAGCTCACTGCGCTCGCCAGGAACTGCAACCATCAGGATGTGACGGGGGAAGTCCACATGAACCTGCACATCCGAGACGCATTCGTGTCCGGCATCCGTTCCACCTATAGCAGACAGCGACTCCTCAAAAATGGAGCTAAAGGCTTTCAGGACATGATAACGTTCGCCACCTCACTGGAAGTGGCCTGCCACAACCGAGGCACGTACCCTGCGGACCCTGCGAGCCCCCCTCAGCCTTCCCCAGATTCAGCTACACTACGGGCCTGCGCTGCGCGGCGACCTGCCCAGACTGGGGGGCACACCGTGCTATTTCTGTGGGCAGGGCCAGCATCCACGTCAACGCTGCCCAGCCCGCTCCACCATCTGCAGCGACTGCGAAAAGAAGAGGCATTTTGCGAGGGTCTGCCTGGCCAGGCCCAAGGCCCACAGGCCCGAAAATCGAGCTCACAGGCCCACAGGCCCCGCAACGCGGCTGCGTGCCAACCGGACATGCCCCTTTCCGACGCGTCATCGGCCTCGTGCGAGTCATGGGGGTGGCCATCTTGCTGGCGGCCATCTTCTAGACCTGACACGTGCGACCGACGGCGGTGGCCGTTTTGTGAATCCGACTCAGCTGAGGAATGGACTACCTGCAACTGGGAGCGATCACCCTCGACCAATCGCGGCCAAAGCACTTGCAGAATTCCATGATGCAGGTCCAGGTCAACGGGCGCGACACTCCCTGCCTCTTCGACACCGGGAGCACGGAGAGCTTTATCCACCCAGAAACGGTAATACGCTGCTCCTTGTGCACATATCCTGCTTCCCAAACCATAGCCCCCGCCTCCGGGTCCCACCCGGTCCAAATCAAGGGGTATTATATTACGGATCGCGCGATCCAGGGCACCAAATACGCTTGTTTAAAGCTCTCTTTCCTCCCTCACCTCTGCGCCACCCTGCTGCTCGGTCTAGATTTCCAATGCAGCCACCGAAGCCTGACCCTGAAGTTCGGCGGACCCTTGCTCCCCCTCACGGTATGAACCTTGAAAAGTTCCTCCAGACCGCCCGGGCCCTCAATCTGACCTACAACAAGAAAAAATGCATTTTCCACACAACTCGACTAGCCATCCTAGGCTACATCATGGAAAATGGGGTCCTAGGTCCCGACCCCGACCGCATGCGCTCCCTTAAGGAACATCCCCTCCCCCATAGCCTCAAGACCCTCAAACGGTGCTTGGGGCTTTTCTCCTATTGTGCCCAGTGGGTCCCCAGATATGTGGACAAAGCCTGCCCACTCATGAAGACCACGATATTTACCCTGACGACTGAGGCCCGGTCGACCTTCAGTCGCATCTAGGCTGACATCATCAAGGCCGTTATGCACGCAGTGGCTGAAACCATCCCTTTCCAGGTAGAGAGCGATGCGGAAGACATCGCTCTGGCTGCTACCCTCAACCAGGCAGGCAGGCCAGTAGCATTCTTCTCCCAGACCCTCACCGCCTCTGAGATTCGGCACTCTGCAGTCGAAAAGGTGGTACAAGTCATTGTGGAGGCTGTGCGGCACTGGAGGCACTACCTAGCCGGTAGGAGGTTCACCCTCGTTATCGACCAATGGTCGGTAACCTTCATGTTTGATAACGCACAACGGGGCAAAATTTAAAATGATAAAATCTTAAGGTGGAGGATCGAACTCTCCACCTCCACGTACAATATTAAGTGTTGTTCTGGGGAGCTCAACGAGCCCCCAAATGCCCTGTCCCGCGGCACATGTGCCAACGCACAGGAGGATCGCCTGCGGGCTATCCACAATGACCTGTCACCCGGGGGTTACCCGGCTCGCCCACTTTATCAAGTCCCGCAACCTACCTTACTCCACCAAGGAGGTCAAGGCCATGACCAGGGCCTGTCAGTATTGCGCGGAGTGCAAACCGCACTTCTACCGGCCAGACAAGGCTCACCTTGTAAAGACCTCGGGGCCCTTTGAGCGTCTAAGTGTGGACTTCAAAGGTCCCCTCCCGTCCACCAACCACAATATCTACTTCCTAGCCATCATCGACGGGTTCTCCCACTTCCCATTTGCCGTTCCCTGTCCCGACATGACCTCGGCCACCGCGATAAAGGCACTGTACAGCACCTTCACCCTGTTTGGTTTCCCCGCTTATTTCCACAGCGACCGGGGTACATCGTTCATGAGCGATGAGCTGCGTCAGTATCGGATCAGCAAGGGCATCGCCTCGAGTAGAACAACCAGTTATAACCCGCGGGGAAACGGGCAGGTGGAGAGGGAGAACGCGGCAGTTTGGAAGGCTGTCCTTCTCGCCCTACCGCCGAGAAGTGTCCCAACCACCCGCTGGCAGGAGGTCCTACCCGATGCTCTTCACTCCATTAGGTCGCTCCTCTGCATGGCCACGAATGAGACCCCTCACAACCACTTGTTTGTCTTCCCCAGGAAATCCACCTCCGGGGTCTCGCTTCCACCTTGGCTGACGACTCCGGGACCTGTTCTTCTTCGGAGGCACGCGAGGAGCCATAAAACGGACCCCGTGGTCGACCCCGACCCAGACCAAAGCTCCGACCACCGTGCTCTCGGATGTACCCTCACCAAAGACGTCCGTGTCCGCCGCACCATTGCCCGAGCTGAGAAGGTCAACGAGGTTGATCAGGCAGCCAAAAACAATAGACATGTGATTCCACTTCACCCCCGATGGACTTTGCGTTTTGTTTTGTTTTCTAAATTAGTGGGTGAATGTGATGAATGTTTTCTGTACCCTTAACATCCTGTAGGTACTTCCGGGTGCGACTATGCAGAGCTAGGTCGCATATTCGGCAGCTCCCGCTTGGAATGGACTTTTAGGCTCTTTTACAGGGCCCCCACGGCATTTTTTTGACATTTCCCGGTGTGGCTGCAGCATTCCCCTGACAGTGTCCCCCAGGAGTGTTGTGTCTTTTGGCTACCAGACCCGGCAGAAACAGTGAAAGATTTGACTTGAGCTGCAGCAGTAGACGAGGGCCTCTTCCAGCATGCAGGCGGGGGAAGGGCAAGCTTAAAGCTGCAATCTGACTTGACTCTATCAAAGGTGAATTCTAGCAGCAGAGGGAACAACTGTGAAAAGATCTACCAGGGCGATTGAAGAAGCAGGGACGAGGCTTCTGGTAGCGGCCATGGAGGAGTAGGTCGCGCATTCGGCAGCTCCCGCCTGGAGCCGACTCTCAGACCTTTTTCAGGAGTTTCCATAGACTTTTTGGGGCAGACTGGTGAAGCAAACACTGCCAACTTCTATGAAACGGACCAGAAGTGTAACGGCCAAAGGAGCGGCACTGGAGCAACGGGAGAAGCGAGGGAAAGAAAACAAAATGGCGGCGGCCAGGGACAAAGGGGAGCTGCAGGAGTTCATCAAGCGCTGCTTCGAGGAGCAGCGCGAGGAGATGCGCAAAGAGATGTTGGCGCCTATGCTTTCGGCAATTGAAGGACTCGGGATCATGCAGAAGGCCCACAAAGCTAAGATCCAGGAGGTACAGAAAAGAGGCAGTCAGAACGAGGACGAGCTCGTGGGCCTGGCGGTGAGAGTGGAGCAGAACGAGGCGCTACACAAGAGGTGGGTGGGAAGACTCGAAGACCTGGAGAACAGGTCGAGGAGAAAGAATCTGCGAATCTTGGGTCTACCTGAGGGAGTGGAGGGGGCTGATGCCGGGGCATACGCGAGCACGATGCTCGAGGCGATGATGGGCACGAAGGCCCCTTCGAGGCCGCTGGAGTTGGACGGGGCACATGGGGTGCTGGCGAAGAAGCCCCAGGCAAATAAGCCGCCAAGGGCGATGGTGGTGAGGTTCCACCGGTTCACGGACAGAGAGTGGGTCCTGAGATGGGCCAAGAAGGAGCGGAGCAGTAAGTGGGACAATGCAGAGATCCGAATATACCCGGACTGGAGCACGGAGGTTGCACAGCGGAGAGTGGGTTTCAAACGGGCCAAAGCGGTGTTGTACCGGAAAGAAGTGAAATTCGGAACGCTGCAGCCAGCGCGACTGTGGGGCACATACAAGGGCCAACACTATTACTTCGAAACGCCTGAAGAGGCGTGGACCTTTGTACAAGCCGAAAAGTTGGACTCTAACTGAGGGTTTGTGAGGGTGGGGGGGATGTTTTGGGGTTTGATGTGTGATGGTTGTTGTATATAGGGGGTCAATCACGCGCAGGAAATGTTACATGGGCTGGGGGAGAGAGACAAGGCCGCGACAGGAGTTGCGCCAGAGGGGGCGGAGCGGGCTTTGGAAAGCGCGGGTTTTTTTTCCCGCGCGCGGGAAGAAAGGCGAGAAGGGGAATGAAGGAATGCATAAGGATTGGGAGACTCCCACGCGAGGAGGTCAATGGGACGGCGGGGGAAGCCGGGGTCAGCAGGTGTCAGCTGACTTATGGGAGTGACATGGGGGAGAAAAAAAGCTAGACAGGGGTCTAGCGGGGGGGAGGGGAGGGGGGGAGAGGGGGGGGGGAGGGATGCTGCTGCTCTGGCCGAAAGGGAATGGGACACAGAAGAGGTGGTCGGGACGGGGGTCCCCCCTCTGGGGGACTGGAGGGTGAGGGAGGCGTGGACACGGGACTGGCCCAGAAAAGGAGATAGCTAGTCGGCGGGGTGTGGCGGGGGGGGGGGGGGGGGGGGGGGGCGGGGGGTGAGAGCCCCTCGGGGGGGGGGGTGGGGGGGGGGCTGGTGAGAGCCCCCTCCAATCCGGCTGATAACGTGGAATGTGAGGGGCCTGAATGGGCCGGTGAAGAGGGCTCGAGTGTTCGCGCACTTAAAGGGACTGAAGGCGGACGTGGCCATGCTCCAAGAGACACATCTGAAGGTGGCGGACCAGGTCAGGTTAAGAAAGGGATGGGTAGGACAGGTCTTCCACTCGGGACTGGACGCGAAGAATAGAGGGGTGGCAATATTGGTGGGAAAGCGGGTGTCATTTGAGGCCAAGACTATTGTAGCGGACAATGGAGGGCGATATGTAATGGTGAGCGGTAGGCTGCAAGGGACGTGGGTGGTGTTGGTAAACGTATACGCCCCGAACTGGGAAGATGCAGGATTCATGAAGCGCATGTTGGGGCACATTCCGGACCTGGAGATAGGAGGCCTGATAATGGGAGGGGACGTCAATACAGTGTTGGATCCAGCACTAGACCGCTCCAAATCAAGGACTGGAAAAAGGCCGGCGGCGGCCAAGGTACTTAGGGGGTTTATGGATCAGATGGGGGGAGTGCACCCATGGCGGTTTGCAAGGCCGCAGGCCAGGGAATTTTCTTTCTTCTCCCATGTACACAAAGTCTACTCCCGGATAGATTTCTTTGTTCTGGGTAGGGCGCTCATCCCGAGGGTGGAGGGGACAGAGTATTCGGCTTATTGCCGTTTCGGACCATGCCCCGCACTGGGTGGAACTGGAGCTGGGAGAGGAGAGGGACCAACGCCCATTGTGGCGGCTAGATGTGGGACTGCTGGCGGACGAGGTGGTGTGTGGGAAGGTGAGGGGGTGTATCGAAAGGTACTTGGAGGCCAACGACAATGGGGAGGTGTGGGTGGGGGTGGTATGGGAGGCGTTGAAGGCGGTGATCAGGGGAGATCTAATTTCCATTAGGGCTCATCGGGAGAAGACAGAGGGTATGGAAAGGTTAGTGGGGGAGATTTTGAGAGTGGACAGGAGATACGCAGAGGCCCCGGAGGAAAGATTACTTGGGGAAAGACGACGGCTCCAGACGGAGTTTGACCTGTTGACCACAGGGAAGGCGGGGGCACAGTGGAGGAAAGTGCAGGGGGCGACCTACGAGTATGGGGAAAAGGCTAGTCGGATGCTGGCACACCAGCTCCGTAAGAGGATGGCAGCGAGGGAAATAGGGGGAGTCAAAGATGGAAGGGGAGTCACGGTTCGGAGTGCAACGAAAATAAACAAGGTATTCAAGGCCTTTTATGAAGAACTGTACAGATCCCAGCCCCCAGCGGGGGAAGAGGGGATGAGACGATTCCTAGATCAGCTGAGATTCCCGAGGGTGGAGGAGCAAGAGGTGGCTGGTTTGGGGGCACCAATTGGGTTGGAGGAGCTGAGCAAGGGTTTGGGGAGCATGCAGGTGGGGAAGGCCCCGGGACTGGACAGATTCCCGGTGGAGTTCTACAGGAAGGACGCAGACCTGTTGGCCCCGCTACTGGTGAGGACCTTTAATGAGGCAAGAGAGGAGGGGACCCTGCCCCCGACAATGTCGGAAGCGACAATTTATTTGATCCTAAAGCGGGACAAGGACCCACTGCAATGTGGATCGTACAGGCCGATCTCGCTCCTCAATGTGGATGCAAAGTTGCTGGCAAAAGTGCTGGCCACGAGGATCGAGGACTGTGTCCCCGGGGTAATCCACGAGGACCAGACGGGATTTGTAAAGGGCAGGCAACTAAACACCAATGTGCGGCGGCTCTTAAACGTGATAATAATGCCATCGGAGGAGGGCGAGGCGGAGATAGTGGCAGCTATGGACGCGGAGAAGGCCTTTGACCGAGTAGAGTGGGAGTACCTCTGGGAGGTGCTGCATAGGTTTGGGTTCGGGGGAGGGTTTATCAATTGGGTTAAGCTCCTTTACAGAGCCCCGATGGCGAGTGTGGCGACGAACCGGCGGAGGTCGGAGTACTTTCGACTGTACCGAGGGACGAGGCAGGGGTGCCCCCTGTTCCCCCCTGTTGTTCACATTGGCGATCAAACCATTGGCCATGTCATTGAGGGAGTCTAATAAATGGAGGGGGGTGGTCCGAGGGGGAGAAGAGCATCGGGTGTCGCTATATGCGGATGACCTGTTGCTATACGTGGTGGATCCAATGGAGGGGATGGTGGAGGTCATGCAGACTCTAAGGGAGTTTGGGGAGTTTTCGGGCTATAAGCTCAATGTAGGGAAGAGTGAGCTCTTTGTATTACAGGCGGGGGACCAAGAAAGAGGGATAGGGGACCTACCGCTGAGGAGGGCGGAGGGGAGCTTTCGGTATCTATAGCCAGGAGTTGGGGGGGCCCCACATAAACTGAATCTGACGAGGTTGGTGGAGCAAATGGAGGAGGATTTCAAAAGATGGGACATGTTACCGCTCTCGCTGGCGGGTAGAGTGCAGTCGGTCAAAATGGTGGTCCTTCCGAGGTTTCTGTTTGTGTTTCAGTGCCTTCCCATCGTGATCACTAAGGCCTTTTTTAAGAGAGTAGGCAGGAGTATTATGGGGTTTGTGTGGGCGAATAAGACCCCGAGAGTAAGGAGAGGGTTCCTGGAACGCAGTAGGGACCGAAGAGGGTTGGCACTGCCAAACCTGGGGAGCTACTACTGGGCAGCAAATGTGGCGATGATCCGCAAGTGGGTTATGGAGGGAGAGGGGGCGGCATGGAAGAGGATGGAGATGGCGTCCTGTAAAGGAACGAGCCTGGGGGCGTTGGTGACGGCACCGCTGCCGCTCTCGCTGACAAAGTATACCACGAGCCCGGTGGTGGCGGCAACGCTAAGGATCTGGGGCCAGTGGAGACGGCACCGGTGTGCAATGGGGGCATCGGTGTGGTCCCCGATCAGGGGTAAACACCGGTTTGTCCCGGGGAAGATGGACGGGGGGTTCCAGAGCTGGCATCGGGCGGGGATTGGAAGAATGTGGGACCTGTTCATCGACGGGACGTTTGCGAGCCTAGGGGCACTGGAGGAGAAGTTTGAGTTACCCCCGGGAAATGCCTTTAGATATATGCAGGTGAGGGCTTTTGTGAGGCGACAGGTGAGGGAATTCCCGTTGCTCCCGGCACAAGAAGTTCAAGATAGGGTGATCTCGGGTGTATGGGTCGGGGAGGGCAAGGTGTTGGAAATACACCAGGAGTTGAAAGAAGAGGGGGAAGCGCTGGTAGAAGAGTTGAAGGGTAAATGGGAGGAGGAGCTGGGGGAGGAGATCGAGGAAGGTCTGTGGGCTGATGCCCTAGGTAGGGTTAATTCCTTCTCCTCGTGTGCCAGGCTCAGCCTGATACAATTTAAGGTGGTCCACAGAGCGCACTTGATGGGGGCGAGGCTGAGTAGGTTCTTTGGGGTAGAGGACAGATGTGGAAGGTGCTCAGGGAGCCCGGCGAACCATGTCCATATGTTTTGGTCATGCCCGGCACTGGAGGGGTTCTGGAGAGGAGTGGCGGGCATGACCAAGACAGACATATCACTTTGGATATTGTTGAGGGGAATGGCCTCTCAGGAGAAAGCAGCAACAGCCAAATTTGTTGCACCACGGTTGGTTCTGCTGCAGAGGGGAGGAGTACAAAGTGTGGGAATGCAATTGTTATTGGGAATGTAAGGGAAACGGAAAGGCATTTCTGGCTGCAAACAAGACTCCAGGATGGTATGTTGCGTCCCTGGTGTTTAGGGTCTCGGATCTCTCAGAGCGTCTACATTCTGGAGTGGGGGGGGGGGGGGTGAAAAGCCATTGGCCGTGGTGCACATCGGTACCAACGACATAGGTTCAAAAAAAGGTTGAGATTATGAAAGCAGAATATAGAGAGTTATGAAGCAAGTTGTAAAGTAGGACCACAAAGGTAGTGATCTCAGGATTACTACCAGTGCCACATGCTAATCAGAGTAGAAATAGCAGGATATATTGGATAAATACATAGTTGGAAAGATGGTACAAGGGGAAGGTTTCAGATTCCTGGGATATTGGGACGGGTTCTGGGAGAGGTGGGACCAGTACAAACTGTAGGGGTCACACATGGGCAGGTCCGGGGCTGATGTCTTAGGATGTCCATTTGCTAGTGTGGTTGGGGAGGGTTTAAACTAGAATGGCAGCGTGATGGGGGCCTAAGCAGGGTGACAAGGGAAAGAGAAACCAGGACAGTAATAAAAGAAAGAACAGTAAAATGCAAAAATGGCAGACAGGGTAATAAAGGGCGGCACTGTAGCACAGTGGTTAGCACTGTTGCTTTACAGCTCCAGGGTCCCAGGTTCAATTCCAGGCTTGGGTCACTGTCTGTGTGGAGTCTGCATGTTCTCCTTGTGTCTGCGTGGGTTTCCTCCGGGTGCTCCGGTTTCCTCCCACAAGTCCTGAAAGATGTGCTGTTAGGTAATTTGGACATTCTGAATTCTCCCTCTGTGTACCTGAACAGGTGTCGGAATGAGGCGACTAGGGGCTTTTCACAGTAACTTCATTGCAGTGTTAATATAAGCGTAGTTGTGACAATAAAGATTATTATTAAGGATGGGAGGCAAATAGGGCCACAGAACAAAGAAAAGTTAGGATGATTAAAAGCAGCAAAAAGGCATGCCTAAAGGCTTTGTAACTTAATTCACAAAGCATTCAGAATAAGTTAGATGAACTGACGGTGAAAATTGAGGTAAATGGATAAGATCTCATAGCAACATGATTAAAGGAACTTGATATTCAGGGACTTATGACCTTTCAGAAGGACAGGAGGAAAGGAAAAGGTTGCATTGTTAGTAATAGGTGAAGTGAGGACTGTTGTGAGGGACAATCTCGGTTTGGCTGATGTAGAGTTCATTTGGACAGAAGTAAAAAAGCATTTGGAAGAAGACATTGGTAGGAGCTGTCTCTGTCAGCATTGCACAGAGACCGTTCCCTCTGAGATAATCTAGTCCACTCCTCCACCATACCCAGCACCTCTCCCATCACCCATGGCACCTTCCCGTGCAATCGCAGAAGGTGTAACACCTGCCCCTTTACCTCTTCCATGCTTAATATCCCAGGCCCAGAACACTCATTCCAGGTTAAGCAGCGTTTTACTTGCACCTCTTCCAATCTGGTCTATTGCATTCGCTGCTCCCAATGTGGTCTCCTCTATATCGGAGAGGCCAAACGTAGACTGGGTCATCGCTTTGCTGAGCACCTTCAGTCTGTGCTCATTCAGGACCCTGACCTTCCTGTTGCTTGCCATTTTAACACAAGACCCTGCTTCCATGCCCACATGTCTGTCCTTGGCTTGTTGCAAAGTTTCAGTGAAGCTCAACACAAACTGGAGGAACAACATCTCATCTTCCGGTTAGGCACGCTACAGCCTTCCGGTCTCAACATTGAATTCAACAACCTCAGATGATTAGTTCTACCTCACCTCGACCCATTGGTTTTCATTCCATTTCATTTCAACCATCTTTTACCTTTTATTTCTTTCTTGTCTTTCTTTATATATATATCCCTTCCTATCTTATCCCCCCTCTCCTTGCCTTTTCTCACTTTGCTTCTCCCTTCCCCCTTACACCTGTCTCAGTTTACCCCCTGATTTTAGTTTCTCTTCTGTTTGGCTTTTCACATCTTTTATTCTCTCTGGGGGCTGATATAAGCACTCTTTTCCCTTGGCTTCTGTGGCTGAGGCGCATCTTTCATTCCATCACCCCACAGTATAAATATCTGCCATTTTCTCTGTCTTTTAGCTTTGACAAAGGGTCACCTGGACTCGAAACGTTAGCTCTTTTTTCTCCCTACAGATGCTGCCAGACCTGCTGAGATTTTCCAGCATTTTCGCTTTTGGTTGCAGATTTCAGCATCCGCAGTAATTTGCTTTTTTTTTTTAGATATTGGTCGGAGTAATATATAGACCCCCAAACATAGCCACGCAGTAGGAAAGGATGTAAATCAACAAATAATTGGAACATGCACATGGAATAGAGCAATATTATGGGTGACTTTAATCTTCATGTTCATTGGGTTAATTATGTTTGTAAGGGTAATTATGATATCAAATTAATAGACCGTATCAGGGATAGTTTCCTCAAGCAATATGTCATGGAGTCAACCAGGGAACAGGCTATCTTGGATCTGGTATTGGGTAATGAGGCAGGTTTAATAAATAACCTCAGATTAAAAGATTCTCTGGGAAGTAGTGGGCATGATTCAACGGAAAAATTTCAAAGTTCCGTTTTGGGCAAGATCACGGCTTGTATTCAGCGGCACTTAGTGTCAAAAATGAGCCCCCATGAGATTCTCGACATTACCAGCTCTATCGCCATCTGATTCACCCAACTCATGCCTCAGCAGTTCCCCGCTAACAAGGTGAATCTGCTTTTAAATGCTCCCTTACCACTAACTCCCAGTCAATACACAAGCATGGCAGCGTGCAGACCTGCTCCTCACTTTGGGGATGCCGACCTCACAAGGCTTGTTGATGCTGTGGGTGAAAGGCAGGGCACCCTGGACCCCTGAGGGGGGTCAGAGGACCAGCAGCAGGGTCAGCAATGTCACCTGGGAATGGCTGTCAGTGCGGGCAGCATGACCAGGAGGACAGCGTCCAATAGAGGAAGAAGACAAATGACCTTGACTGAGTTGCAAGGGAAGTTACTGTGGTGATATGCATCACTGTATATTATCAAGGGGTTAATGTTAATAAACAAGTTGAACTCATTTCATAGTCTGGAACTTCCTTTGTCAAAGCATACATCAAGGAAGAAGCTTATGCTACACGAAGCAGCATAACACAACATGATACCAGGAGTGCCTGTTACATCTATTTAGTTCAACTCAACAAGATCCGTGACAACCAGCAACCGAACACAGGCACGATGATCGAGATTCCGGTTCCTAATCCACTCAGGTGCCACGGCAATCTCAGTGCCAACTGGAGTGCATTCAAGCAACGATTTCAGCTTTACATGGAAGCATCCGACCTAACTGGCGTGGCCGATGCTGAGAAGATAGCTCTTCTACTCACCATTGTGGGTGAACATGCAACAGAGATCTTCCTTTCCTTTAAACACTCCAAAGGGCAGGACAATTCCAGACAGTCCTGGACAAATTTGAAAGCTACTGCGAGGTAAACACAAAAGAAATCGGTACAACTGGCGCCAATACTCACCACGAGGCAGAGGTAGGGCTGCAACAGAAGCAACCGGCAATTTTGATTGACAGCCATCTTGCACGTATCCAGCCAGCCCAGTCCGCATATGCGCAGTTCCTAAGAAGACGTGAACGGGAAAAACGGTCTTTTGCGCATGCGCGAGAAGCCGCACATGCGCAGTTGC
This sequence comes from Scyliorhinus torazame, assembly GCF_047496885.1. Taxonomy (NCBI): domain Eukaryota; kingdom Metazoa; phylum Chordata; class Chondrichthyes; order Carcharhiniformes; family Scyliorhinidae; genus Scyliorhinus; species Scyliorhinus torazame. The sequence goes on along the minus strand of NC_092711.1, from coordinate 238,076,251 downwards.
AAAAAGAGCGCACCGTAAAGGGACCTCGGCGTGCGCATGCACAATTGAGTCCTACGCATGACATCACGAGCGTCATGAAGTCAGAGGCCCCGGACCACGCCCACTTAAAGGGGAAATGTCCGAAAATTAAAAACAAGCGTTCTAAAGCCACAAAACACAATTCCTTCACCTGGAAAGACAGCACAATACCTGAACTTCGACCAGTAGATAAAAATAACCTCTGCAGAACCCTGGTACAAGCAGTTAGCACCACCCAAAGAGATGATTTGGTCCTTTAAGACTGCTACTTAGATGATGATTTCTTCCTTGGACACGGAGAGCGCAATGACAATTCCGAAACAAAAGATGATTGGTTTATCGAAGAATACTACTCAGACATGGCTGAGTTATTTGGATATGATGATCAGCGCCACGGTTGAAAAGCTCAAAATGACTCTACTCATGATAGATGGCACAATCTGCCATGGCAGATCGTTGAAACATTGGATGACAGCAACTGGTCAAATATCCAAGAAGAATAAGACGCCACATGAAAAGTGGTCCACGCACCACGAAGAGTCCCCGACTCCACACAGAGAGTGGTCCACGCACAACGAAGAGTCCCCGACTTCACACAGAAAGCGATGACAGACTCCACAGCGAGACCACTGCACGAGTCCATTGAGAGCACACAGATCGACTCCATAGTGAGACCACTGCACAACTCCACACAGGAAACAATACCAGACTCCACAGAGAGAGCGATACATGACTCCACAGCGAGCTCGTTGACAGACTCCACAATGGGAGCAACTCAAGACTCCAAAGCGCAGCCCATGCATGAACAAGACCATGAAGGTCTATCCACCTTATCTGAGCAACCAGCAGCAGACGATGCAAGTCTGTCACGCTCACGTGAACAACACAAAGACTATGACAGTCTACCCAGATTACTTGAGCCACCAGAAGAAGACTCTGACAGTCTACCCAGCACATCTAACCAACAAGAAGACACTGCAGGTCTACCTACTGTATGTGAGACAAGTGACGAATGCATCACAATTCCCATACAGGATGTGCAACATCACAGCGAGACTGACAGATCTCAGCTCGTATGCACAGAGGCACTTGACAATCCAAGTGAAGCTAATCATGAGTCCAGTCCGATCACGTCAATTGAAACCTCATCCACTCGAGCCTCTCCACAAGAAAATGAACATTTTGACTCCAGACGCGGAGCATCAAGAAACCAAAGATGATTCAAATGAACCTGAAGGGACTCCGACAGAGGACCATCAAGAAACGAAAGATGATTCAGGTGAACCGGAACGGACTCCAGATGGGGAGCATCAACAAGCTAAAGATGATTCAAGTGAACCGGACATGATTCCAGATGGGGAGCACCGAGGAATCAAAGACTAAACGCTCAATGAAACAGCAGATGCCACAAGTAACTTTGTGAAGGACTTGAATTCTCCACTCGGAATGGTCATTGAGCGCACCAAGCACAACAACAAAACCTACAAAAACAACAACACAGACAACAACAAGGAGCGTACAAAAGGCACCAACGTCAACAACAAGCACGACAAAACCAACAACACTGGAACAACGACTGGTACGACATGGTACAACTCTGCAAATGCAGGACACTGTAACAGCACAGCTCAAGACAATGGCAAGTGTGTAGACATTCAGTGGCATGATTACGCATCTTACAAATTCACGTTTGCTATACTACAAACAAACAGACCAGCTTTCAAGGCAGCTGACATACGGCATCAATACTGCAAACACAGACACCAGTCCAGGTCAGACAGGAAAGATGACATCAAGAATCGCTACCACAAGCATTGGGGAAAAAAAGAGTCCAAATCAGACAACAAAGTGATTTGACCATTTGAACACCTCCTGATGACATCTTGGTTCCTTAAGCACAGGGACACTGACGGCGTTCACAAGGAAATGACAACATCAACATTGACACTTCAATAACAAAACAAGAAAGCCACTCGACCATATTTTGTTCAATTTTCTTTAACCAAGTACAAAAAATATGTAACACAAAAAAGGGGGGATGTGGTGATATGTATCACTGTATATACACAAAGGATTAATGTAAATTCACTACAACTAAGTAACCACTAGAGGGAGCACCAGAGATGTCATGACATGCAGTCATACAGCCAATGGATCATTACAACAGGACACAACCAATGGGTAATCAGGCCACCCAGAGGTGGCATTACCACAAGGGGGCACTTCACAACCCATATAAAAGGACAGGGCACACATGCTCTGTCTCTTTCCACAGACAGACATCTAGAGAGTACATCAGGGTTGATCAACAGCATCACACCCAGCACGTGGCTTAGAGCAGGCTGGTAAAGATAGACTGAGTTACTGCAGCTAGATTGGCAGATAGTCGAACTCATTTAAGAACTGTGTTAATAGTTCAATAAACAAGTTGAACTCATTTCATAGTCTGGAGCTTCCTTTGTCAAAGCACACATCAAGGAAGCAGCTTATGCTACATGAAGCAGCATAACACAACAGTTACCACCTCACTCCTGGCACCAGTTGCACATGCCACCCATCAAATTCCCATTGCCAACATACTTTAGAGCATGGCCCAGTCACATAGGAGCATTGCTGAGGGTGTTACCACTGTAGCCACCTAAAATGGCTGATTCCCTATTAATTTGGCCAAAACCCGATTTAAAATGGTTCACCGAAAAGGCTGATGGGAAAAGCAGCCAACAGGACACAAACGGACAGCTGCAGACAGAATAGCATATTCAGCTCTGGGGAAGTCGGCCCAGAGCGATACTCAAGACCATTAGCAGCACATCAACCCAGACATCTACAGTTTAATCGGCTATCCCCGGGAACAATTGCAACATATTAGCAATTGAATGCCGGGCCAGACCTGTCGGTGCCTGCAGTGGCCGAAACAAAGACAGGTGAACGACCACCCCCCGATCAATGAATCGCCCCGTTATTGGACGTATCGAACCCAGTGATTGGGAACAAGTCCAATCACTTGGGACTCAGGGTCAAGGGCCGCCCCGAGAGGCGGGAAGCCCCTGGGCCCTATAAAGTACGGGGCCAAGTTCAGATCTCTCTCTCTCTCATCTTCGCCTGCTCGCGACCTTCGCAAGAATATCGACCAGAAAGCGTAAGTTTGACTCCAGCAATCGCTACCCGATAGAGACTCCTAGCCATCGACCTGTATCAGCCTTTTGAATCCCGCTGGCCAGATCCGATTGGATAAGCCTTTTGTTTCCCTGACCTGGTGGGCCCTTCCTAAAGCTAAGTATTGGCCAGTAGTGATAGGTTTCTATATAGAGAATAGCATTATTGTGTAAGCATTACTTGTTGTATATAATAAATGACCGTTGATTTCAATCTTACTAAGTGGTGTGCTGACTTATTAATCATAACTCGAGCTTGAACCACGTGGCGGTATCAGAAAGATACCTGGCGACTCATGAGCAAAGGTGACGTAATTAGAACTAAATAAACTAAGGCTAATAAGAGCAACATAATTGGCGACTCCGCCGGGACCCGACATAGAAGTGGAAAACCACTCCGGGAGAACCCCAACAATTTGAATTAGAATCCAATCGGAAACAAAAACAAAAAACCACAAGTGTTCAAGCGGTTCTGGTTAATAATTCACAATTCGGAAGTGTGTGTATGCATGCGTAACTAATAGGGTTATAAGGTAAAACTGATAGATTTTGTTGCGTCAAAACTGTCGGAAGTCTGTATTTTCGGAAATTAGCGCAAGCCGTACCCGCATCTACGACACCACCTTAGCCCCCTGTTCCAAATTTGAACGTAACAAGCAGATAAGAGAGATAGCCATGCAGGCAATGCAACGCCTCATGAACCCCGAAGAATGTGCGGTCGCACGACCAGCAACGGTAGAGTGGGACAGTGTCCCATTTGGCAAGTGGAAAGTCGGAAATTTCTCCAGGGCAAAGGATGGCCCATGTGGAATGATTTCTGCAATAATGACGATTCAGGTCCCGGAAGCATAGGGCATACTTGGTGGGAGAACCTGAGTGAGATCCATAAAAAGAGCTTAGCAAAAGCGCGCAAGCCGATGGCAATTGTGTCCTGTCTGGCACAATTGCGAGGCACAGAGGAGGTCGTCAGGACTCTCCGCAAAGAAATAGAAGGCATACATCGTATGAGTAAAATCGATGTATGCGAGGTTGAGAAAGAGAACCTGGAATTAAAAAGGAAATTAGCAGCAAAGGACGAAGAGGTGGCTGATGCCAAACGAGGTCACCAGTCTTGTCTGACGCATTTGAGTAGTTTCCAGTCCCAGTATGAAAAGGCTTATCAGGACACACAGCGTGCAGTCCTGGTAAAGAAAGAAACAGAAAAGCAGATAGAGACGCTCCAGAAACAATGCAGTGATCTCAAGGCCACCTTGAGAGCACTCCACGCTGCAACCACAGAACAAAGGCAGAGCACCATAGACCATGCAAAGTGCCGGAAGCAAATTGCAGACCTGCAATCACTGCTTTCTGTCCAAAAGGGATTTCAAGAAACCTTTGGGGAAAAGTTAGACAAGGAAGACGGCCCTGATTGGGAAGAGTTACAAGAAACAGCGCAGAGATATGTTCAGGGAACATGTGCGCAGGAAAAGCCCCAAAGGAGAAAAGCACCCCAACCCCCCACACAGCAGGTAGTTCAGGCTCCAATGAACCCTGTAACAACCCACCGGACCGCCACAGCAGACGAGGCAGAAGTCTTATATTCCACCCCCCTCACAGTGACCCAATTACGGGATGCGTGTGCTAAAATCGCACCGTTCCTCCCCGCTTCAGACCCACACCATTTCTTTGCCACCGTCAAACACCAGGCGACCATGTACGGCCTGGATGAGAAAGAGCAGGTAAAGCTCACGGTCCTCAGCTTAGACCCATCGGTCACAGCAGCCCTTCCCGACCCACAGAATGTAGGAGGAGGCACCGTTGCAGAAATGCATACCGCGATCCTGGATGCGATCGGGTACAACCGGAGCGACCCAGTAGACGGTTTAAATAAGTGCAGACAGAAAAAGTCTGAACACCCCACAGCGTTCGCAGGACGCTTGTGGATTCAATTTGAAGCCGTTTTCGGAAATGTAGACCGTGCCCATTTGCCCGCAGACAATATGGCCAAATGGACCCGCACCCTTATCTCCCATGCCACGGAAGCAGGACAGAATGCCTGTAGTAATTATGACCCCTCGGAGGAGGCTCATAATGAGAAGTGGGTGGTCAAAAGATTGTCCCGCGTGCGTTTGGGAACAAGCGGCTCACAGTAAACCCGCAGCTAGAACCCCTGAGGAAAACCAAGCCGCCGCAGACGTGCAGGCAGTAAGAACCACTCTCCACAACCCCGCCTGGGTAAACGAGGGAAAGAGCAGCCCCCCAGCAAAACCGCAAGAATGCTACAATTGCGGACAGTTGGGACATTTTGCCAAAGAATGCAAGGCCCCTAAAAAACCACAGAGAGCCCAACAGACAGGCACTCTCAATAAGAAAAAGGCCGAGCCCATACATAGCGTTAGCGCCCAGTCCGACCAGACAGACTTGACCGGAACGGACTGACGGTGTACAGGCTCCCCCAGCTGGGTCTGCGATACCATTTGGGATAGGTCAGGACGATCCGTAGTCGCAGCAAAGGTTAGGGGACAGCCGATCGAGCTTCTCTGGGACACAGGAGGGTCCCGCACAACCTTAAATTCCTCGACCCTTGGTAAAAACACGTGGCCCACCACAGCCACTATCACCCTCAGCGGCTTCACAGGCCACTCACAACAGGGACACATCACGACCCCTGTACCCATCCAGATCGGCACCATTAATACAAAACACCCCGTCGTGTTAGTCGACCTGCCCCCAACAGCGGAGCACATTTTGGGGATAGACTTTATGAACTCTCATCACCTCTCTTTCGATCCAGTCAACCAGTGTGTCTGGAAGACGGCAAAATCCGCTAGAGCCCCCGCAACGCTCACTATAGAGGATTACATGAACAAAATTAGCTCAGTAGGCGAGTTTTGGTTCAACCCCACCACACTCAGCACGG